>NC_134356.1:446156842-446474695 GCF_048569485.1 Anomaloglossus baeobatrachus
GACGGCTCGGTGGAACCGTGGTGGACAGGGTAGTGGCCCGCCGGTACCGACCCGGGGAACCGACTGGAAACTGGAGCACACAGGGGGGTACTCAGACCCTGAAACGAGGTCCAGAATCCACTGGACTGAGTTAATTAACTGATTGTGGTTTGGACTATAGGTCCTTTCCCACCCAAGTCCCGACTGAAGACAAGAGCCCACCAAGGGGGATAGAAAGCCACCACACAGGCAGAGAGATCCCACGGGCCAGCGTCTGTGGGAAAACGGGCTTACCCGACATACATACAGCCGGGGAGTGGACTTCCGTCGCTGAAGCGCAGGCAGTCTACACATACATTACACGGTGCAGGAGAAAGGCAAAGACCACCAAACCGGGTGGGGGACCAGACGCAGCCGGCTGTGGGCACCGACCACCATCAACTTTGTTTACCAGAGACTTGTGTGTCAATAACAGTGAGTACAACAGTGCCATCCCGGTCGCGCACCGCCCTGCATCGCCCAGCTCTCCCCAACGCGTCCCGGGGCCATCATCCCTGCCCACGGAGGGGTTAACATCTTTCTGCATAACCATCTCCCTGGGTGCCCCGTAACTGCAGTGGTGGTGTCTACACCTTCACCACATCCCGTGGGTGGTGTCACGAACTCAAACACGGCTCCGGCCGTACACCTACCTACCACCCCCCTACGTAGCGCCAGCATCCTTTCAGAGCGAAGTGACCCCGGGTCCAGAGGCGCTCGAGCTACCCACCAACGAGCCCGGATCCGAGTGGCTCGGCTGCAGCCGAGCGCGGGGTGGTACACATTGACTCTTCTGGCGTCAAGAACAGGATATGTACCTAACTACTTACCTAGTGAAGTGCGCCTTGAAGTTGAAGTCAGCGGTGACCCATTGAAAATTTTCAGAATCCGCCATCTTTTGGCGCGAAGATCCCCACCAGAGTTTTCTTCACCGCAGAAAGGGCGCGAAAAGTCAAAGCCCCACCCCCTGGGAACACGGCCGTGCAGCAAAGCGCAGCGGTCGAAAAGCGAAACTGCCCAGCAGAAAAAGGGAGTGCCGCGAAAAGACCAAGGGGGAGCAGACGGAGAATGTCTGCTCCCAAGCCTGATGCCAGCCCCATGCCGACCGCTGGAGCGGCGGCGCCCGCAGAGAATGCCGCCAGCGAGGAGGAGGTTATAGCTCCCGCTCCGGTCGCAGGAGCGGCGGGTCCAGAGGCTCCAGTGGTGACTCCCCATGCAGCAGCTGGCAGTGAATCGCCTGCCGCAGGAAGGATGTCAGCTCCGGCAGTCCGCCCAGCCGTGATGGGAACGGCGCCCGGCCCGGAATGCCCCGTGGGTGCCAACTCAGAACCGGAGATGACAGATGGCAGCAGCTCAGGGGATGATACGTAGTCCGTCTCAGAGAATGAGGCCCCGCTCGTCATTGGCGTCTTCGGAGACATGATGGTAGCGATCTGCAGGTACTGCAGGCAGCCCGGGCACTTTGCGGGTGCGTGCCCTGAGAATGGCCGGCCTTAAAGGAGCCGGAACCCACCACAAGGTTGAAGTTTTAAAGTTGATGTTCTCTTTTTAAAATGAACAAGGCCGAGAACTTGCAGGCCACCCAAAAACTTTTGGGCTTGTAAATAATCCCGGACCACCCTTTCAGGTCCTGCAGTCTCTGGAGAGGCTGGTTGGAGGAAGGGCCTGCGGCAAAGGAGGCCGGGGTCCCGTCACCATCGCAACCGGTGACTACCCTCCGGGTCAGGGGTCCCCTGGACGTGGGGCCTCTGAGAGACTGCCGGGTAAGGAACTTTTTATCCGGCCCGTTTGGGCAACACCGGACCCGAACCCGATTCCTGGACTGGGGAAAAGGGGTGCTGACCTGTTTTCAGAGGCAGCATCAAGGTTCAGGTTTGTTTGAGTGGGCAACTGAAAGGACCCATTCCCGTCCCATTCCCTGTTAATAAAAATGTTGTTTTTACATGTTTGCAACGTTTAAGCCAAATGCCTCCCGTCAAGGGAAGAAACAGAAACCTTCATGATTGTAAATATGTTATTATACTTGTAATGTGTTATTTTTATCTTTTGCAGTTCAGAAAAATAAACGGTGGTGGTCGGACAGCCCACGGGCGGTCTGTAGTTAAGCAAGGGGGAGTGTGACGCCCTGGACTAGCCAGGTAGTCACAGATAGCGCCCCGCACAGCACCAGTCCCACACAAGGTAACACCAGCCAAACCACATAAACCCTAGTCACCTCCCGAAGAACTTGATGGACACACCAGGGGGGCGGAGGCAGGTGGTTGGCCACGCCCACCGAGGAGTTCAGAGTGCCTGAGGCAGGAAACATGAGCACATTAGTGACAGGAGTGAAAGAGAGTGGAAGCAGGCCTGTGTAGCAGGTCTGCAGCAGTCTGACAGGTGTCGGGGTTGGAGCCCGGGCATCTTTGGCTAGGAGGCAGACAGTGGCCTTAGCCTGCAGGAGCCGGGAAGACGGCTCGGTGGAACCGTGGTGGACCGGGACAGGGTAGTGGCCCGCCGGTACCGAGCCGGGGAACCGACTGGAAACCGGAGCACACAGGGGGGTACTCAGACCCTGAAACGAGGTCCAGAATCCACTGGACTGAGTTAATTAACTGACTGCGGTCTGGACTATATGTCCTTTCCCACCCAAGTCTCGACTGAAGACAACAGCCCACCGAGGTGGATAGAAAGCCACCGCACAGGCAGAGAGATCCCACGGGCCAGCGTCTGTGGGGAAAACGGGCTTACCCGACATACATACAGCCGGGGAGTGGACTTCCGTCGCTGAAGCGCAGGCAGTCTACACATACATTACACGGTGCAGCAGAAAGGCAAAGACCACCAAACCGGGTGGGGGACCAGACACAGCCGGCTGCGGGCACCGACCACCATCAACTTTGTTTACCAGAGACTTGTGTGTGTCAATAACAGTGAGTACAACAGTGACATCCGGCCGCGCACCGCCCTGCACCGCCCAGCTCTCCCCAACGCGTCCCGGGGCCATCATCTCTGCCCACGGAGGGGTTAACATCTTTCTGCATAACCATCTCCCTGGGTGCCCCGTAACTGCAGCGGTGGTGTCTACACCTTCACCACATCCTGTGGGTGGCGTCATGAACTCAAACATGGCTCCGGCCGTACACCTACCTACCACCCCCCTACGTAGCGCCAGCATCTTTTCAGAGTGAAGTGACCCAGGGTCCGGAGGCGCTCGAGCCGCCCACCAACGAGCCCGGATCCGAGCGGCTCGGCTGCAGCCGAGCGCGGGGCGGTACATTATATATATATATATATATATATTTATTTTTTTTTTACTCTCACACCTAGCGCAACCCACCTCCCCAGGCATCGGATTAGATACACAGATAATAGATAAATTAGATAGGCAGATGATAGACAGATAGAGGGATGGATAGATAGATAGATAGATAGATAGATTAGATACACAAATAATAGAAAGATAGATAGATTAGACACACAGATAATACAAAGATCGATTCGTTAGATACACAGATGTAGCGCCTGGTCCCACCAGACCCCGTGGGGGGCGCGCTCCCTCACATGTGCCCAGTCCTAGCATGGCTCCCACTTGCACTCCCAGTCATAGCCCCAGGCAGCGATGGCCTTCCTCTTACCGGTCCCATGGCTCTGCAGGCGCTGCTCCTGCTCCGGGTCCTGATGTACGTCCTGCTCCCAGGTATGCTGCAGCCTCTTCCTGTCTCCCTTCCTTACACAGAGCTGCAGTAAGTGACTCTAGGCTGCGCGCGAGGCTACGCCCCCTTTCTTAAAGCGGTATGCCCCGTTTTCTGGAAGTGACCTCAGAGGTTACCTGTTACCTAATGGGTATTTAGGTTCACCTCCCCCAGCAGCAGGCGCCTGAGCAACACTTCCATTAGAGCCTTGCCAGTGTCCAGACCCCCTTGTGCTGTTATCTGTTTTCTGTGTATTTGTTACCTGGTTCTAATCCCTTGTCTCACTGTAGTGCCATCCGTATCATTCCGGCTGTGGACGTCACCGCTCATACCGACAGTGGACGTCACCGTGCCCTACCTGCCATGGACATTATCTGTACCGTACCTGCTGTGGACGTCACCTGCTGTGAACATCTCCGGTGCCGTTTCCGTGTTCTGCCGGCTGTGGACGTCACAACCTTGCTACACCTGGCCCTACAGAGACTCCTACTACCGGTTCCTGGCTGCCGTGCATTTAGGCCTTCTGGGGAGGCGCCGCACAGTCCCTGTATAGGGGTTCGCTGCTGGTCGCCTTCTCGGGGGAGTCCGCTGCACGGTCCAGTGGGTCCACCTCCAGACGCTCGCCGCTCCTCGGTGAGCGTAACAGTTTGCTCGGGCCATGGACTCCGCCGGGATCAAGGTTCACCCGCTGACTGACCTGCAACAGGAGCTCTCCCGCCAACGCGAGACCCAAGCAAGATTAGTGGCTCACATGAAGTCTGTGGAATCCCGTCTGGCATCCATGCAAACCTCCGGATCCTCCGACGGCTCCCAATTAATTGAACTACAGAAGGAACTGTCCCGCCAGCATGAGGCCCAGAGACGCATGGCCGAATATATGGCGTCCGTGGATTCCCGTCTATATGCCCTGCAGAATCCGGCCTCCTCATCAACCCCCGACTCTGCGGGATTATCGACATGCATGTCTCCTTCCCGCCTGGCCTCCCCACCCATGTATGGAGGGGATCCCCGTTTGTGTCGCGGTTTCTTAAACCAGCGCTCCCTGCACTTTGAGGTGTTGCCGCTGCAACGAGCGACTGATCACTCGAAAATCGCATTTATCATGTCTCATCTGACTGGTCAGGCTCTGGCTTGGATGAATCCGCTCTGGGAGAGGAATGACCCGACTGTTCAAGTCCTGTCCGTCTTTCTGACCACCTTCCGTAAGGTGTTCGATGAGCCAGGCCGTCTACTGCCTCTTCGCTCATGAGAATCCACCAGGGGAATCTCACCGTGGGACAGTATGCAATCGAATTCCGCACTCTGTCCTCCGAACTCAAGTGGAACAATGACGCCTTGGTAGCCGCCTTCTGGGAAGGGTTATCCGGTAAAATCAAGGATGAACTGGCAGGCCAGGATGTACCTACCACCCTGGAAGAGCTGATTTCTCTGGCTACCCGTATTGATCTCCGCTTCCAAGAGCGGGCCAGAGAAGTCACCCGGCGAGAAGAACCCCGCTCCTTGCGCCCACCTTCCAAAGGCCGATATCACCTCCCTCCACCCGGCCTACTGCTCCGCACGAGCCTATGGAGGTCGATCGCGCCAGTGAGTCCAGACTGCGACAGAGGAATCGGAGAATGGCAGGAGAGTGCTTCTACTGTGGAAGTGCCAAACATCTGATTCAGGGCTGTCCAGTAAAGCCGGGAAACTACAGAGCCTAGGGTCCATCGGAGAGGCCACCCTAGGTCATGCCAAGTCCTCTCCTTTTCTCCATGTACCTGTATCCCTGTCCTGTGGTTCCATCCGGTTGTCAGAGCAGCATGCGTTCCTGGATTCAGGCTCTGCCGTGAACTTTATCCAACAATCCGTGGTGGACCTACACCAGATTCCCGTCCGATGTCTTGCTACTCCCATCAGTCTTTCTTTCGTGGATGGAAAACCCTATCCGAACCCATCCGGTACATCACGGAGAACTGTACTATGCAAGTGGGGTTGCTACACTCTGAGACCATCACCTTCCACGTACTCCCTGGCATGACACATGCCCTACTACTGGGAATACCCTGGCTTCGGTCGCACAAGCCAGTACTGGACTGGGATTCTGGAGACATCCTGCAATGGGGTGCGTCTTGCCACACCAACTGCCTGAAACCAGTGCATCCTCCGCACCGACCCGTTGAACCGGTCACCCTTCCCGGGTTACCCCCTGCCTATTGGGCCTATGCCGATGTCTTTGACAAGAAGGAGGCTGAGACGTTGCCGCCACACAGACCCTACTATTGTCCCATCGACCTGCTCCCCGGGACAACCCCTCCGCGTGGGCGCATCTACCCTCTGTCCCGAGAAGAGACCCAAGCCATGTCTGACTACATAAAGGAGAATCTAGCACGAGACTTCATCCAAAAATCCTCCTCTCCTGCCAGAGCAGGCTTCTTCTTTGTGGGGAAAAAGGACGTGGGTCTACGGCCTTGCATTGACTACCGCAGATTGAATAAGATCACGGTGAAGAACAGATACCCGCTACCCCTGATACCGGAACTGTTTGACCGCTTTCAAGGTGCCAAGATCTTCTCCAAATTAGATCTCCGGGGTGTGTACAATCTGGTCCGCATTCGGTCGGGGGACGAATGGAAGACTGCGTTCAACACTCGGGATGGGCACTATGAATATCGAGTGATGTCCTTCGGGCTCAGTAACGCTCCGGCGGTCTTCCAGGAGTTTGTGAACGACGTCTTCTGTGATCTTCTATACACCTGTGTGGTTGTGTATTTGGACGACATCCTTATCTTCTCTCCGGACTTGCATACCCATCGAAGATATGTCCGTCTTGTCCTGCGGCGATTGAGAGAGAATCGCCTTTACGCCAAACTCGAGAAATGCCTGTTTGAGCAGACCTCGCTACCCTTCCTTGGCCACATAGTCTCTGATACCGGCCTGAAGATGGACCCCGATAAGATATCAGCTGTACTGAATTGGTCCCGTCCGGAAGGGTTGAAGGCTATCCAGCGATTCCTGGGATTCGCCAACTATTACCGGCAATTCATTCCACACTTCTCGTCTCTGGTGCGTCCCATAACCTCTCTCACTCGCAAAGGGGAGAACCCAAAGAAATGGACCCTGGAAGCTGAAGAATCGTTCCTGTCCCTTAAACGAGCCTTCGCTTCTGCTCCAGCCTTACACAGACCCGACACGAACAAGCCGTTTATCCTTGAGGTAGATGCCTCCTCATCCGGAGCCGGTGCGGTTCTTACACAGAAAACGTCAGAGGGTAAGACAGTAACCTGTGGCTTCTTTTCTAAGGCTTTCTCCCCAGCAGAACGAAACTACTCAATCGGAAACCGTGAGTTACTGGCAATCAAGCTGGCCCTGGAAGAGTGGCGATACCTGCTGGAAGGGTCATTGCATCCAGTTACCATCTATACTGACCACGAGAATCTGGCATATCTCCAGACAGCCCACAGGCTAAACCCCCGACAGGCCCGATGGTCATTATTCTTCGCCCGCTTTGATTTTGTTCTGCATTTCCGTCCAGCCGAGAAGAACCTGAAGGCCGATGTACTGTCTCGATCATTCCTGTTAGAGGATCAGGAAGATAAACCTCGGCACATCATTGAACCTTCCAAGCTAATGGCAGCACCAGTTGACATGCACCACCTTCCGCCCGGTAAGACGTTTGTTGCTGAGGTCGATAGAGAACGTGTACTCCGGTGGGGACACTCTTCCCGAATAGCAGGTCACGTGGGTCAAAATAAATCTCTGCAATTGATATCCCGATATTACTGGTGGCCAGGGCTACGTCAAGACGTCCAGGACTTTGTTTCATCCTGTTCCTCCTGTGCCCGAAACAAGGTCCCGAAGACTCTTCCGGTGTTCTCCTATAACAACCATGAAAGTGAGTCCTCTGCTAAATCTCCGTTCCATGTGATTTATGGATAGCGACCTAAAGTGCCGTGTCCTGTGACATGTTCTTCAGGCAACCCTGCAGCTGATGACCTCGTGAGGTCCTTCTCCGCCATCTGGGCTGAGACCAAGTCGACTCTGGAACGTTCCTCCGTCCGCATGAAGAAACACGCCAACAAGAACCGTCTGGATGTTCCTTTCTTTCATCCCGGAGATAAAGTCTGGCTCTCGTCCAAGTATGTCCGCCTGAAACTGCCGTCTTACAAGCTGGGTCCTCGCTTTATTGGTTCCTTTGAAGTCCTCCGATGGATCAATGAGGTGTCCTACAAGTTGAAGCTGCCGTCTACACTTCGCATCCCGAACTCCTTCCATGTGTCCCTCCTCAAGCCGGTGGTCCTGAGCCGTTTCCACAGTGATCCTGGGGCTTCGCCTCCTCCTGTTGGTGATGACGACGTCTATGAGGTAAAAGCCATCCTTGCGGCTAAGGAGGTCCGAGGTAGAACCTACTATTTGGTAGACTGGAAGGGGTTCGGTCCTGAGGAGAGGACGTGGGTCCCTGCGGAGGACATGGATGCTCCTCGTCTCCTCCGTAGCTTCCTGAGGAGGGGGGGGTCTTCAGGGGGGGGGGGTGCTGTAGCACCTGGTCCCACCAGACCCCGTGGGGGGCGCACTCCCTCACATGTGCCCAGTCCCAGCATGGCTCCCACTTGCACTCCCAGTCATAGCCCCAGGCAGCGACGGCCTTCCTCTTACCGGTCCCATGGCTCTGCAGGCGCTGCTCCTGCTCCGGGTTCTGATGTACGTCCTGCTCCCAGGCATGCTGCAGCCTCTTCCTGTCTCCCTTCCTTACACAGAGCTGCAGTAAGTGACTCTAGGCTGCGCGCAAGGCCACACCCCCTTTCTTAAAGCGATATGCCCCATTTTCTGGAAGTGACCTCAGAGGTCACCTGTTACCTAATGGGTATTTAGGTTCACCTCCCCCAGCAGCAGGCGCCCGAGCAACGCTTCCATTAGAGCCTTGCCAGTGTCCAGACCCCCTTGTGCTGTTATCTGTTTTCTGTGTATTTGTTACCTGGTTCTAATCCCTTGTCTCACCGTAGTGCCATCCGTATCATTCCGGCTGTGGACGTCACCGCTCATACCGACAGTGGACGTCACCGTGCCCTACCTGCCATGGACATTATCTGTACCGTACCTGCTGTGGACGTCACCTGTTGTGAACATCTCCGGTGCCGTTTCCGTGTTCTGCCGGCTGTGGACGTCACAACCTTGCTACACCTGGCCCTACAGAGACTCCTACTACCGGTTCCTGGCTGCCGTGCATTTAGGCCTTCTGGGGAGGCGCCGCACAGTCCCTGTATAGGGGTTCGCTGCTGGTCGCCTTCTCGAGGGAGTCCAGTGCACGGTCCAGTGGGTCCACCTCCGGCCGCTCGCCGCTCCTCGGTGAGCGTAACAACAGATAATATATAGATAGAGGGATAGATAGATAGATACACACAGATAATAGATAGATTAGATGGAGAGATAGATAGATGAATAATGGATATATAGATTAGATACACAGATAATATATAGATAGATAGAGGGATAGATAGATAATAGATAGACAGGTGGATAGGTAGACAATAGATAGATTAGACACACAGATAATAGATTGGATACACAGATGATATATAAATAAATAGAAAGTTAGATTAATAGTAGATAGATATTTGATAAATGGACAGAGGGATAGATAGATAAATAGATAGATATAGATAGAGGGATAGATAGACAGATAGTTAACCTGCGATCATGTCACACAGGGCTGATGGGAGTCGGTGCACACATCCCACGTGCACCAAGGATCATGCTATTTATATGCCAATGTCAGAGGCTTACAGTAGCATTTAAATTATTTATCAGCTACAGGCAGAGCTCAATCTGGCCAAGACTGATGCAGGATATCTGCCGTGTAAGGCCTCATTCACACATCAGTATTTTTGATCTGAATTTCATCAGTATTGTTATGCCAAAACCAGGAATATTTTTTAAACACAGAACAGGTGTCAATCTTTCAATTATAGTAAATCTCTAAGGCCGGAGTCACACTTGTGAGTGACTTGCCAAGTCTCGCATCGCATCACCCCGACACGGCTACCCACTCTCCTGACAGGAGTGGGTTGGCTGCATGTATTTCTATGCAGCCGAGATGCTCCTGTCCGAAGAGCGTCAGGCTGTGCCACGTGATGTGATGCAAGACTCCTGTGAGTCACATTCAAGTGTGACTCCGGCCTAAGTTCCACTCTTGGATTTGGCACATAATCACTGATGCAAAAATACTGACGTGCTGTGGCGTAACTAAACTCTAATGGGCCTCGGTGCAAAGTTTAAGCCTGGGCTCCCTCACTCTCCCCCTAATTGACACCGGTACCGTTTTTTTATTTACGTGTTTTATACACGTGTGTTTCGGGCCTAAGACAGCAGACATTTGTCTGATATGGTGCAGGATCAGTTCCTAAGTCCACTCTAAATACCTTATGCAACCACATGTTGTTAATTCACCTTATATGATTGTTTCGGGAAAATTAGGTTACATTTCCCAAAAGGTTTTTTGTTTTACGGTGCTTTTTGTGTGAGGAAAAAAAATGTGGTAGCAGGAATGAACAAGTAAGTTCAATTAAAGCAATATCAAACTCCCTCATGAATGAACAAGGGCACTTACAGATAGTGTTTGGGCTGGGGGGAACCCTCAATCAGTTACACATGATCTACTCATATGACCCCATATTACCTGATGACCTCCTCCCACATCATGTCAGCACTAGTTACCTGGAGGTCCCCTCCCACACCATCACCCCTAAAGGCTTGAGGGCACCCTACCACACTGTCACTCCTAATTATCTATAGTCTCCCTCCCATTCTGTGTAACCCGTGATTATCTGAGGCACCCCTCCTATACTCTTTCACCCCTAGCAGCCTGAGGGTTCCCTTCCACTCTGTAGACAATAGTAAATATAGCTTCAGCACACCAAAATGAGTCAACAGAGAGTAGATTGAATCTCACTATTTATTATAAGGCAAAAGTGAAACACAAAACGGTTCAACGTTTCGACCCTCTAAGGGTCTTTGTCACGGACATATGATCTGTACAAATAGAGAAAAATAGAAAAAAACATGACATAGTCAATGATAACATATGTAGACAAAATCATGCACCAGAGATGGAATAACGTATCACAACAATTATAAAATAGATCCATATTATCTAGCGAGCATATGAACAAATGTATACAGGAACAATTCCAAATCTTCAAAACTGAACAGTAATTTATTAGAACACAAAAATGAGAATCAGTGACATCTACAGATTAATGTCAACAGAAACATACCTACTGTAGATGGGTACGTCTGAGTGTGTAGTCCTCGAAAGATAAATACTAATGTCTAGAGTATATGCCTAAGAAAAACAGACAAATAAGGATTAGAGAAGGAGACGAACAGCTGACTTAGTATATTAATTACATGTGAAATATCAAACATACCTTAAAGTGATTTAATTAGAGTTCAGGTGTCTAGGTGAAGTTAACCTGAATCTCCCAGGTAATGTTCAATAATCTATGAAAATGTACATAGAAAAACAAAAATAAAAATGGTATATGCATTACCCAGTGTGAAGTAGTGAAGACAAGCCGCAAGACGGTGACATTGATTAAGTGTCACTAGGACTGGAACCATAAAAAGCTTCAGGGGGAAAAGGTCACTAAATAATTGTATAAAAAGACATTATGGTTTGCATGGCATCAACATCTATGCACGATAACAGGATAAGGTAACATACCTGATGGGTAAAACCATCAGAAAGACCACTAGGAAGCCGCCGCTGCGCAATGGTCTCTCTCTACTGGGGCGGATGGTAATGCAGCTCAGATGTTGCAGCTCTCCACAGACAGAGCTAGGCCCCAAGGAGGATGTTGGGAGTAGTAGGCCACACCAGTGTGGGAAGCGTGGGACGCGGGAAGGATTAGACGACACAGCGGTTGCAGTTTAAGGTATTTACTCACTGAGTTGCTCCTGCCGTTGGACTGCCAGACTCCGCTGTGATGGGCTCCAGACGATCTAGGGTAGTTCGGGGGCCGGTACTGGAGGGATACTTTGTGAGTCCTTCCTCCCTGCGCTCTGTTGTGTGAGTCCCTGCAACTTGAGGCTACACAGGAACCTATGTCCTTGGGGTGGTTATGTTACCCGTCCCGTCTAGCAGGCAGCGCAAATCCGTTAATGGGCCACCCTATGGGCACGGCTCCTGGCTGTATATGCTGCTTTGCCCAGGGCCCTGTTGTGGGCCAGAAGACTTGTCCCCAGCACAATCCCTCTCTCTTTCCTACTCACCGATCACGGGCGCCTCGCTGCACAGCTGTCACAAATCTCCAGCGGCTTTCCCACTTTTGAAAATGGCTGCCGCTTCATTATTCAATCAGGTATTCCGTGCCTTCCCCGCCCACTGGTGGCCATGATTGGTTGCAGTCAGACACGCCCCCGCGATGAGTGACAGCTGTCTCACTGCAACCAATCACAGCCGCCGGCAGGCAGGTCTATATCGTGCAGTAAAATAAATAAATAAATAATAAAATAAAATAAAAAAATACGGTTCCCCCCAATTTTGATACCAGCCAGGATAAAGCCACACGGCTGGAGGTTGGTATTGTCAGGATGGGGAGCGCCACGTTATGGGGAGCCCACCACCCTAACAATATCACCCAGCAGCCACCCAGAATTGCCGCATCCATTAGATGCAGCAGTCCAGGGACTCTACCCAGCTCATCCCGAATTGCCCTGGTTCGGTGGCAATCAAGGTAATAACGGGGGTTAATCATGACAAGCGTCTCCACGAGACACCTTCCATGATTAACCTGTAAGTGAAAGTAAATAAACACACACAGCGAAAAATACTTTATTTGGAATAAAAGACAAAAAAACCCTCATTTACCTCTTTAGTAAACCCCAAACAACAATCCAGGTCCGAAGTAATCCACATAACACTGTCAGCTCTGCTACATGAAGATGACAGGGAGCCCCGTAGAACACGAGCGATCTGTGTCCTCTCCACGCAGCACCTGAAGTGAGCCGCACTGTCACTGGAGACTTTACTCTGCAATGCAGATGTCAAGATAACCAAATCTTCCTATGTTTCCCATTAGAGGCAGTGGCTCAATGGGTAGAGCTACTGCCTAGGAAGCATTCGTTCACAAGTTCAAGTCCCGGCCGCCCTGGTAAAGAATTTAATTTATTTTAAATTATAATTTTATTTAATTTAATTATGCACTGAGGAGAGGAGCCAGACATCAGCTGTGAGCTGTGGGCCACACCTCTAAAATCGGAGCAGTTCACGACGAAATGAGGCTGCATTGCTCTCTCCTCTCTCTCTCCTCTCTCTTCTCTCCTCTCTTTCTCTCTCTTGTTCTCTCTCTCTTGTTCTTTCTCTCTCTTGTTCTCTCTTTCTCTCTCTAGCTCTCTCTCCTCTCTCCCTCCTCTCTCTCTTCCTCTCTCTCTTTTGTTCTCTCTCTCGCTTTCTCTTTCTCTCTCTTTTTCTTTCTTTTTCTCTCTCTCTCCCTCTCTCTTCTCTTTCTCCCCTTTTCTCTCTTTTCTCGCTCCCTCTCTCTCTTCTCTTTTCTCTCTCTTTTCTCTCTCTCAGACTTGGCGATGATCAGCTGATGTGGTCACCTGACGGAATCAGCTGACACTAAAAGTCGAGCGGTGATGCCGGCTTTTTACCGCCCGGCCGGCTAAACTATCAGCTGCTGCTGTTGGACAGGAGTCTGCACAGAAGTGTGTAGCATACTCCATCCAGGACTGTATCCAGGAGTTTTTTGACCCCCAAAAAAATGACGTGAGCTTTGCCATATTTTTGTTTGTTAGCCAGGTACAGCAGGCAGGTACGGCTGCCCCCAACCCCCAGCTGCCTATTTGTACCCGGATGGGAACTAAAAAATAGGGAAGCCCTTTTTTTAATTATTTCATGAATTTCATGAAATAATTAAAAAAACAAATCGACATGGGCTTTGCCCCATTTTTGTATCCAGCCAGGTGCAACTAGGCAGCTGGGGATTGGAATCCTCAGCACAGGTTGGCCCGAGCTTTCTGGGCCCCTCTTCTGCGAATTACAGTCCTCAGCCGCCCCAGAAAATGGCGCTTTCATAGAAGCGCCATCATCTGGCGCTGTATCGAACTCTTCCAACAGCCTTGAAGCTGGGTGGCTTGCTGGGTAATAATGGGTTAATACTAGCTTTGTTTTACTAGCTAGTATTAAGCCAGAGATTCTTAATGTCAGGCAAGTTTGACCCGGCCATTAAGAATCTCCAATAAAGGGTTAAAAAAAAAGACACCACACAGAGAAAAAATACTTTAATAGAAATAAATACACAGACACACTTAGAGACTCCATGTTTATTACTCCCTCTCATCCCTCCACGATCCTGGTCTTCTGTCTAATTTCTCCTTCAACCCATGCAGCTCTGCTTCATCAGACAGTACTGCATGGGAGGAAGACGCTGCTGCTCCCCGTGCAGTCTAATCACTCAGTGAGAGTGAGCAGAGGCTGCGGGCTGTAAGCGGTGATGTCACCGCTGCCACCGTTGCTAAAATAATCTGACAGGCGGGTTACTATAGCAACGGTGCTCCGATCACGTGATTCCCGGTGCCACAATTCGCCGGCTGTGGCAGCCAGTCCCTGCATGTGGGCTGACTCTGTAAAGAGCGCCCACATGCAGGAACGGGGAAGCCAACCATGTGCCAGAGCATCTCGCCGGTACACGGAGATGCACTGACAGGACCTAGCATGACGTCTAGCCATGTGACCAGTCTGTAGCCAATGAGATAATACACACGTGACTGGTCACATGCTATTTTGACATCACGGAAGGTCCTATCATGAGTGCTGGTTACCAGGAGGACGCAGCGATTATGGGAAGAAAAAGCGGCGGGAGACAGAGTGCAGGACGCATCGCGGGGACCTGTAAGTGTTATGGCAATGTTTATTAACTGTATGTCTACAGTCATTCTCAAAAGTTTTGAGAATGACACCAAAATTATATTTTCACATGATCTGTTGCCCTCTGGTTTTTAATTGTGTTTGTCTGATGTTTACATCACATACAGAAATATAATTGCAATAATATTATGAGTACCAAAAGGTTATATTGACAGTTAGAATGAGTTAATGCAGCAAGTCAATATTTACAGTATTGACCCTTCTTCTTCAGGACCTCTGCAATTCTCCCTGGCATGCTCTCAATCAACTTCTGGACCAAATCCTGACTGATAGCTGTCCATTCTTGCATAAGCAATGCTTGCATTTTGCCAGAATTTGTTGTTTTTTGTTTGCCCACCCGTCTCTTGATGATTGTCCACAAGTTCTCAATGGGATTAAGATCTGGGGAGTTTCCAGGCCATGGACCCAAAATCTCTATGTTTTGTTCCACGAACCATTTAGTGATCACCTTTGCTTTATGGCAAGGTGCTCCATCATGCTGGAAAAGGCATTGTTGGGCGCCAAACTGCTCTTGGACAGTTGGGAGAAGTTGCTCTTGGAGGATATTCTGGTACCATTCTTTATTCATGTGTTTTTAGGCAAGACTGTGAGTGAACCGATTCCCTTGGCTGAGAAGTAACCCCACACATGAATCGTTTCAGGATGCTTAACAGTTGGCATGAGACAAGACTGGTGGTAGCGCTCACCTCTTCTTCTCCTAATAAGCTGTTTTCCCAGATGTCCCAAACAATCGAAAATGGAATTCATCTGAGAAAATGACTTTACCCCAGTCCTCAGCAGTCCACTCCCTGTGCTGTTTGCAGAATATCAGTTGGTCCCTGATGTTTTTTCTGGAGAGAAGTGGCTTCTTTGCTGCCCTCCTTGAAACCAGGCCTTGCTCAAGCAGTCTCTGCCTCACAGTAGGGGGTCCCTACACTGATAAATATCAAAAATAGCAACAAGAAGAGGAGATAAAAACTCCCCCAAAACGTGAGGATCCGTGATGAGGATTGTGGGCTTACGTACATTGGCCAATTTACAAACTAATACCTCACATATATTTTATATGTGTCGCGGGCGGGGAGGAGGGTGTCAGCACACCGCGCTCACCCCTTCTGCTCGGGTCCGGCAGTTGCTCCTGGTGGCTCGAGCTGCGGGCCGGATCCCGGGGTGTCTCGAGCGACACTCCTCGCCCGTGAGTGAAAGGGGGGTGTTTGTTGGGATTATAGTTCGTGACGCCACCCACGGTTGTGGTGATGGCACCACCGCTGCTCAGTGTGGGGGTCCCGGGGATGGTGATGGGAGCAGCCAGGTGTTGTGTTGCCCCTCCGTGGGTAGGGGTTGGTGATCCCTGGGCCCGGTGAAGAGATGTAAAGTGTAGGGCCTGGAGGGCGCAGGGACGCGGGGGCAGCGCTGTGCCTTGCGGCACTGTGGTACTCACTCAGCCTGAGACACGGACACAGTTTGTACGGTAAACCAACGGCTGGTAGGACGGTCCCACAGACGGTTGCACCTGCACTCCCGGTAGGTGACGGTGACGTCTCTCTTCCTTGCACCTGTTTGACTGATGGTAGCGGTGGATTCCCTCCGGTTACCCGCTCCCCGACTGCAATCTGGGCCGGAGGAGCTCTACACTTTGCCCGCAGGCGCTGGCCCTGGGGAAACTGGTGCCTTGGCGGTGGCGGTGTCTCCCCGGTAATGGTCGGGCTGTTGCCGTCAATCGGGACTTTGTTGCTGGGGGATCTGCGTCCCCTTCACTGACGGATTCGGCAAATTGGGCGACTCCTAGCCTTGCCGGGGTCCGAGAGGCCCCTGCCCTGGTGCTGACTGTCCTTCGGAACACTGCTCCAGACCACCGGGCACACAGCCAACGGGGTCCTTCCAGGAACTTCCGAACCGTCCCACTCCGGACAGTCACCGCCGTCGCTGACCTTGCTGTTCTAGCCCTACACACAGCTGGGCTCTCAGGCTCTGCGCACTCTCTGCGCTCTCTCCACTTCTTGCTTTCCTCCTTTTCCACTTTCCTTTCCTTACTTTCACTTCTTGTTGTTTACTCTAGCCCCTGCCTGGGCTTCTCCTCACTCCTTCCACTTCCTCCTCCCTGACTAGACTCAAGCTCTTCCCTGAGCTGACTGCCTGGTTACTTCCTGCCTCCAGAGTTGTGAGCTCCTTGGTGGGCGGAGCCAACCGCCTGGCCCACCCCCTGGTGTGCATCAACAGACTCTTGGAGGGAGGCAACAAGGATTTCTGGTTAGCAGATGTGCCTACCTGGAGTGTGGGGTGTAGTGGTGTTGTTACCCGTGTCCCCTGGCTTGCCCAGGGCGACACATATGCATTTTTTGCACTTTGATTATGCGGGGTGTAGCCGGGCCTCTTAATACAGCCGTGCATAGTGGAATTTCTGTCCCTTGCGTGCTGCAGTGAGTAGTGTCCGAGTAACCCACCTAATCTAATAGTAAGGGCGTGGTAATAGATTGCTGGCTGGACATCATGCGCATACAAGTGTGAACAGTGCCCTATGCGCGCCACTAGTGTGCAATTTACCTTGCACCTGTGAAGTGTCCATCATGTTGAGAGGCTTGTCTGCATCCTGTTTGTGCATTAGAAGTGTTGGCCTGGGCTAACTGGACTGGTTGCCCTTTTTGGCTGTGAGTGAATGTTTTCTGCAGCAGGAGTTGGACCTCTCATACAGCTACATGGCAAAGTGAATTTAAGTGTGTATCACAACCTTTTTCAACAACACGTGGTTCTTTACTTGCATTCATCACTTAATCAGCCAGAAATTTTCATGAAGGATAATGGCCTCTGTCACACAGCAAAACTGGTAAAGCGGTTTCTTGAAACAGAAAACATTAAAATAATGAAATGGCCAGCCCAGAGTCCTATACTCAATAGAAAATGTCTGGAAAATCCTTTGTGACAAAGTTATGACCAACAAACCCACAACAGTAAAAGAACTGTGGAACAGACTGGAGGAAGAGTGGACCAAAATCCCACCAGAGCAGTGAGAGAGACTAGTGAGGTCCTGTGGCCGCAGATGTGCTGAAGTCATTCAAAGCAAAGGCCTGTACACGTCCTACTGATTGGTGACTGTTGTTACCTTCAGAAAATGTAGTTATAATCTTTCTCTGGGCTACAGTCATTGCTAGTCTCTAATTATGATCATCACGTTTTGGGCAAAATAAAGGGTTTATGTTGATAAACTTTGGATCTTTTGTAAAACCCTGTTCTAGTGACATGGTGTACCCATTACAAAAAAAAATCCAAATATTGAACAATGTAGATTACATTACTTCTGAAAAGAGCAAGTGATCACACATTGTTCTGTAATTTTGATCTTTCATATATATATATATATATATATATATATATATATATATATATATATATATATATATATATATATATGTGTGTATATATATGTCGCGGGTGGGGAGGAGGGTGGCAACGCTGCGCTCTCCCACAGCTCGGGACCGGCCACCGCTGCTCTGCGGCTACTGCTGCTCGGTGGCTCGAGCGATGGGCCGGATCCCGGGGACTCGAGCGGCGCTCCTCGCCCGTGAGTGAAAGGGGCTGATTATTGGTGGGGGATTTGATTAATGTCCGTGACGCCACCCACGGTTGTGGTGATTCTGGTGCCACCACCGCTGCTCTGTATGGGGATCCCGGGAGCGGTGACAGGGAGCAGCTGAGTTGGTGATTCTCCCCTTCGTGGGCAGGGGGCTGGCTGTCCCGGGGCCCGGTGATGGGGTTGGGACGGTTGACAGGCGGGTTATGGGGCCTGTTGAGGTGCAGGGACGCAGGGGCAGCGCTGTGCCGCACGGCACGGAGGTACTCACTCAGCCCAAGGATGATGACACAGTTCACGGTAAACAAGCGGCTGGTTGGACGGGTCCCTTGGACGGCTGCGGTGTTGATGTTCCCTGCAAGTTAGCGGTGACTGTCTCTTCCCTGCACCTAAATACGGTTGTTGGTAGCGATGGGTTCCCACCGGTAACCCACTCCCCGGCTTGGATATGGGCCGGAGGAGCCCCTCTTTGCCCGCAGGCGCTGGCCCTGAGGTACTGGTGCCTTGGCGGTGGCGGTGTCCCTCTCTCACGGTTGGACCTTTGCCTTCAATCGGGACTTTGCTGTTTAGAGACCCAGGAGGTCCCCTTCACTGACGGATTTGGCAAATTGTATGGCAACTCCAAGCCTTGCCGGGATCAGAAAGGCCCCTGCCAATGGTGCTGGCCTCTCTTTGTGTACCGGTCTGGTACCGCCAGGCCACCACCCGTCCACGGTCCTTTCGGTAACTCCAATCAGCCACTCCTACAGACGGTCACCGCCGTCTGTCAACCTTGCTGTCTCGTCCGGGGCACACACCCGGACACTCTCAGTCAGTTTTTGGTTGCTCTACTGCCACTTCACTGCTCTCACTTCCACTCCTCAACTCCTCTCAAACTCATCTCTCCGTTTTCCCGCCTCCAGGACTGTGAACTCCTCGGTGGGTGGAGACCAACCGCCTGGCTCCACCCCCTGGTGTGATCATCAGCCCCTGGAGGAGGGCAACAAGGGTTTGTGTTTTGACTACGGTGTTCTTGCAGGGAATGTGGGGTGTGTGGGGATGTTATGACCTGTGACCCCTGGCTTGCCCAGGGCGTCACATATATATATATATAATATACACACACACGTAATTGGGAATATAGTTGTGTTCAGAAGTAACCAATCACATTTATACTAATATTTAACCCCTTCACGACCAATGACATAGTATCGTCATCGGTCGTGTCCTTCCCTTCACGCGGGCTCACGTGATGAGACCACATCTTTTCCTGTACATGTCAGATGATCTGATCAGTCGACATGTGTCTCTAACAGCCGCATGTGGATTGGAGATCCACCTGCAGCTGTTAACCAGTGAAATCCCGCTTTCAATCTCTGACGGCGGGATTTAACACGCACCAGCGGGGACCACACCAATCCTGCTCCCATTGGTGGCCCTGTGACATGATTGCAGGGGAAGGCGATGGATTCTCATGACAGCCAGGGGTGAGCTGGTGACCCCTGTGTTTGTAATGACTAACTTCCTGTGGACGCTGGCTGCTTGCCAGTGATAATAGGGAATCGGCATTTCTGCAGAACAGCACAAGTGATCGAATGATCACAGCTTCAAATCCTCTATGGAGACTAGTGAATACTTTAAAAAGTGTAAAAAAAAGGTTTTTGAAAAAAATTAAAAAAAACATAAAAGTTCAATTCACTCCCTTTTTAACCCATTAGAAGTAAATTAAAAATACACATATTTAGTAATCCTGTGCTCAGAAATGCCCTATATATCAAAATATAAAGTAAATTAATCTGATTGGTAAACTGCAGAATGAGAAAAAAAATCAAAATGCCAGAATTACGGTTCTTTGGTCGCCACAACATTGCAATAAAATGCAATAAGAGGCGTTCAAAACATTGTATCTACCACAATTGTATCAGTAAAAATGTCATCCCATGGTGCAAAAAAATAAGCAATCACACAATCCAGATTCTGAAAAATGAGATGATTGTTACAGGTCTCAGAAAATGCCAACAAAAGCAACATTTTTTTTGTTTACATATTTCTGAATTGTTTTTCACCCATTTAGGGTATGTGCGCACGTTGCTTTTTACCTGCTTTTTACCTGCTTTTTACCTGCTTTTTTGCTGCTTTTTCTTCTGCGCTGTTTAATGCCAAAATGGATGTGTTCTTCTATTCAAGCAAAGTCTATGGGAATTTGGGTTTCTTGTTCACACTATGTTGTTCAAAATGCTGCCTTTTTGTGGCAGAACTTTGGTCAAAAACTCAGCTTTGCAGTGCAAAACCCAAATGGCAAAAACAATTGACATGTTGCTTCTTTGAAAAGCTGAGTTTTTGACCAAAGTTCTGCCTCAAAAAGGCAGCATTTTGAACAACATAGTGTGAACAAGAAACCCAAATTCCCATAGACTTTGCTTGAATAGAAGAACACATCCATTTTGGCATTAAACAGCGCAGAAGAAAAAGCAGCAAAAAAGCAGGTAAAAAGCAGGTAAAAAGCAACGTGCGCACATACCCTAAATTTTAAAAAAAAACTATGCATGCTTGTTATCTGTGGGCTCGTACTGACCTGAGGAATTATATTGCCAGTTAAGCTTAACATTGTAAATTAAAATAAAAAACATTGTGGAATTGCACTTTTTAAAATTTCAACACACTTGGAATCTTTTATCTCGTTTTACAATACACTATGTTGCATAATAAATGGTGTCATTCAAAAGTACAAGTCATCCCGCCAAAAACAAGCCTATATTGTAAGGGAGGAAAAAAATAAAAATGGAAAATTTCCCTGGGGTGAAGGGGTTAAAAATACATTTAAATAGTAGTCCGTTCACAGCTTTCATCATTTAAAGTGATTTTTATTAACTGCATATTAAGCTTAGATGTTGTAGTAGAATTCTCCTGACATTTTCTTTGTTCTATTTTACAGCAAAAGCCGTTGTATGTAAACAGCCTACAACACATCAAAGAGATCTAATTGTTAAAAGTTATGAGTAGGAAGGTATAAAAAATATCCAAGGCATTAGATATACCAGGGAACACTGTGAAGATTATCTTCAAAAGTGGCTTAAATTTGGCATAACAGTGACATTACTTAGAACTAGTTCTTCAAAAAATTGATGAAAAAATAAGAAGAAAATTGGTTATGAAGGGTGTCAAGATGCCTACAGAAACATAAGAGCTGCAGAAATTTCTGGCAATTGCTGGTTGTCTACTGCACGTGAAAACCATCTCCTGTTTTTTTCACATCTGGCATGTGGCGTAGTGTGGCAAGATCAAAGCCATTGCTAACAAAGAAAAATCCCCAAAAAACTATCCGGTTGAAGCAACAAGATTTGTCGTAAAGATTTATTTTTTATTTTCACATCTCAACATTATAAAGTTCTATGAAGCACCCGGGGGGTCAAGGTGCTCACTAAAATTCCTGATAGATTTGTTGAGGTGTCTAGTTTAAAAAATTGGGTCACTTGCGGTGGAACTCCTCTGTTCAGGTATCTCAGTGGCTCTCTAAACGCGACATGGCATCCGATAAAGATTCCAGCTATTTTTGCATTCAAAAAGTCAAATGGCGTTCCTTCCCTTCGAAGCCCTGCCCGTGCACCAAAACATTAGATTTCCACCACATGTGAGGTATCAGCGTACTCGGTAGAAATTACACAATACATTTTATGGTGCATTTTCTCCTGTTACCCTTCTGGAAAAAATAGCTATCCGTTTGAAGCAACAAGTTTGTGGTAAAGATTTATTTTTTTATTTTCACATCTGAAAGTTATAAACCTCTATGAAGCACCCAGGGGGTCAGGGCTCTCACTAAAAATCTAGATAAATTCTTGTGTTATTGTCTGGTAAAGATTCGAGCTAATTTTGCATTCAGAAAGTTAAATGGCTCTCATTCCCTTCCGAGCTCTGCTGTGCGCCCAACCAGTATCGCTGTGCTCAGGAGAAATTGCGCAACAAATTGTACGGTCAATTTTCTCTTTGTTACCCTTGTGAAAATGCAAAATTTAGATCTAAAATATTTTTTTCGGGGCAAAAAGTAAAATTTTCAATTTTTCCTTCCACATTGCTTTAGTTCCTGGGAAGCACCTAAAGGGTTCATAAACTTCTTGGAGGTGGTTTTGAGCAGGTTGAGGGGTGCAGTTTTCAGAATTGTGACACTTTGGTGTATTTTCTGTTATCTAGGCTGCTCAAAGTCACTTCAAAAGTGATGTGGTTCCTAAAAAAAAATGGTTTTGTACATTTTTTTGAAAAATGAGAAATTGCTGATCAACTTTGAAACCTTGTGACCTATGTTTCAAATATTGTGCTGATGTAAAGTAGATATATTGTTTATTAGCTGTTTTGTGTGATATAACTCTCAGATTTAATGGCATAAAAATTCAAAGTTTGGAAATTGTGAGATTTTCAACATTTTTGCTAAATTTCCAGTATTTTCACAAAAAAATGCAAAATATAGCGTCATAAATGCACTACTATCATGACGTACAATATGTCACATAAAAAACAATCTCAGAATCACCGGCATCCGTTGAAGTGTTATAACCTGTCAAAGTGACACAGCTGAGAATTGCAAAAAATGGCCTGGTCATGAAGGTGAAAACCATGCTTTTTGGTAAAGGGGTTAATTTAACATGCGTTCCAATAGTGCAGAGAGAATCATCCCACCTCTGTACAGCGCAGCCAGGACTCACCACTGCAATCAGGCAGTGTTAAAATTAAAATGCATTGGAGAACGCAGTCATACAGCTGATCCAGGCCGAGGTTGATCAATGACTGTCTCCACTGAACCTAGAGCCAGGGAAGGCCGTGTGTGAAAATGGTGGGAATCTTGTAGTGGCCCTACACCAGGGCAACCTCACACACATATGCATGGCTCACATACTCAACCTGGTTGTACAGAAATTTCTAGGCCACTATCCTGGCCTGGAAGTGCTGACGCATAAGGCACACTTCTGTCATTCGCACCTCGTGGCTAATCAACTTGCATTGCTACAGAGGTCTTTTGGCCTACCAGTTAACCGCTTGATACACGATATGCCGACAGTCGAATTCCACTCTGCACATGTTCCAGCCACTATTGCAGAAATGATGAGCCCTGGTGCAGTATGTCATGGTGTTTAGCCTGGGCCTGCGCAGTCCAGTCATGAGGAAAATCACGCTTGCAGAGTGGGCACATATGAAGGACCTCTGCACCTTTCTGCAGAGTTTCAAATGGCTACTAATATGGCTAGTACCATCAAAACATCACTATTCTGGTTATCTACATGCTAGAGCACACTTTGCATAGTCTGTGGGAGTAGGTGGTGGTCCCAGAGGAAGAGGAGGAAGCAGAGAAAGATGCGGGAGAGATGCCAATATCTCTAAGGTACGGATTGTCATTGCACAGAAGGAGGCATGGGAGGGTTGAGTACAGCAATTGAGGGAGGCCCAGGGTAGCAGGCAAACTGTTAGTGAAGGTGCAGTAGACAAAGAAAAAAGGGAGGAAGACAAGGAGGAAGAGGTGATGGGCGCACAACAGTCAGAAGATGAAGAAGATATTGATCACGTCTCTGTTGTCCATGGTTGATGGGAGGGGATGGAGAAAGCAAGCTTGAGTGTTACCTCGCCACCAACACACCATAGTCTTGGACCTCATGGAAGTGCCCGACACAAGCGTCTTCTTGCTGCACTACTTGCAACATGATTCATGAATTGTTATGATTAAAAATTGAGCTGACTACTGGGTTGCCACTCTGTTAGATCCACAGTAAAAGTGTACATTTTGACAGATGCTTTCCACCCCAGATAGGGACGGGCACATGCTGGAGTATCAAAACTAGAGATGAGCGAACCGGTCCCGGTTCAGCTTGAGGTCGGTTCGCCGAACGGAGGTCCCGTTCGAGTTCGGCTCGTCGAACGTTCGACGAACCGAACTCGAACTGCATAGGAAACAATGGCAGGCAATCACAAACACATAAAAACACCTAGAAAACACCCTCAAAGGTGTCCAAAAGGTGACAAACAACTCACAACACAACACAAACACATGGGAAAGTGACAAGGACATATACTCATGCAAAAACAAAAGAGCTGGACAAGGAACTAGAGGAGGACACACAGATATAGGCATGGCACGCCCTTCTAAAATCATGTAAAACACCGCAAGGTGACTCCAATCGGATTCTCCCTTTTTTTCCAAAAATTGGGCCCCACACACACCCACCCCTTCAGTGGCAGCACTTGTGCCCCAGTTGTACACTTCACAGCTAGATTTGCATCAAGCACATTCAAAAATACGCCATAATTAACCGTCCCCAGGATGACACCAGGGTAGGTAGCAAAGTCTTTCCTGATCCCAGCTCTGTTCATCTTGGCTCCTTTTAAAAAACACAGCAAGCAAGGGTTACTCCAAGCGGAGTCTCCCTTTTTTCCAAAAATTGGGCCCCACACACACCCACCCCTTCAGTGGCAGCAGTTGTGCCCTAGTTGTACACTTCACAGCTAGATTTGCATCAAGCACATTCAAAAATACGCCATAATTAACAGTCCCCAGGATGACACCAGGGTAGGTAGCAAAGTCTTTCCTGATCCCAGCTCTGTTCATCTTGGCTCCTTTTAAAAAACACAGCAAGCAAGGGTTACTCCAAGCGGAGTCTCCCTTTTTTCCAAAAATTGGGCCCCACACACACCCACCCCTTCAGTGGCAGCAGTTGTGCCCTAGTTGTACACTTCACAGCTAGATTTGCATCAAGCACATTCAAAAATACGCCATAATTAACCGTCCCCAGGATGACACCAGGGTAGGTAGCAAAGTCTTTGCTGAACCATGACTTGTTCATCTTGGCTCCTTTTAAAAACAATGTAAGCAAGGGTTACTCCAAGCGGAGTCTCCCTTTTTTTTCCAAAAATTGGGCCCCACACACACCCACCCATTCAGTGGCAGCAGTTGTGCCCCAGTTGTACACTTCACAGCTAGATTTGCATCAAGCACATTCAAAAATATGCCATCCTTACCCGTCCCCAGGATGACACCGGGGTAGGTAGCAAAGTCTTTCCTGATCCCAGCTCTGTTCATCTTGGCTCCTTTTAAAAAACACAGCAAGCAAGGGTTACTCCAAGCGGAGTCTCCCTTTTTTCAAAAAATTGGGCCCCACACACACCCACCCCTTCAGTGGCAGCAGTTGTGCCCCAGTTGCAAACAGGATCTTTTGATTTGCATCAAGCACATTCCAAATCCACAAGCATTTACTCTCCCCAGGATGACACAGGGGTAGTAAATTCCTTCTGGATCCATGACTTGTTCATTTTGATGAACGTCAGTCTGTCCACATTGTCACTGGACAGACGCGTGCGCTTATCTGTCAGCACACACCCAGCAGCACTGAAGACACGTTCAGAGACAACGCTGGCAGATGGACACGACAAAATCTCCAAGGCGTAACTGGAGAGCTCTGGCCATTTTTCTAGATTTGAAGCCCAAAAGGAGCAAGGCTCCATTTGCAAAGTCATGGCATCGATGTTCATTTGGAGATACTCCTGTATCATCCTCTCCAGCCGTTGACTATGCGTCAGACTTGTTGTCTCTGGTGGCCTTGCAAAAGAGGGTCTAAAAAAATTATGAAAAGATTCCATAAAATTGCTGTTACCAGCACCAGATACGGTCCTACTGGTATGGGTAGACTGTTGAAGATGACGAGACCGTCCCATGTTTGTCAAGTTACAACTGGGAGATTCACTCCCTGCACCTGCACGGTTGTTTGGTGGAAAAGCCGAGCTAAGATCGAGTAACAGCTTCTGCTGATACTCCTGCATACGTGCGTCCCTTTCTATGGCTGGAATTATGTCACAAAATTTGGACTTGTACCGGGGATCTAATAGTGTGGCAATCCAGTAGTCATCATCACTTCTAATTTTGACAATACGAGTGTCATGTTGGAGGTAGTGCAACAAGAAGGCACTCATGTGTCTTGCGCAGCCATGCGGACCAAGTCCACGCTGTGTTTGTGGCATAGAGGTGCTACCCGTTCTTTCTTCCTCTGACATCTCCCCCCAACCTCTTTCAACTGAAATTTGACCAAGGTCTCCCTCATCCGCTGAGTCTTCCATGTCCATGGACAGTTCGTCCTCCATTTCTTCATGTTCTCCTGCACCTTCCTCAACATTTCGCCTGCTACTATGCGCCCTTGTTGATCCCTGTCCCCCATGGTCCCATGCCTGCTGCGTTGGTGATGATGAACGTCTGGACCTTGGTGATGTTGTTGTCCCTTGCGCATATGAATCCTCCTGTAGTTCCTCCCCTTCCTGTTGTCCCACCCCCTGACTCCGAATAGTGTTTAGCGTGTGCTCCAGCATGTAAATGACTGGAATTGTCATGCTGATAATGGCATTGTCAGCGCTAAACATATTCGTCGCCATGTCGAAACTGTGCAGAAGGGTGCATAGGTCCTTGATCTGAGACCACTCCATCAGGGTGATCTGACCCACCTCTGCATCTCGTTGGCCCAGGCTATACGTCATGACGTATTGCACCAGGGCTCGGCGGTGCTGCCACAGTCGCTGTAACATGTGGAGAGTTGAATTCCAGCGTGTCGCCACATCGCATTTCAGGCGATGAACCGGCAGGCCGAAAGACTTCTGGAGCGATGCAAGTCGCTCAGCTGCGGCGCTTGAACGGCGGAAGTGAACAGACAGTTTTCGTGCCCTGTTCAGAAGGCCATCTAGGCCGGGATAGTGTGTTAAAAATTGCTGGATGACAAGGTTCAACACGTGAGCCATACAAGGTACGTGTGTCACCTTGCCCAGGCGAAGGGCCGCACCCAGGTTTGCAGCATTGTCGCACACGGCCTTACCAGGCTGCAGGTTGAGTGGAGACAACCATTTATTAAACTCGGACCGCAGAGCTGACCACAAATCCTCAGCTGTGTGACTCTTATTCCCAAGACATGTCAAGCTAAAGACCGCCTGATGCCATTGCGCTCTGCTGCCAGCATAGTAATGAGCGGTGCGTGATTCCTTCTGCGCAGTGAGAACGCTGGTGGCCTGACCAGGCAGGCTTGGGGCGGAGGTGGAGGACCCAGATGAGGTGGAGGATGCAGAAGCAGTGGCGGAACTTGGACAGACAGAGGATTGACACACAAGTCGTGGGGACGGCAAGACTTGTGCAGCAGACCCTTCACCATCTATCACCATAGTTACCCAGTGCCCAGTCAGCGACATGTAACGTCCCTGTCCATGCTTACTGGTCCAAGTATCGGTGGTGAAATGCACCCGTTGACACACAGAGTTTCTCAAGGAAGCGGTGATGTTGTGTGCGACATGCTGGTGTAGCGCGGGCACACCTTTCTTAGAGAAGTAGTGGCGACTAGGCATCTGGTACTGGGGCACAGCGACAGACATAAGGTCTCTAAAATCCTGTGTGTCCACTAGGCGGAAAGGCAGCATTTCGGTAACAAACAGCTTACAGAGGGATAGAGTCAACCTCTTAGCTTTGTCATGGGTCGCAGGAAATGGCCTTTTATTTGACCACATCTGAGGGACAGAGATCTGGCTGCTGTGTGTAGACGGTGTTGAGTAGGGTGTCCCTGGAAAAATGCAGGTTTGTGAGGAAAGTGCAGGCGGAGACATGATGTTGCCTTCATCCAACGTTGGTGCTATCGATGTCTGAGAGAGCTGTACACACTCACTTGTTTCCCCTTCCAAACCAACTGACGACCTACCAAGCAAACTGCCTGTTGCGGTTACAGTGGTGGAAGTTGTGCGTGGAAAACCAGGTGTGACAGCTGTCCCCACAGTCCTAGAAGATGAAGAGCGCGCGGATGCACTGGAAGGGGCAGGCCATGGATGGTTCGCTCCGCTAGGCCGCATTGCAGCACAGTGAGCTTCCCACCGGGACCTATGATATTTATTCATGTGACGATTCATGGAAGAAGTTGTCAAACTGCTGAGGTTTTGACCTCTACTAACAGAATCACGACAAATTTTACACATCACATAATTTGGGCGATCTTTTTCTATGTCAAAAAAGGACCAGGCTAGGCAAGGCTTAGAGGGCATGCGACCTGCTGAGCCCCCCCGACTAGTGCTCAGAGGCAGAGTGGTGGCTGAGGATGCAGTTGTAGACGTGCTACCAGTGCTCCGACTCTGTCCAGGAAGGCGCAAGGTAACTTCGTCGTCAGTTGCATCCTCCTCCACCGCCTCTGTTGACCTCCTCGAGTGCCTGACTGGGGGTTGACAGTAGGTGGGATCTAGAACTTCATCATCAATTGTTGTGTTTGCACTCCCCTCCCCCTCAGACCGAGCCTCTTCTTGCCCTGACCGAATATTTAAGTTGTCATCCCAATCGGGTATCTGCGTCTCATCTTCATCAGTATGTTCCTCATTGTCTATAACCACAGGTGTTACAGTTTGTGACAAAGGGTCAACATTATGCTCAGAAACTTGGTCCTCACGGCCTGAATCAGAGTCACAAAGGTTCTGGGCATCACTGCAGACCATTTCCTGGTCTGTACTCACTGTAGCTTGGGAGCAGACCTCTGATTCCCAGGCTATAGTGTGACTGAACAGCTCTGCAGACTCAGCCATCTCAGTTCCACCATACTGTGCAGGGCTGATGGAGACTTCAGAGCTGGGAGAAAGCAAGTTTGATTGGGATGACAACTCAGAGAACTGGTGTTTTGTGGATGCGGTACTTGAAGTGGCTGAGAGGGCACTTGTTGGACCACTTGAGATCCATTCAAGCATTTTCCTTTTTTGGCCATCATCTACCTTTGTTCCTGTTGTTCGTGTCCGTAAAAAAGGGAGCACATCGGAATGTCCACGGTAAGTAGTAGACATCTTACTTTTGCTGGTAGATGGTCTCTCTTCAGCAGATGATAATGGAGCTTTGCCACCTTCCCCACGGACAAACCCTTTTTTTCCTTTTCCACCACGCCTCTTCCCCTTTCCACCAGCATTTGTCATTTTGCCACTCATGTTGATTGCGACAAGATTGTGCACTTAAAATGTGGTAGTAAAAATTGAGAGGTGGTGTAGATTGCAGCGGTGGTCTAGCTTTATTAACAGCAGAATAATAAAGAATAAATATCCCTGACAATGCAACTACGGCCCTTAAACTGGCAGCATCAATTGCTAGTATAATGGCTTAGTTATAATGAGTTGGAGTGTGCAATGCAGGTAGAGGTGCTGCAAATGTCTTTGCACTAGTGTGACTAGACAAAAGTCCAATAGCCACGTTTAGGATGCCACTAGGTACACTGAGTGTTTGCTAGTATAATGGCTTAGTTATAATGAGTTGGAGTGTGCAATGCAGGTAGAGGTGCTGCAAATGTCTTTGCACTAGTGGGACTAGACAAAAGTCCAATAGCCACGTTTAGGATGCCACTAGGTACACTGAGTGTTTGCTAGTATAATGGCTTAGTTATAATGAGTTGGAGTGTGCAATGCAGGTAGAGGTGCTGCAAATGTCTTTGCACTAGTGGGACTAGACAAAAGTCCAATAGCCACGTTTAGGATGCCACTAGGTACACTGAGTGTTTGCTAGTATAATGGCTTAGTTATAATGAGTTGTAGTGTGCAATGCAGACAGACGTGCTGCAAATGTCTTTGCACTAGTGTGACTAGACAAAAGTCCAATAGCCACGTTTAGGATGCCACTAGGTACACTGAGTGTTTGTTAGTATAATGGCTTAGTTGTAATGAGTTGGAGTGTGCAATGCAGGTAGAGGTGCTGCAAATGTCTTTGCACTAGTGTGACTAGACAAAAGTCCAATAGCCACGTTTAGGATGCCACTAGGTACACTGAGTGTTTGCTAGTATAATGGCTTAGTTATAATGAGTTGGAGTGTGCAATGCAGGTAGAGGTGCTGCAAATGTCTTTGCACTAGTGTGACTAGACAAAAGTCCAATAGCCACGTTTAGGATGCCACTAGGTACACTGAGTGTTTGCTAGTATAATGGCTTAGTTATAATGAGTTGGAGTGTGCAATGCAGGTAGAGGTGCTGCAAATGTCTTTGCACTAGTGGGACTAGACAAAAGTCCAATAGCCACGTTTAGGATGCCACTAGGTACACTGAGTGTTTGCTAGTATAATGGCTTAGTTATAATGAGTTGGAGTGTGCAATGCAGGTAGAGGTGCTGCAAATGTCTTTGCACTAGTGGGACTAGACAAAAGTCCAATAGCCACGTTTAGGATGCCACTAGGTACACTGAGTGTTTGCTAGTATAATGGCTTAGTTATAATGAGTTGGAGTGTGCAATGCAGGTAGAGGTGCTGCAAATGTCTTTGCACTAGTGGGACTATAGCAAAGTCCAATAGCCACGTTTAGGATGCCACTAGGTACACTGAGTGTTTGCTAGTATAATGGCTTAGTTATAATGAGTTGGAGTGTGCAATGCAGGTAGAGGTGCTGCAAATGTCTTTGCACTAGTGGGACTAGACAAAAGTCCAATAGCCACGTTTAGGATGCCACTAGGTACACTGAGTGTTTGCTAGTATAATGGCTTAGTTATAATGAGTTGGAGTGTGCAATGCAGGTAGAGGTGCTGCAAATGTCTTTGCACTAGTGGGACTAGACAAAAGTCCAATAGCCATGTTTAGGATGCCACTAGGTACAGTGAGTGTTTGCTAGTATAATGGCTTAGTTATAATGAGTTGGAGTGTGCAATGCAGACAGACGTGCTGCAAATGTTTTTGCACTAGTGTGACTAGACAAAAGTCCAATAGCCACGTTTAGGATGCCACTAGGTACACTGAGTGTTTGCTAGTATAATGGCTTAGTTATAATGAGTTGGAGTGTGCAATGCAGGTAGAGGTGCTGCAAATGTCTTTGCACTAGTGGGACTAGACAAAAGTCCAATAGCCACGTTTAGGATGCCACTAGGTACACTGAGTGTTTGCTAGTATAATGGCTTAGTTATAATGAGTTGGAGTGTGCAATGCAGGTAGAGGTGCTGCAAATGTCTTTGCACTAGTGGGACTATAGCAAAGTCCAATAGCCACGTTTAGGATGCCACTAGGTACACTGAGTGTTTGCTAGTATAATGGCTTAGTTATAATGAGTTGGAGTGTGCAATGCAGGTAGAGGTGCTGCAAATGTCTTTGCACTAGTGGGACTAGACAAAAGTCCAATAGCCACGTTTAGGATGCCACTAGGTACACTGAGTGTTTGCTAGTATAATGGCTTAGTTATAATGAGTTGGAGTGTGCAATGCAGACAGACGTGCTGCAAATGTCTTTGCACTAGTGTGACTAGACAAAAGTCCAATAGCCACGTTTAGGATGCCACTAGGTACACTGAGTGTTTGCTAGTATAATGGCTTAGTTATAATGATTTGGAGTGTGCAATGCAGGTAGAGGTGCTGCAAATGTCTTTGCACTAGTGGGACTATAGCAAAGTCCAATAGCCACGTTTAGGATGCCACTAGGTACACTGAGTGTTTGCTAGTATAATGGCTTAGTTATAATGAGTTGGAGTGTGCAATGCAGGTAGAGGTGCTGCAAATGTCTTTGCACTAGTGTGACTAGACAAAAGTCCAATAGCCACGTTTAGGATGCCACTAGGTACACTGAGTGTTTGCTAGTATAATGGCTTAGTTATAATGAGTTGGAGTGTGCAATGCAGGCAGAGGTGCTGCAAATGTCTTTGCACTAGTGGGACTATAGCAAAGTCCAATAGCCACGTTTAGGATGCCACTAGGTACACTGAGTGTTTGCTAGTATAATGTCTTAGTTATAATGAGTTGGAGTGTGCAGAGGACAGGAGGGTACAGTGGCAGGGTTGTGGGTCTCTGGGTAGAGGAATGGAAGCCTGCCTTTCTATTCCCTCCTAATGGGGAAATGCAGCGACGAAATCCCTGACCTTTGCTACACAGACGCTGTCGCTGTTTTCAGGACCTGTCACCTATGGCTCTGAGTCTCTGACCCTGCCGGTATGAGCCCTTAAAAGGACTGATGGAAAGTGCTATCCCTATGTTGTCCAGCGCTGTGTATACAGCAGTATTGGCGATAGGACTCAGGACGGAGCTGCGCCAGTGATGTCTGACACCAAGGACGCAGAAGAGATAATGGCGTCCGGACGGGCAGATACTCGTTTTTATAATGCAGGGACATGTGACATGGACATCCTATCACACATGCCGTTGCTTCTCTGGCTAAAAGTCCACTTAGCTGTGTGTGTGTCTGGGATTGGCTGACATGCTGGCCCGCCCCACAAGACGCGCGCGCTTAGGGAAAGAAGACAAGGGAAAAAAAAAAAATGGCGATTATACAAACAGCAGTGATCTGAAGGCGCTGTTCCCGCACACTATACACTGAAATGTCATAATAGTGTGAGTCACAGAGTGACTTACACTATTACAGCGGAAAGCCAGCTAGGAATTAGCTGTTTTTTTGCTGCTAGAACCGTTCTCGAACGTTTCTAGAACTATCGAGCTTTTGCAAAAAGCTCGAGTTCTAGTTCGATCTAGAACAGGCCCCAAAATCACTCGAGCCTAGAACTGGAGAACCTCGAACCGCGAACCGCGCTCAACTCTAATCAAAACACACTTATAGAGAATATGATGATTTCCCCAACACAGCAATGAGGCACACATTGTGCATCGCTGTTCTAGACTTCCAACTCTGGGAATGTCGAGTCGTCATCGCAGAAACATTAGCAGCAGTTTAAGTGGCAGAAGCAATTTCTGTGAATTGTGCCACACATTTTTAGACCATCCCGTGCATCAGCAGAACAGAGTACAAGTTTGACACATAGTGAATGACTAGAGAGGATGGTGCAGGAGTATCTATAGCTCAATATCGATGCCATCATGGGGAGTTTGGACCCTTTTGCATTTTGGTCTGCAAAAATGCAAGAGTGACCTGAGCTCGCCAGTCATGCCTGGGAGGTTTTGTCATGCCCGGCAGTCAGTGTTCTCTCAGAATGTGTATTCAGCGTTGCTGGTGGTGTCCTGACAAATAGGTGCATCCAGCTGTTCCCTGGAAGTGTAGACCACCTAACTTTCATCAAGACGAACAAGTCATGGATCAACAATGACTTATCCACCCCAGTCGCAAACTATGAAGACTAGGCAATGGTGTAGTGTTCAGTGGGCTGCATTGATCTTGCATTATTGCAGTCTGTGACACCTTTGTCGTTACTTCTGTGGCTGCTGTTGCTTTTGCAGCTGATGTTACTAACAAGTACCTTGGTGGCGAATAATCAAACAGTGTGTAAATTGCTGTTACTTTAAGGCGGGCTTTGCACGTTGCGACATCGCAAGCCGATGCTGCGATGTCGCACGCGATAGTCCCCGGCCCCGTCGCAGGTACGATATCTTGTGATAGCTGGCGTAGCAAAAATAATCGCTACGCCAGCTTCACATGCACTCACCTGCCCTGCGACCGTCGCTCTGGCCGGCGACCCGCCTCCTTCCTAAGGGGGCGGGTCGTGCGGCGTCATAGCGACATCACACGGCAGGCGGCCAATAGCGGCAGAGATGAGCAGGATGTAAACATCCCGCCCACCTCCTTCCTTCCGTAGAGCCGCCGGCGGCAGGTAAGGTGAAGTTCCTCGCTCCTGCGGCGTAACACACAGTGATGTGTGCTGCCGCAGGAACGAGGAACAGCATCGTACCATCGCTGCAGCAAAATTATGGAAAAGTCGGAGCTTGCAACGATGATACGATAATGACGCTTTTGCGCTCGTTTATCATATCATCTAGAATTTACACACAACGATGTCGAAAGTGACGCCGGATGTGCGTCACTTTCGATTTGACCCCACCGAAATCGCACGTGCGATGTTGCAAGGTGCAAAGCCACCCTTACAATTTGGCTTTTTTTATGTATGACGCACCTAATATTCCTCCTATTTCTCCGCCTTTTGCTTCCTCCTGAGTCACAACAAGCCAATTTTTTTGTAAATGGATACTTTCATTCGGGTCTCCTTCTTGTGTTTTGCCTATAATGGCAGGAGTCTCAGCGCTCCAAGTCTACATCTGTCACTCATACACCTCTTACTTAATTTGAAAGCTGTAAAAGCTGACCCAGACCCTGGCCCCTGCAATGGTCCATGCCTAATTGCTGAGCCACAACACTATCGTTACTTTGGGGCAATTGATGCTACTTTCCTGGTGTCTGCCCCTAATTTTTGGAAATGTGGATACTCCAAGTTGGGTCTTCAAGTTATGTGTCTGTAGTGGCAGGGATATTAGAGCACCAGGCATACATCTGTCACTCATCCACCTGTTACTGATCAAAGTTTAAGCTAGAAACGCTGGGCAAGGTTTTGTTCCAGGCCCTGTCCTATGCTTCCATGATGCACCATTATACTATTTGCACCCTGGGGCAATTGATGCCACATTTCCTGGTGTCTCTCTCTAATTTTTGGAAATGTGGAGACTCCAAGTTGGGTTCTAAGTTGTGTGTTGTCTGTAGTGGCAGGAGACTCAGAGCACCAGACCTACACCTGTCACTCATCTACCTCTTGATTTTAACTTAATTTGAAAGTGGTAAATATTTGCCTAGACCCTGTCTTTTGCATAGCCCATGCCTATGTGGTATGCCACAACACTAAGGGTACTCTGGGGCAATTGATGCTACTGTCCTGTGTTTGGCCCTAATTTTGGGAAATGGGGAAAGGGACTCCTATTTGGGTGTCTGTGTTTTGTGTTGACTGTAGCAGTAAGGTTCCTAGACTGGCAGGCATGTACCTACCTTTCACTCATCGACCCCTCTTACTATCCTTAAATGTGTCTAGCAATAACAGTCTATGAAGCTAATATTGTTGCCACTTGAGTGTGGCTAAGCAGAAAATCAGTTTAACCCGTTGCATGAGGTATGAGGGCTCCAAGCCCACCAGGCCTACACCGGTCACTCACCCACCTCAATATTTCTTATGTTAATAGTCTAGGAAGCTAATGGCTGTGCTTTGAGCTGTTTTGTCAGCTTTGGACCCTCCTGACAGTGTTGTCTATGTCTTTGTTTTTGCCTCCCATTAAATTAAATGAGGTTGGAATATGTTCGGCAAACACAGGCAAATTCAGCCAGCACGGAACTTCACAGATGTCAGACATCAATGGCCACTGGAGATGACAATTTGGAGATTGAGTATGAGGAGAAGGAGGGAGTGGAAGAACTGGTGTAGGATGTGAAGGAAACCCTGATGGAACTAAGACCCGCAATCTTTGGCATTGGTAGCATGTGTGCCCTCCCAGGGTTAAGTGGGCCTTCCCAATAACATCGTTGATCGAGGCACAGGTGATGTTTTGAGACACGTGCTGGTGTAAAGTGGTGATGGCACACTTAAAAAAACAGTGGTGGCTGGGGACTGAGTAACGAAGGATGGCCATCTCTGAGTACCGAGGGATGTTTGCGGAAAGCTTCAATGTCCTCAAGCCTAAACAGCAACATGTTCAGTGCACGCAGTATGGAAATTTGCCTGTTTAGTGTTTTGTCCTGTGGTTGGGGGATTGAAAAACTAACATTTGCAATGAGAGCAGAGAGAAAGAGGGGAGGACTTGTTCTTTTCTTCCCTGTTCCTCCAGCACACCCTTGTTTGTCAGTTACTCTATTGTGAGCATGATATCAGCAAAATGATGAGATGAGTACCAGTGCTCCTGGACTAGTCTGGGCACAGTAACACCAAGATGACATTTCAATTTTGCAGGAACTACAAAGGTTCTTATTTATAATAAAGATTTTCTTACAAACTTTATTAGGCGGCTGATACAAATCTCATGATACATTATGGGGGTAAATAATACTGTCAGGTTCCATTTATTATTTTTAATACTTTCCAATTTTCACTTTTGCCACTGAATGTGTTTTGGGACAAACAATGTTTTTTTTTTTCAAGCCTATACAAATTGTAACAAGCTGATGCCTAATAAAATATGTAACAATTTCTTAAGGAATGTAAAAAATGCGATCTTTAAGAAATAACCTTGGAATCAGGACAATGGGAGCTTCAATGACGCCAACTCCCCAATGATGGTATATAGAGTGAAGTCAGCATTAGGCCGTGACTCATTACAAAAGGAAGGTTTCCAGAAATGAGAATATGATGTCTTCTAGGAACTACAGTGATTGCCCTTATCAAACAAAATTCTGAGATAGAACAGTAGTCTTAGAAATGTTGTTTATTAACCCCTTAAAAGGGACCTGTTAGCTAGATTTTTGCTATAAAACTATTCAGACCATGTATCAGTGCTTGTAGATACTTTTTCATAGATGACCATGTGGCAATCAGCAGTCTTACATGAAGAGAGAAAATAAAGATTTAATACTGCTTATCTCAGTAGTCATCAAGGCAATGCTGTAACTGTGACATCTGAAGTCTCTAATCACAGTCTTGACCGTAATCATGGCCAGTCTTCCTTGATTCTTGTTCTGATGGGCATGTGATGATTCTTCAGTTGTGTTTTCCCCCCAATTGATTTCAGTAAAGAAAAGAATGCAGCTTTTGGCCACATTCACACGTTTGTGTCACGGTCTATGATTCATGCGCCGGCCGCAGGTCTTGTGACTGGGATTTAGCAATCTTATAGGCATATATTAAGCGATTCATTTCGGGTTATTATATGCATCGCAGTCTGGACTTGGAGTGTGACACGTGGATGTGTGCATATGGCCTTTAAAACAGAATATAATACGTGCACAAGGAATACAATTGAAAATGCATATAATTTTATTTAATGAAAAAATGGTTAAAAGTACATATTATTTAAAAAATTTGGATAGGAAAGTTTTAAAACTCTCCTATCCAAAATTTTTGAATAATGTGTATTTTTAACCATGTTTTGATTAAGTACAATTATGTGAATTTTCAATTGTATTCCAATTCCAATATTTGTGCATTTTATCTGTAGGTATGATATAAATGTTATAAATTCACTGCGACCCAGTATCATGTTTTTGATATTCTAAAAAGAATATAATATGTTTCAGTCAAGCTTTAGATATGTAGTACTGCAATTTTAGGAATATATTCTAACACTACTTCCTTGGGCAAATATAGAAACAAATGCAGTAAGGTCTTTCATACCCAGTGCAATTCTGGTTCAGTTTTGTAGTCAAGGGCCATATTCTGCAATGCACTCCTTCCAAGGATCACAGCATAAGTTTTAACCAGAGTGCTTGTTTAGATATCTTAAAATAGGAAGTTTAAAGCCAAAATAACTCTTGTAATCAGACTATGACGTCCACTAGGGAACAGGTGACTCTCAGGGAGCCCCTGTGCAGGATTAGGCTACCAAACTTCTATAAATGAACTACTATTGGACCCAGAGTCAGACTGGCTATCAGAGAAACCACCAGTAAAACCAGTCCTGGCTGCGGTTACCTGCTTTGAAATCTGGAGCTCTCACATGAGCTCCGGAGTGCAGCTCAGCCTGTCTGCAGCTGTCATGAACTGAACTGCAATCTCCAGGGATTCAGTTGGTGCTTGCAGTTCAGTCCTGCAAACCCACTGTTCAGTCTAGGCTGCACTCTGGAGCTCAGTTGAGAGCTCCGGATTTCAATGCAGGTAACCACAGCCAGAACTGGTATTACTGGCGGTTTCTCCAGTAGCCAGTCTGACCCTGGTTGGCCCAATAAACTTGATTTTCTAGACCAATATTCCCCAACTCCAGTCCTGAAGAGTTACCAACACTGCATGTTTCCAGGATTTCCTAAGTAATTTACAGGTGATAATTTAATCACCTGCACATGTTATACTTACAACACCTTTGCAATACTAAGGAAATGGTGAAAACATGCCCTGTTGGTAACTCTTAAGGACTGGAGTTGGGGAACACTACACTAGACATGTGACGCCCTCGTCTATCAGGTCGTCACAGGGTATTGTGCAACCTGCCCTTCTGCACAGTATCCACCCTCCTTGGTTACAGGTCCTGGTCCTTTGATGTTGCTAACAGCTTGTCCAATCAAAAATCCTAGGAACACTTCCCACTTAACCTACCAGACTCACCATTGGGGGGGCCTGAAGGGAATTGGGCCACCGACATGGGGGGTTGGTGAGGAAAAGTGAGGAAAGTGTCAGTCGAGTTGAGAGTTGAGAGGAGAGGATGTGGAGTGGTGGCTCTCGAGAGGAGAGGCCACGGAGGAGAGCTCCTGAGTACTAGGTGGCAGACGTTTGTCTGGGCCTGGTAGGAGCTGAACCCCGGTCGTAGGGGATAGTGTCAGGAGGCACAGACAGCCGAGGAGGGCAGGCGGCGGCCTTGAGCTATCACCGGGCAGTGGCCAGGGCACAACGGGGTACGTGGACCCCAGGCCGGAAAGTAGCTTCACGTGTTCCGGTAATTTACCCGACAGGGGTGAAGACTTCAAGTGTCATCCCCAACCCGCTCCAAAATCAGGGTACTAGCGCACCGATGGAATAGGACTTTCCCAATACAGCCCAAAGAAATCCTACGCGTGAACCCTGAGAGCAGGCTCACTCCGTTAGCCATACGGGTGAGCGGGACCCGTACAGTTTTACACCAATGGGTCCAACAGAGACAAAGGTGCCAAGGACAGGGCCACAGACCAACAGCAACACCAAGGGCACGGACCCAAGCGTGCTCCCTACCAGCTGCAGTGGTGCTCAGAATTCTGGTTTACAAGCTGTTGTTGTGGTTATTATCTGGACTGAGTGAGTACGCTGAAAGCCCCTGTTCCTACTCCCTACGACACCCAAGCACCACACTATGACCGGGCCCCGGGAAACGAACCCCCTACCCACGGAGGGGTTAAACATCAGGCTGCCGCACTATCGTCACCGGGCTCCCCAACCGCAGCGGTGGTACCTCACGTTACCACACACCGTGGGTGGCGCCATGGACATTTGATCCCCCCTGTACATACCCCCCCTTGCATCGAGTGGCCGCGTGACCCCCGGGTCCAGAGACCTCTCGAGCCACCATGGATCCGAGCAGCGGCCCGGCTGCTGGCGCAGGGGCGGCACAGACAAAGGTAGCATCTCATCATTCATTTAACAAACTAACCAGTTTATTATCTAGAAGAATATTTGTGAATGCGGGTAATATAATATTTGCCTGTAGCTGAACCACTGAGTCAATGTTACTGGAGGGCTCTTAGGTCCGACGCTGCCTGTAACAGTGATATCCATTTGTCTCCTAATAGCAATGACAGTCAAAATGACCCTTTTATATATGATAGCCACATGCTTCTTTAGCAGTAACAGTCACATTGCTTTTGGAATAGTGATGTTATATTTTGTCTTTTTTACAATTGTTGTCTTCTACCACAATATATTCTAAACCTGACGTTATGGAGGAAGTAACCTTGTAAAAAATAGAACAATTGAAATATCTATCCTGGCTAATGATATTGATAATCAATAGGTCATCAATATCAGTTTGGTGGGGTCCAATACTCAGCAGCCCAACCCAGACAGATGTATCATTGGAGCAACATGGGAAGCTATAGTAAAGGGGGTGTGGCGCCCTGGACTAGCCAGGTCGTCACAGGTACTACAACACAACACCCCCACCCCGAGATAGGCACATCAGTCAGACACAAATCCTTGTTGCCTCCCTCCAGGGGCTGATGTCCACACCAGGTGGGGTGGAGCCAGGCGGTTGGCCCCAGCCACTGAGGAGCTCACAGTCCTGGAGGCGGGAAAGGAAGTCAGAGAAGAGTGAAGTGAGGGAAGGGAAAGAGTGAGGAGTAAAGTAGTAGTAGAGGAGCAAACTGACCGTGTCCGGGTACGTGGCCCGGGCACCGAGAGCAAGGTTGGCAGACGGTGGTGGCCGTCTGCAGGAGAGGCAGATCAACGCGGAACCGTAGGACCGGGGACGGGCGGTGGCCCGCCGGTACCGAACCGGGGAGCGAAGTGAAGCCAGCACAAACCGGCAGGGCCTGCGGACCCCGACCAGGCTTGGAGTTGCCGTTAATAAGGTCAAATCCGTTAGTGACCGGAACCCCAGGGGTTTCCAAATAGCCAAGACACGATTGAAGGCAACCGTCCAAACACCACAAGGGAAATACAGCTACTGCCACAGCTAGAGTTCCCAGGGCCAGAGTCTGCGGGCAAAAGGGCTCCTCCGGCCCATATACACGCCGGGGAGCGGGTTACCGGTGGGAAGCCATCGGGACCGAAGATAAACAACAGGTGCAGGGAAAGGCAGCCACCACCAACCGTCCGGGATAAACCACAGCAGCCGGCTGCGGGACCCATCCATCCAGCCGTTTGTTTTACCAGAGACTGTGCCACCATTTGTGGCTGAGTGAGTACTACCGTGCCGTCCGGCACCGCGCTGCGCACTCCAAGCGCCCCCCTGCACCTTGCCAACCCTGCTTCCCCGTCACCTCACGGGGCCCCGGGACCACCAACCCCCTACCCACGGAGGGGGAAACAACATCCCAGCTGCTCCCTGCCATCGCTCCCGGGATCCCCGTCAACAGCAGCGGTGGTGTCCAACCTCACCACAACCCGTGGGTGGCGTCACGGACCAAATCCCCTAACCAAATCACCCCTTTCACTCACGGGCGAGGAGCGCCGCTCGAGTCCCCGGATCCGGCCCACCGCTCGAGCCACCAAGCAAGCAGCAGCGTCGGACCCGAGCGCCAGCGAGAGCGCAGCAGCGACGGCTCCCTCCCCGTCCGCGACAACAGGATCTTACCGTTCTACCGCCTTGTGTCCCGCCGGCGGTGTCCGGCCAAAAAATTTCAGAAGCCGCCATCTTGGGCGCGAAGATTTTCCCGCTCGAGCGTCTTCTCGAGCAGTGGAGGCACGAAAGCCGAAGCTCCGCCCCTGAAGAGGAGGTGCTGAGAAAAGACCAAGGGGGGGCGGAAACAAGATGTCTGCACCCGACGAGGCCACTGGAGGAGCGGCGGTCGCAGCCGCAGCAGCGCCCGTGAATGAGAATGGGCCAGGCCGTGCTCTGGCCGCACGAGCAGGGGAGGCCGCGGCCCCCGCCGTTGCCCAGGTGATGCCGTTCTCCTTGCCCTATGTGCCCGGAGCTACCTGGCTGCCGCAGTACGACGGAAAACCTGACGCTTTGCAGGTCTTCCGGAAGAAGCTTAACCCGGTCCTAGAACTATATCCCCTGACCGATAAACAACGTGCCGCAGTAGTGCTGGGGCAGCTAACCGGCGCAGCTGAGCAGGAGACGGAGACCTGGACCGAGGGGGACCGGTCCTCCGTGGCCACCATCTTTGAAAAGCTACAGATTGCCTTCGAGACCCGCACCGAAGCCGAGCTGCGGATGCAGTTTTACCAATGCCGACAGCGGCCTGCAGACAGTATTAGAGACTATGCCCTGCGCCTGCAAACTTCCCTCCACACACTGAAGCGGGTGGGTGCCATTAGTGATGCAGACAGCAACAAAATGCCAGTCGAGCAGTTCGTGCAGGGGATGGGATCCCCAGAGGACCGCGAGCAGCTCCGGCTGTGGGCCCTAGAACACCCTAATGTGGACTTTGCCGTGCTGAAAGAACGGGCCATCAAAGCTCTGCAACCCCCAGCATCCGATGTCCCGGAAGCGGCCCCATGGCCCGCTGAGACTGCTCCCATCGTGGTAGCCCCTTCTCTCCCAGCTCCCTCGGCGCCTGCAGCCCCTGGCGGAATGATGGAGGAGCTGGCTGCCCAGGTCCGTCGCATGGATGGAGACCTTGCCAAGATCCTCGCCGCACTCCAGTCTCCGACGAGACCCAAGCCCCCGGGGAGGATGCAGCTCGCCGACAGCCCGGAGGACGTCCCCTGGATGCAGCGGAGAAGGGCCAATGACTCACGGTATGGACCTCCAATTTGTTACAGGTGCAGCAAGCCCGGCCACTACTCCCGACGGTGTCCGTTAAACGAACAACCCCTGGGGCCAAGGGCCAGTCCTTAGGAGTAGAACCCAGTGGCCCCCCCGACTGGCGGGACCAGTACATTGGAGCCCGGCCCTTCATCCCTCTGGCAGTGGACGGTATCCCACTGATGGCACTCCTAGACACTGGATCCCAGGTAACCACGATACCTTACACACTGTATCAGCGGTATTGGGGAATTGATGAACTTGCCCCTCCAGATGGTAGCATGATGCTGGTCGCAGCCGACGGACTCCCCTTGACCCAAGTGGGGTACAAACAAGTAGCCATGACCGTGGGCCGGGCTGAACTGCAGCACCAGGGAATGATTGTGATAATGAATGAACCCAGCGATCATAACCCGAAGGTAGTGCTAGGGACTAATCTGATGGAGCACTGCATGAGTGAGGTGATGACCCTACTGCGGCAGCTGGCGGCAACCCGCCTGGCGCAGGAACGGATGATAGTGACTCCGGGCCTTACACAGAGCCTGTCTCAGAGGAGGAGGGAGTCGTCGCCTTGCATGACATGGAGGCCACTTACATCCCACGGAGCGGGAATAATGGATATTGGGCGGCCCTTCCCCGTCGCGCCTGCCGTGCGCTGGAAGGGCAGGTACCCGTGTTTCTTCACCTGGGGCCGGGTGAGGAGGATGAGAGTGAGCAGTGAAGGCAGCAGTCCCTCCGTTGCACTGTTGTCCCCGTTGGGACCACCAGTACCATTAACCTGTTAAATGGAAACTAATCGACCGAAGATGTCACCTGATTGTCGATTGTGATTGACCCGGCCGTTGTCGGCAAGTAGTCTCCGTAGGGATCCTTTGTTACTGTGCATAAGAAACTGCTTATGGACATGCCTGAGAACTAGCAGGGCACCCACAAACTAGTGGAAATGTAAATATGTTGGCATGTTTCCGTTGTCGCCTCCGGAGAGGCAGATTGGAGGAAGGGCCCGCAGCAGAGTAGGCTGGGGCTCGGCCACCACCTGGACCGGTGGCCATCCTCCGGGGGGTCAGAGGTCCCCCATGGACGTGGGGTCCCCTGAAGTGACCGTAGGGTGCGAAACACCGTACCCGTTCCCGCTCGGGCAGCCTGGATCTGGACTGGGGTCAAGGGGTGCTGCCCACTTCTTAGGGGCAGCATCAGGCCCAGGTTGTTTGGGTGGGAGAGCGGAAGCCGACCGTTTTAATAAAAATGTCTACCGTTTGTAACGTTGAAGTACCGTGCCTCCCATTAAGGGAAGTTCATAAATATGCTTTATTGAATGTTTTCATGTGTTTTTACATTTTGCAGTTTTGAGAAAAAAAAATAAAACCGGTGATGGACGGGCAGCCCGCGGACGGTCTGCATTTAATCAAGGGGGAATGTGGCGCCCTGGACTAGCCAGGTCGTCACAGGTACTACAACACAACAACCCCACCCCGAGATAGGCACATCAGTCAGACACAAATCCTTATTGCCTCCCTCCAGGGGCTGATGTCCACACCAGGTGGGGTGGAGCCAGGCGGTTGGCCCAACGCGCTGAGGAGCTCACAGTCCTGGAGGCGGGAAAGGAAGTCAGAGAAGAGTGAAGTGAGGGAAGGGAAAGAGTGAGCCGTAAAGTAGTAGTAGAGGAGCAAACTGACCGTGTCCGGGTACGTGGCCCGGGCACCAAGAGCAAGGTTGGCAGACGGTGGTGGCCGTCTGCAGGAGAGGCAGATCAACGCGGAACCGTAGGACCGGGGACGGGCGGTGGCCCGCCGGTACCGAACCGGGTAGCGAAGTGAAGCCAGCACAAACCGGCAGGGCCTGCGGACCCCGACCAGGCTTGGAGTCGCTGTTAATAAGGTCAAATCCATTAGTGACCGGAACCCCAGGGGTTTCCAAACAGCCAAGACCCGATTGAAGGCAACCGTCCAAACAGCACAAGGGAAATACAGCTACCGCCACAGCTAGAGTTCCCAGGGCCAGAGCCTGCGGGCAAAAGGGCTCCTCCGGCCTATATACACGCCGGGGAGCGGGTTACCGGTGGGAAGCCATTGGGACCGAAGATACACAACAGGTGCAGGGAAAGGCAGCCACCACCAACCGTCCAGGAGAAACCACAGCAGCCGGCTGCGGGACCCATCCATCCAGCCGTTTGTTTTACCAAAGACTGTGCCTCCATTTGTGGCTGAGTGAGTACTACCGTGCCGTCCAGCACCGCGCTGCGCAGTCCAAGCGCCCCCCTGCACCTTGCCAACCCTGCTTCCCAGTCACCTCACCGGGCCCCGGGACCACCAACCCCCTACCCACGGAGGGGGAAACAACATCCCAGCTGCTCCTTGCCATCGCTCCCGGGATCCCCGTCAACAGCAGCGGTGGTGTCCAACCTCACCACAACCCGTGGGTGGTGTCATGGACCAAATCCCCTAACCAAATCACCCCTGTCACTCAAGGGCGAGGAGCGCCGCTCGAGTCCCCGGATCCAGCCCACCGCTCGAGCCACCAAGTAAGCAGCAGCAGCGCCGGACCCGAGCGCCAGCGAGAGCGCAGCAGCGACGGCTCCCTCCCCGCCCGCGACAGGGGCACACTCACCTCCAAAGCAGGTGGAATTGTGCATTATGATGAGCAAATGGACTGCAAATTGCCCATATACCATTCTTGCTCAGGGGCCTGTTTCATCCTGTGTCCCCACGTCCTCCCACCGATCAGCTGTTGTCACCTTCGGTGTTTGCCGGCTATTAATAATATATATACAAGTACAACAATGAATGGAGCTCTTGAGTAAGAGCTGCAGAGGCCACAACATTTTGGATGCTGTTTTCCGTTCAAGTGCTAACATCTGTCAGAGCTGGTGACAGCTGATTGGTGGGGGATGGGGTGCTGGGTGTTGGACATCCACCAGTCTGACATTGATAATTTATCATAAGGAAAGGTCATCAACATCATTAATCCATTAATGCCCTGTTCATTTGGAATTTATTTATATGCCTAAAAACCTGCAGCCAAGAAATGATCTTTGCCATGAATTTATGAAAACATATTTTAAAATGCAAAGTGTTAATAGAAATGTTTAAACATCACATTCAGGTAATGTATAATATGAATTAAGGCTTTTTTTTAATTAGACACTACTTACAGAATGGAATATTACCCATTAGTCACATTAGGACCATCGTGCTTAAAACAGGGTCACCAACATTATTCACTCCTGTGTCAACTTTCCTACAGTTCTCAAATCAGATCACGCTTAGTCTTGCAGTACTCAGGTCCTCCAGATTACTCCTGATTACTTTTATGTGGTATTGTGACACCCTGGACTAGCCAGGTACTCACAGACATAACACCACACACACCCCTTCCCCGGATAGGTGACAACAGTCAAACAGAAACCCTTGTTGCCACCCTCCAGGGTCTGATGTCCACAGCAGGTGGGGCGGAGCCAGGCGGTTGGCCCCGCCCACCGAGATGTTCACAGGCCTGGAGGCGGGAAAACACAACAGTTCGGTTCAGAAAGTGGAGTTGAGTTAGTGCAGTGGAGGAGTGAGGAGGAGAAGTCAAGGGCAGACCTGGGACCAGGCCTACCACGGACTGTTTAGGTGTCTGGGTCGGAGCCCAGGCACCTCCAGCAAGGTCGGCAGATGGTGGTGGCTGTCTGCAGGAGTTGGTGAACGGTCGGTGGAACCGTAGGACCGGGGTCGGGCGGTGGCCTGCCGGTACCGAACCGGGGAGCCGATTGGAGCCAAGCACCAGGCAGGGTACTCAGACCCCGACTAGGCTAGAAGCCGCCCTGATAGTCGAATTTACTGATTGCGGTCTGGACCTCAGGGGTTCATTCCCACCCAAGTCCCGATTGACGGCAACAGCCCAACCATCCCGGATAAGTGCCACCGCCAGAGGCCAGAGATCCAACGGGCCAGCTCCTGCGGGCAAACGAGCTCCTACGTCACTTACAAGCTGGGGAGCGGACTACCGGTGTCCAGGCACGGGAGTCAAAACTACATAACACAGGTGCAGGGAAACGACAGCCATCACCAGCCTGTCCAGGGAGAACACCGCAGTCGGCTGTGGGCCCTGTCCATTCTACCGTTTGGTTTACCAGAGACTCCGTTATCTTGTGTCAGAGTGAGTACACCAGTGCCGTCAGGCACCGCACCGCGCTGCACCGTGACCCTGCGCCCTGCCCTCACCTTTCCCGGGACCTGCCCACGGAGGGGTTAACACCAAGCTGCATAACACCGTCCCCAGGAGGCCTAGTCAACGGCAGCGGTGGTGTCCACCATACAATCACCACAACCTGTGGGTGGCGTCACGAACTTTGCTAAATCCACCAACCACCCAAAACCCCTGCATGCACCGCCACTACCCCTTGCAGAGCGACGTGACCCCAGGTCCGTGAGAGGCTCGAGCCACCACCCGCAGTACAAGCACGGACCCGAGCGGCTTGGCGGTCGAAGCCGAGGCCACGGGGCGGTACAGTATTCCCTTACCCTCAACACTGGGCTGTGTGTGCCGCTTTTCACACACAAATATGACAGTTTATGTGAACAGGTAGAACTTTAGCTGACTTTTACCAATGTTTCCTAATATCCAGATGTCATTGCTAGTGGTTCACAGTGCACATTTTATATTCTTCACTCTCTTGGCTTGGCCACTCTTCACTCATATAGAACTGTTATATTTTATATGCAAATAGCTTCTTCAGAAAAGAAGAGAACAGGGACTGTTGCATAACTTATTCTCAAGTTGTACAAAGTGCTAGTAAGACGTAGTACAGGGTATTCCCCACTAGGTGGCAGCAGAGTAGTGAAAGAAAGTCAGAGTAACACTGTAACAGAAAGGCAGTTGAAGTACAGCAGAGTAACTTCAGCAAGCAGTTCACAGGAGAACTACCAGGGGGCAGCAGAGAAGTCAAGCAGTCAGGGTCTAGCCAGGAAAGTCAAGTCACTGCAAAGGGAGGATCAAAATCAAGTCAGAAAACAGAACCGAGCTGGAAGTCGGGAGATCAGGTATGGAGAGGGAAACACCAACAACAGACAGGAGTTTGAAGTCGGGAGCTGGGACAGACGGACGAGCGGGGAAGGGTACAGGTCAGGGCACAGTAACAAGGAGTCAAATCAAACAGGAAATCTCACCAGAGCCAGTCACAGGCTGCAGAGCAAAAGTATAACCAGCACAGGAATGCAAGTGCAGAGACCAGATATAGTGTCTCCTGAAATCAGAACGTGGCTGAAGGTAGTTAACTCCTGACATGACCAGGGCAGATCTGGGAAACTCTGGAGCAAGGAGTACTGGTCCTGGATCATGACAACTATAAGTGCACAGCAGGAGAATGAGTTGGCTGGGTGAGAGAATTTTGATAAGTAGTCTGAGAGGTAAATATTTTGCTTGCTTGCATGGCCTATAAGTCCCCCCAAGGAAAAACCCTGTAAATATCTTCTCAAAGGCCTCTTACATAGCCAAACCAGTTCTTCTGCTTTAAGGGGCAAACACTCCAAAAGACGTGTCTGTAAATGAACCGTTTGGTGTGACCAGTGGCAAAACTGTTTAAGGCTATGTGCGCACTTTGCGTATTTGCATGCAGTTACACTGCGATCTGTACCGCAGCATAACTGCATGCGTCCTGCGTCCCCAGCATAATCTATGAAGATTATGCAGGAGACGTGCGCACGTGGCGTATTAGAACGCAGCGCTTCGGCTGCTGCCCGAAGCGCGCGTTCTAAGAAGTGACATGTCACTTCTTTCCTGTGCTCTGCCTGCAGGTCCCGCTCTGTCTATAGGAGGGGCTGACCTCAGAGCGCATGGAATTGGCTTTTTTTTTCATTACGGACTCTTTCTGCAGCGATTTGAAGCGCACGTGTGCTGTTCAAATCGCTGCAGAAATTTCTGCAGGGTAGAACGCTACGTGCGCACATAGCCTAAAGTGTTGACTTTTAGGATTGCTGCGTCTAGTAGCTAGCATTAGAAATCCTGATGACTTCTTCTATAAAGAGGTTATTTGCACATTGAAATTCCCTGGGGAGCATTGCATGTCCTATATTTCCCCCAGCACAACTTGCTGCTAAAGTTTTGGATGAGTTCTTACCAAGTGTTGTCATTATTAATTTTTATTAAAATTGACATCTAATTTAAGTAATGTAATATTATTACAAATGTAAAACAATTCAGAGTAAAACTAGACCTTGTAGAAAGAAAACTTTATATACAGCAATGTCAATAATAGAAAATATAGATATATAATAAAAATTGGAGTTCTATTACATTCTCAAGGAGATCATTGTATTATGTATATCAACAAATGGAATCTAGCTTTTACCATAGTGGAGGAAGGTTGGGGGCATATATCAGATCCCATGGCTGATAGCAGGGAGGAGAACTGTCCGTATCAACTGTCAAAGTCTAAGTTAATAAACTAGATAGTCGATGTGTCATTAATAGCAGCACATGGATGTAAACACTTCTTCAGACTGCTGACTATTTCTTTTTCCAGGACTAAGCTGTGTGAACAGGACTCTGATCAAGATTCAGGGCAAATAAAAGCAATCCATGAAAACAATGTATAATGTAATAGTAGTTTCTGGAAGATGGTCTCCTCCTTTAATGACTTTAATGTTGTCCTATTTGCTAATAGTATGGTATAGATAGGGGGGAAACCATCATGGGGGCTGGGGTTGCAGTTGCACCCAACCCTTGGAGCTCAAAAAGCCACTTTGGCCAATGCAACAAGAATAGTACTATTAAACACCTGTGAAAGTTCAGTATATATTGGGAGTTTCGGGGTTCATAATCTTTAAAGGGCATCTGTCATGTCAGATAACAATATTAACCTGCAGGTATGGGGTTAATATGAAGGTTAATAGCTTTAAGAAGGTATCCAGCCATTTTGCTGAAGGAAAAGTAACTTTAATTATCCCTGGCACTGCCTGCTTTCAGTCATGCAGACATGTCTGGGGCACTTACAGTCACTGCTCATGGCACTGAGAGCAGCAGCTGTAAGCATGCTCTGCACTGTGGAGCCGGCTGTCAATCAGTACCAGGGTGTGGTTACAGCCGCTGCTATCAGTGACATAAGCAGTACCTGTCATTGCTGTGGACATGACTGCAAGGCTGAAAGTCAGGGGCTCCTGGGAGAAATAAAGTTAATTTTCTCCTGGTTGCTGTACTTTTAGTACTGCGATGAGTAGCTTCATAATGCTTTTAACCTGCAAATTAACCACATATCTGCTGGTTAGTAACATTATCAGACATTGCAGGTACCCATTTAGTTATGCCACTAGGTATAGAGCAGGTGAAGCTGAACACATTGATCTATAATTTTGAGGGAACTATTAAGTTTAAATTGTATTGCAAGAATTTAAACCGTTCCCAGCATGTGACATACAAGTGCATCTCAATATATTACAATATCATCAAAAAGTTAATTTATTTCAGTAATTCAATACAAAAAGGGAAACGCATATATTATATAGAGTCATTACAAATAGAGTGATCTATTTCAAGTGTTTATTTCTGTTAGAGATGAGCCACTCCCCTAGAGTTCGAGTTCGGTTCGTCGAACAGAGGAACTATTCGACGAACCATTCGAATCCCATTAAAAACAATGGCAGGCAACAGAAACACATACAAACACATAGAAAACACCTTCAAAGGTGTCCAAAAGGTGACAAACAACTCCCAAGACACCACAAACACATGGGAAAGTGACAAGGACATATACTCATATGAAAACAAAAGAGCTGGACGAGTAAAAAGACGAGGAGACACAGATATAGGCATGTCATGCCCTTCGAAAATCATGTAAAACACAGCAAGTGGACCACAACTAGAGTCTCCCTTTTTCCCAAAAATTGGGCCACAGATACAACTCAAGTGGCATCACTTGTCCCCCAGTTGCAAACTTGACAGGTAGATTTTCATGAAGCACAATCCAAATCCACCAGCCTTTACTCTCCCCAGGATGACACAGGGGTAGAAAAGTCCTTGCTGATCCATGACTTGTTCATCTTGGAACATTTAAAAAAAAACAGCAAGTGGACTCCAACCAGAGTCTCCCTTTTTCCCAAAAATTGGGCCACAGACACCACTTCAGTGGCATCACTTGTCCTCCAGTTGCAAACTTGACATGTTGATTTGCATCAAGCACATTCAAAAATACGCCAGCCTTTACTGTCCCCATGATGACACAGGGGTAGCAAAGTCCTTGCTGAATCATGACGTGTTCATCTTGGATCATTGTAAAAAACACAGCAAGGGGACTTCAAGCAGAGTCTCCCTTTTTTCCAAAAATTGGGCAACACACACCACTTCAGTAGCATCACTTGAGCCCCAGTTGCAAACTGGACATGTTGATTAGCATCAAGCACATTCAAAAATACGCCAGCCTTTACTCTCCCAGGATGACACCGGGGTAGCAAAATCTGTGCTGATCCATGACTTGTTCATCTCGATGAACGTTAGTCTGTCCACATTGTCACTGGACAGATGCGTGCACTAATCTGTCAGCACACACCCAGCAGCACTGAAGACACGTTCAGAGACAACGCTGGCTACGGGACACGACAAGATCTCCAAGGCGTAAGTGGCAAGTTCAGGCCATTTTTCAAGATTGGAAGCCCAAAATGAGCAAGGCTCCAGTTGCACAGTCATGGCATCAATGTTCATTTGGAGATACTTCTGTATCATCCTCTCCAGCCGTTGACTATGTGTCAGACTTCTTGTCTCTTGTGGCCTTGCAAAGGATGGTCTAAAAAAATTATGAAACGATTCCATAAAATTGCTGTTACCACCAGATGCGGTGTTGCTGGTATGGTTTGACTGATGATGACGAAACAGTCCCATGTTTGGCAAGTTACAACTGGTGATTCACTCTGTGCACCACTGGTGTTTGGTGGAAAAATCGAGCTAAGATTGCGTAACAGCTTCTGCTGATACTCCTGCATATGTGCGTCCCTTTCTATTGCTGGAATTATTTCGCCAAATTTGGACTTGTACCAGGGATCTAATAGTGTGGCAACCCAGTAGTCATCATTACTTCTAATTCGGACAATCCGAGGGTCATGTTGTAGGTAGTGCAGCAAGAAGGCGCTCATGTGTCTTGCGCATCCCTGCGGACCAAGTCCTTGCTGTGTTTGTGGCGGCGAGGTGATAACCATGCTTCCTTCCTCTGACATCTCCCCCCAACCTCGAACAACCGAAATTTGACCAAGGTCTCCCTTATCTGCTGAGTCTTCCATGCCCATCGCCAGTTCGTCCTCCATTTCTTCCTGGGCTCCTGCACCTACCTCAACAGTTTGGCTGCTACCATGCGCCCTTGTTAATCCCTCTCCCCTACCGTCCCATGCCTGCCGCCTTAGTGATGCTGAACGTTTGGACCTTGTAGATGTTGGTATCCCTTCCACATATGAATCCTCCAGTACTTCCTCCCTTCCTCTTGTCCTGCCCCCTGACTCCAAATAGTGTTTAGAGTGTGCTCCAGCATGTAAATGACTGGAATTGTCATGCTGATAATGGCATTGTCAGCGCTAAACATATTCATCGCCATGTCGAAACTGTGCAGAAGGGTGCATAGGTCTTTGATCTGAGACCACTCTATCAGCGTGATCTGCCCCACCTCTGCATCTCGTTGGCCCAGGCTATACGTCATAACATATTGCACCAGGGCTCGACGGTGCTGCCACAGTCGCTGTAACATGTGGAGAGTCGAATTCCAGCGTGTCGGCACATCACATTTCAGGCGATGAACCGCCAGACTGAAAGACTTCTGGAGCAATGCAAGTCGGTCAGCTGCGCCGATGGAACGGCGGAAGTGAGCAGAGAGTGACCGTACCCTGTGCAGAAGGCCATCTAGGCCGGGATAGTGTGTTAAAAATTGCTGAACAACAAGGTTCAACACGTGAGCCATACAAGCCACGTGTGTCACCTTGCCACGGTGAAGGGCTGCGCCCAGGTTTTCAGCATTGTCGCACACGGCCTTCCCTGGCTGCAGGTTGAGTGGAGACAACCATTTACTAAACTCGGTCTCCAGAGCTGACCACAACTCCTCAGCTGTGTGACTCTTATTTCCCAGACATTTCAACATAATGACCAGCATAGTAAGGAGGTGTGCGGGATTCCTTGTGCGCAGTTACAACGCGGGTGGCCTGACCAGGCAGGCTTGGGGGGGAGGTGGAGGAGCCAGACGAGGTTGAGGAGGCAGAAACAGTGGAGGAACTTCGACATACAGAGGATTGACGCACAAGTCGTTGGGACGGCAAGACTTGTACAGCAGACCCTTCTCCATCTCGCACCATAGTTACCCAGTGCTCAGTCAGCGACATGTAACGCCCCTGTCCATGCTCACTGGTCCAAGTATCGGTGGTGAAATGCACCCTGTCACACACAGAGTTTCTCAAGGAAGCGGTGATGTTGTGTGCGACATGCTGGTGTAGCGCAGGCACACCTTTCTTGGAGAAGTAGTGGTGACTGGGCATCTGGTAATGGGGCACTGCGACGGACATCAGGTCTCGAAAATCCTCTGTATCTACCAGGCGGAAAGGCAGCATTTCTGTAGCCAACAGCTTGCAGAGGGTGAAAGTCAACTTTTTAGCTTTGTCATGGCTCTGAGGAAATGGCCTTTTACTTGTCCACATCTGAGGGACCGAGATCTGGCTGCTGTGCGGAGACGGTGTTGAGTAGGGTGTCCCTGGAAATTGCTGGTCTGTGAGGAAAGTGCAGGCGGAGACATGATACTGCCTTCATCCAAAGTTGGTGCTCTCGATGTTTGAGAGAGATCTACACCAGCACCTGATTCCCCTCCCAAAACAATTGATGACCTGCCAAGCAAACTGCCTGTTGCGGTTAAAGAGGTGGAAGATGTGCATAGAAAAACATGTGTGACAGCTGTCCCCACAGTCATAGAGGATGAAGAGCACGCGGATGCACTTGAAGGTGGTTGGCCCGCTCCGCTAGGCCGCATTGCAGCACAGTGAGCTTCCCAGTGGGACTTATGCTTGTTATTCATGTGACGGTTTATGGACGAAGTAGTCAAACTAGTGAGTTGTTGGCCTCTACTTACAGATTGGCGACAAATCCTACATATCACATGAGTTGGGTGATCCTTTGTGATGTCAAAAAAAGACCAGGCTATGCAACTATTAGAGCCCATGCGACCTGCAGAGCCACCCCGACTTGTGCTCAGAGGCAGAGTTGTGGCTGAGGATGCAGTTGTTGACGTGCTTCCAGTACTTCGTCTTTGTCCAAGAAGGCGCATGCTAACCTCTTTGTCAGTCTCATCCTCCTCCACCACCTCTGCTGACCTCCTCGAGTGCCTGACTGTGGGTTGACAGTAAGTGGGATCTAGAACTTCATCATCAACCATTGTGTTTGCACTCCCCTCATCCTCAGACCTAACCTCTTCCTGCCCTGACTGAATAGTTAAGTTGTTATTCCAATCAGGTATTTGAGTTTCATCGTCATCAGCATGTTCCTCATTGTCTACACCAAGAGGTGTTACAGTTTGTGAATGAGGGTCTACATTATGCTCAGAATCTTGGTCATCAGGGCCTGAACCAGACTCACAAAGCTTATGGGCATCACTGCAGACCATTTCCTGGTCTGTACTCACTGTAGCTTGGGAGCAGACCTCTGATTCCCAGGCTATAGTGTGACTGAACAGCTCTGCAGACTCACCCATCTCTGTTACAACATACTCTGCAGGGTGGGTGGAGACTTGAGAGCTGGGAGAAAGCAAGTGCGATTGGGGTGACAACTCAGAGGACTGTTGTTTTTTGGATGTTTAAGTTGAGGTGGAGGAGAGGCCACTTGTTGGAGCACTTGAGATCCATTCAGGCATGTTTTTTTGTGCATCATCTACCTTTGTTACAGTAGTTCGGTTCCGTAAAAAAGAGAGCACATCAGATTGTCAATGGAAAGTAGTAGACAGCTTACTTTTGCTTGAAGATGGTCTTTCTTCAGCAGATGTTACTATAGCTTTACCACCTCCCCTACGGACTCAAACTTTTTTTCCCTTTCCAACACGCCTGTTCCCCTTTCCACCAGCATCTGTCCTTTTGTCACTCATTTTGTTTGTGACCAGATTGGACACTTAAAATGTCATAGCAAAAATGGAGAGGTGGTGTACAATGCAGAGGTGGTCTAGCTTTATTGACAGCTGAAGAACCGACACTGACTGCAATTTAAAACAGTGTATCAAAAATAATAATAAAAATAATAATCTTTATTTCTATAGCGCCAACATATTCCGCAGCGCCTTACAATTCAGGAGGATCATATACAAACAAGTAACAGTTATAGAAAATACAATATTTAGAGGGGAAAAAAAAGACAACCCTGCTCGTGAGAGCTTACAATCTAGGGCAGGTGTGTAGAATGCACAGGTGGTGTACCTTGCTTGGCACCAGAGGAACACTAAGTTAAGGCTGCTTTACACGAGTCGATCTATGGTGCGATGCATCGTTGGGGTCACGGATTTTGTGACGCACTTCCGTCATTCGTAACGACATCTCCTCATGTGACAGCTCCTTGCGAGTCCAACCGATGCCTAATCATTTGAAATTCGGCCATCGTGTACTCATCGTTTAATTCCATAAAATCGGTCAGTTTAGTCTTAATGAACGACACATTGCAAAGTGTGACACCGTGTAATCGGCCATCCTCATAGTTGTTTGTGACGTCAGTAAAGGTTCAGGGCGTATTTGTGGTTTTAAATAATCACGCCTAATCTAATCGGATTGGTTGTAGCAGATGCGTTTTGATTGGTTATTACTGTTATAAAATACAGAGCTGTAGTCATGATGTGTGAACATTCAGCCTTGGCGTCATGCACAGTGTTTTATAGTGCATTATTCCTAATTTTTCTTACGTTTGTTTGTTCGCTGGATTTTCCGCCCTCACTCCTTGTTATCCCTTTTTTGTGGTAAGTTGTTATATGCCAATCTTTCCTTTTTGGATCAAAATCGACATTAACCAGACCACAAACAACAAACAAGATTGATGCTAAGGACACACGAGGCAACAAAGACAGACGCAGAAGAGAAACTATATATATGGGATGTAACCAATCAACCACATTAGCAGAACTGGATTGAGCAGGTCAGAAGAATTCAGGGCGTGCAACAATCCAGACAACGTCACGGAGGGCTGTATAGTTTGCCTAATCACGCCCATACAAAAGACAGATTGACCAAAGGAAAACATGTGTGAAGCCTTTTGGACGTCTGCCATGGCCAATCAATATATCGATGAGCGCTTTGTGGTTGTTTGACAACACTCAACGTGTGACACATGGACAACTACCTATCAGCGATACAAACAAAAAAAAAAAAAAGACTTTGCCAAATAAATCGCACGATGGATTGACTCGTGTAAAGCAGCCTTAAGTATGCCAGACACTTTTAGTATGCCACTAAGTTTCAACACTGTTTGCTATTAAAATTGCATAGCAAAAATGGGCAGGTGTGTAGAATGCACAGGTGCTGTAGGTAGCTGGACAAAGGAAGCCTCACTTTCTATCCCTGCCAGTGAAAAAATGCACCAAGGAATTGCCTGAGCTGATGTAGCCGGACGCTGTTATCTAAAGCCTTGCACAGCATTGGCACGGACTTGCCTAGCAAAAATGCCTATAAACGGCTGTAATGCAGCCCTGAAAAGGGCTGAAATTACAAGTAGTCCCTAATCCCTAAAGCACTGTGTAGCTTGCACTGTATGTCTATAGCGCACACAGCAGCAGCAGCAGTGGGAGCGGTGACTGTCACCCACCCGCAGCAGAGAGGTAATGGCAACGACGAGGAAAATGGCCGGGTCTTATAGAGCAAAGACATGTGACATGCACAGCCTATGACATATGCCCTTGCTTGTCTGGCAAAAATCCACTTTTCTGTGTGTGTGTCTGTGATTGGCTGACAGCCTGGCCCACCCCACTGTACGCGCGGTTAGGAAAAAAAAAAATGGCGATTTCCATTATTTCAGCACTCAGCAGCAGCACTGATCTAAACACCGCCCCCCTGTACACTATACGCTGAATTTTGATAATATCATGATCCACAGTGACTCACACTATTACAGTGAAAAGCCAGCTAGTAACTAGCTATGCTTTTTGGTGATCGAACCGTTCTCGAACGTAACTCGAACTACCGAACTTTTAGCAAATCGTTCGAGTTCGGCGAACGACTCGAACACCCCCCAGAATCACTCGAACATGAAATCGAACCTCGAACATCGCTCATCTCTACTGTTAATGTTGATGATTATGCCTTACAGTCAATACAAACCCAAAAGTCATTATTTTAGAAAATTAGAATAATTACCACAAAACACCTGAAAAGGCTTCCTAAGCATTTAAAATGATCCCTTAGTCTTGTTCAGTAGGCTACACAATCATGGGGAAGACTGCTGACTTGACAGATGTCAGAAGGCAGTCATTGACACACTCAACAAGGAGGGTAAGCCACAAAAGGTCATTGCTAAAGAAGCTAGCTGTTCACAAAGTGCTGTATCCAAGCATATTAACGGAAAGTTGAGTGGAAGGAAAAAGTGTGGTAGAAAAAGGTGCACAAGCAATCGGGATAACCGCAGCCTTGATAGGATTGTTAAGAAAAGGACATTCAAAAATTTGAGGGAAATTCACAAGGAGTGGACTGCTGCTGGAGTCAGTGCTTCAAGATCCAGGACATGGGCTACAAGTGTCGCATTACTTATGTCAAGCCACTCATGACCAATAGACAACGCCAGAAGCGTCTTACCTGGGCCAAAGAGAAAAAAAACTGGACTGTTGCTCAGTGGTCCAAGGTGTTGTTTTCAGATGAAAGTAAATTTTGCATTTCATTTGGAAATCAAGGTCCCAGAGTCTGGTGGAAGAGTGGAGAGTCCACAATCCAAGCTGCTTGAGGTCTAGTGTGAAGTTTCCACAATCAGTGATGGTTTGGGGAGCCATGTGATCTGCTGGTGTAGGTCCACTGTGTATTTTTTCAAAATCAGTCAGCACAGCAGTCTACCAGGAAATTTTGGAGCACTTCATGCTTCCCTTTGGCATCAAGCTTTTTGGAGATGGAAATGACGTCATCACAGGGGCTTAGGAAGTCAGCAAAGGATTGTCAGCGTTTCCTATCCATTTTCATCCAGCTCCTCCAAAATGGCTTAGTGAGCTCCAATCTGAAAAGGCAGAGCTTAAGGGGGGCGGGGAGAGCAGAAGCCAGAACCAACACTGAGACAGTAGGTGGATCTCAGACTACCTCAGACTCCCTGTAGACATTGTAGTGAAGCTGGAGTCACAGATTACATCTCTGCCTTAATTAAATGGGCACCTTTTAGAGTGCAACATTACAGCAGTTTATTCCACACTAAAGTCTGTATGAGTCATAAAGTATCAAGTTCACATTAACAATACATTTTCTGCATGTGCAGAGCCTAGTCAGTTAGCTGAGGGACTCCACAAATCATGGTCTAGAAACAGAGGTCTATGGTTTTATGAGGTAAGATAGAGAGCAATCAAGCATTTGACGACCTATCCGCAATGTACAATGGAACATAGAGCTTCGCACCAGACTTATGATGGAAAAACTGACTTTTTTATTTTCATACATAAATTGTTACACACAACCAACCTTTTGTGCTATGACCTGGAGTATTCATGCAGGTGAGTTCTGATATATGATTGTGAGGCAGATATTTTAATCTCTATTACATTATTTCAATTTGCATTTAGACAGAACTCTAAGGGTTAACTTTTCGTACACTGCTTTATCAGAAATCTGTTTGCTTTGCATTTAGCACTCATAAACTGTGTGTTTTATTATTTTGTAGATTACAATGCTCAGTAATATGCTCTCCTCTAAACATTTTGTATTGTATCAATCAATGGGACAAAACCTCTACATGGTATCAACCGTAGACGAGGAGTATTTCTTCTAGATGGGATAGACTATATGAAAAGCAGCTGCAGTTTTAATTCTCTGACAGCTGGAGGGTTTATGAGAGAAATACAGAACTGTGAGAGCGGGTATGACTAAGTGATTTAGAATTGTTTTAGAAATTCTATTGTATTTGCCATTTTCTATATAAAAGGAGTAGGGATTTAGTCTCATAGCGTCAAGGTTTCCATATACATCAGACTAATGTGTATTGGGAGCCCATGACTGTCCCCCAATAGATGATATTGAGGTAGAGATAGATTGTGCAGTTTAAATGTAAAGGGGGCTTTACACACTACGATATCGTTAATGTTTTATCGTCGGGGTCACGTTGTTAGTGACGCACATCCGGCGTCATTAACGATATCGCAGCGTGTGATACTTACCAGCGACCTTAAGCGACCTCAAAAATGGTGAAAATCGTTCACCATGGAGAGGTCGTCCCAAAACCAAAAATCGGTAATGGTTGATTATCGATGTGGTTCGTCGCTCCTGCGGCAGCACACATCGCTGTGTGTGACACCGCAGGAGCGAGGAACGTCTCCTACCTGCCGCCGGCCGCAATGTGGAAGGAAGAAGGTGGGCGGGATGTTACGTCCCTCTCATCTCCGCCCCTCCGCTTTGATTGGCCGGCCACTTAGTGACGTCGCGGTGACGTCGCTGTGATGCCGAACGTCCCTCCCCCTTGAGGGAGGGATTGTTCGGCAGTCACAGCGACGACGACGACCAGGTATGTGCGTGTGACGCTGCCGTAGCGATAATGTTCGTTGCGGCAGCGATCACACGATATCGCATCCACGACGGGGGCGGGTGCTTACATGCTCGATATCGCTAGCAATTGCTAGCGATGTCGTAGCGTGTAAAGCCCGCTTTAGTGTGCAATTCTTTTGCTTTTAGAGGAGATATGAAATCCGCCAATGGCGGACACTGACAGAAGAGGGCGCCTGTGCAAGAACAGTACATTGGGCATTTGCAGTCCAATAGCTCATTGAAATGCAAAATTCCACCTGTTTTGGTGATAGAAATGGGCCCCTTTATCTCTTGGGCCCCTGTGCGGATGCACAGATTGAACCAATGATATGTTCACCCCCTAAAGCCACTGTTGGATAGCTCTGGCAGCTGTTTATCACAAATCTCGCCTGTAGGTGCTTCTTTATATGTTTATATGGAGTCCATCCACTGAATACATAGGTAGACTTAAGGCCCCATACATATTTGATTAATGTCTGATGAACCCTCCTATATAGACAAGTTTGGTCAATGATCTAATGTATATGGGGGCTCCAGTTGATGGTTGCACATGCCCGATTTTGGACTGCCGATCGCATTGTTCTACTGGAGATAAGCCACTGACAGATGTGTCAGCCGGAAACTTTCTTATAGAGAAACAGGAGCACTCAGCCAAGTGAAAGCTCGTGTGTTTGGGAGAATCGGCTACGCTGAGCTGGCTGTTGGCCAACCACTCAGACAACCCTCGTATATAGATGAGTTTGGTCAACAGTCTAATGTGTATGGGAGCTCCAGCCGACTGGTGGTCAACTGCGTCTGTCCGATTTTGGACTGCCAATTGCATTGTACTACTGGATATAAGCCATCGACAAATGTGTCAGGTAGCAACTTTCTTATAGAGAAACAGGAGCACTTGACCAAGTGGATGCTCGTGTGTATGGGAGAATAGTCTACACTAAGTTGCCTGTTGGCTGAATGATCAGACAAAGCATCGTTCGGTGAACACAGCTATCTAATCTGAATGGACAGCTTTTCTTTGGCATCTTTCTCATAGAGAACACAGGAGCGCTCGAACAATTGAGTGCTCTTGTGTATGGCAGAATCAGCTAAGTTGACTATCGGCCGTATGATCGACCAACAGTCACCTAACATATATGGCCAGATTTACTCCATGAAATAAATACATCTTTAGTAGATCTCGGGGGTAAATAGAACAAACTGTAACGCTAATTGTTAGCCCTGGAGGTCCCTTGTATCAAATACAGTGATGTTACTAAGAGAAGCTAAAAGTCAATGAAATCAGAGTTGTGCAGGCAGCTAATAGAAGGGAAATAACTGGTTAATGAGTGCAGTGTTCTATTAACTGAGCTGAATGAGCGTATTACTCAGACACAAGCACAGTATCAGATGGATCAAAAGGACAAGATTCAGGTAGACAATAAAGTGTTTTTATGGATTACACAAAGACTCGAGGTATGTTAGGAAGTTATTAATGCTGCTGATGTAGCCGTACGAGTCCCACTACCAACATCCACACCCCCTTTTCTTGGATAACATCCATTACCTACTTGCTGTGCGGGGTGTAAAGTTCTCCCCCCTCCCACTGAACTTTGCCTGCTCTGTCTGGGCGCTCTCCCCCACCTCCTCATCTCAGATAAATCACCCCCCCAATCACTTCCAGACCAGAGAAGTAAGGAGAGCGTGCACATAGTTTCCTTCTATCAGGATACAGGTGTCTCTGCTGCTCAGCACCTGCAGCATAGAGGAAGGGCCGCATCCACCATAGGACAAAAGGTTTGTCATTTTTTTTCTTGCCAGGTGGATACATATTCAAATCATAAAAAAAATGGTAAAGTTGGTTTGATTCTTTGGCTCTGAGGAAGAGTACAGTAAAGGAAAAGATAGCACAGTGGGGTAAGGGTGATCTGTTACATTGTGGCTTATGGCAGAGATTCTAAGAAACTTTACAAGTTGTTACATTGTACTCACTGCACACTCTGATGTTATAGATCTTACCTGATACTATGGGTGCGTGCCAACGATGAGATGACTCTGTGTATTTTACCTTACAAGCAAAGTGGATGGGATTAATAGAAATGTCATGTGCACTGGGCTCCGGGCTTCTTTTTTACACTATGTAAATTCACCTGCTTAGCATGTATGCTGAGTTTTCTATGCAGAATTTCCCCATAGACTATCATTAGATGCAAAAATTACACGTGCGCTTTTGGTGCGTTTACGCAATTTAAACACATGTATTCAGCACCTAATGACGTCAATACCGGGAAGTGTCAAACACAAAACAGCTTTATTTAAAAGATGACACACCAAAGAGAGACAAAAAAATGCAAAGTCAAAAAAGCAGTGAAAAAGCAGAGTAAAAAATTCACACAAGTACGCAATAAAAAAATACAAGTAAACTAAGATGCGGAAAGTCAAAAACTCAACAGATACTGATCATGGGAATGTCGGAATGTAGCCTAACACATTATATAACTTAGAAATAGACTGTAATCAGTTACCTGTATGTTGAAAGGGCATAACGTCCTATGAAATTACTGAAAAATAACAGAAAGTGAAATTGTTAGAAAACAGACCATTCGCTTTCCTAACTTTTTAGCTGTTTGGATACCCAGGACCTCCCTATAGTAAGAGCTGGTATGGTAAAAGGAGTGCAATTTGGTTATAATATTAGTTTAAAAGAAATATGAAGGCAATCATGTAATAGCAAGAAAATGTATGATATATTTCTGTGGGAAAACACAACTTCATATAAAGCATTCATATAATTATGTAGTCTCATCTGGCATTCTTCAGAGTAGAGTCCAAATCACCATGAATCTGGTCTATGAAGATATATTTATAATGGAGCTCTCCATGTTTTGTATGATTACCCTGATACACAATACACCTAACAGCAAGAAAAGATTTACATTCTGCACCATTAATATAAGAATATTTTTTCATTTTTTTGTTTATTTTCATTATTTTTTTTCATGATGGTATATATGTGTGCATGTATATATATATAAAATATATATACTGTGTATATATATATATATATATATATATATATATATATATATATATATATGTATATACTGTATATATCTCGTAATGCTGCTTGACTTCAGAAAACAAACTGCACGAAATGCCAAGATTTTTTGGTCCCACTAATATGTAACAAATTCTGGAAATTTTCAGTCTAATACTTTTTAGTTATCAAGTGAAATATTTCCAATTTCTTGTCTTATATTTATATTCTTTAAATCCACATGCATATTCCCCCAACCTCAGATGGCCTCTCACCCCAACATTCAGTGTTTGAAAGAATTATAACCTATTTTATTAAAAGCCTAACACTTATCCCCCCCAAAGAGGGGAGGGGATGTCAATAAATAGTAGGGGGGCTGCTCCCTGGTGGTGATAGATAGGGGTAATATAAAGGTTCCTCATAAATTCACAAATAAGAGAACATTCACTTCCAGAATGGGCACCATTATATTAGTTGAGAGATGTAAGAAAGCCAGGCCGTAGCAGCATTAGCGGACAATGAGAGATAACATAGTTCCCGCAACGGTACAGTACCAATTACATCACTTAGTGGTAATCAGGAGTCTGTACGTGAGCCGCATTTTACAGAATACTAAACACATGAGGATTTTTCCTATAATATTCATTGATTTACCGTAGATTAGAATATGGCATGTATTACAATGACTATAGCAAGAATATACTCAGGAGCTGAACTATACCTCAAGATAATGTACAAATAATTTGCAAATGGGAATACATAGCACATGATTATTTAAAGGCATTGAAGATCTTAGTCCATTTATTTCAAATGACAGAATCTGGTTGGCTATAATCTAAACATAAAAGGGTACAATAAAAGAATAATAAGATTAGTAAAGGTAAATTCATAGTGAATATGATGTAACTTCTATTTCACAGGTTCGTATAATTAATCATATTCTACCAAATTCATGACACTGCAAATGGAGAAACTCCTGGCTATTGAAGGCAATAGGCAATTTTAAAGGCAATTTCTTATACCTACCATGTAAACACTTGGGCATTATTGACCCATGAGAGCATCTTCCATCAGTCCAAACCCTACGAACACTTCTATTCTGCTTAACCCCATTAGGACTATTGAAATGTAATATACTTCATGAATCATTTCCCTGCCTTTGATGCACATCTTTCCCTACAGATGAAGGCTGAATCATTCAGCCATCCTCTACCACTAACAGCCACAGGTGAAGCAGTGCTCTGCCCACAGCTGTTAACCTGTTAAATGTCTATGTCAATCTCTGACAACACTGACGGGTAGGCACACTGTTCTAAGCACTCTTCGGTGGAGGCGGGATGCCGATGAGGTGTCATGACAGCCAGGGGTCAGCTGATATAACTGAGCTATGCACTCCAATTTGATGAAAGTACAGATGGCTTTTATTATCAACAACAAAACAGTTCGTGAACTGTTTTGCTATTGTTAATAAAAGCCATCTATACTTTCATCAAATTGATGCCTGTCTCAATTATATCAGTATTCTATGGAGTTGGACCCTACCAGATCACCCATTTAACATCAGAAGTGCCATGCATTCTAACATTAGGGGTCATCTGATGACCTGGGAAAACCAGCCCGTGGTGGACGTTCATAGGAGACTGTGATTTCTTCTATATACAGCAATGTTGTGACATTGCTGTATATAGAACAAGTGATCAGACAATTGCAGACTCAAGTCCCCTCTGGGTACTAAGTAGGAAAAGTGTTTTAAAAAAATATGAAAAAAAAAATTATAAAAGTTCAAATCACCCCCCTTTTACCACATTAAAAATTAATTAAAAAAACCCATATTTGGTATCACTACATTCATAAAAGTCTGATCTATCAAAATATAAAATAGATTAATCTGATTGGTAAACAGTGTAACGAGAAAAAAAAAATAAAACTCCTGAATTGCAACCTTGGAGACACATATAGTGACAGGCAACGAAACATAAATACCCCAAAATAATATCAATAAAAACATCACCTTGGAGTGCAAAAAATCCAAGATCCCAAAAACTTTTATTTTTTTCCTGCCTACTATTACACCGTATTGATTAAACGAATAATGTCATTCAAAAGTACAAATCATCCAGCAAAAAAAACAAGCCTTCGAATGTTTATATTGAAGGAAAAAAAAAAAGGTTATGGCTCTTAGAATAAGGGGAGAAAAAAGTGCAAAACTGAAAAGTCGCCAAGTCCTTAAGGAGTTAATTCTGGAGGGAAATCTACGGTTGATAGTTAAATTCGCATCAATGCAGTGTACTATAGTTACCTTGATTCAGAGGAAGCTGCAAGCCTAGACTAGCTGCCATACTCACTTCCCGCTCAGATTCCTCTATACACAATTGCTTGACATACCAGGTAATCATCAAATGTTAAAAAAACAAAGAGAAGTTAGGTTATAGCTATGGGGAATATCAAGTCTATACACCAAGGTGTGCACAGACGCCAATATCTGTAAAGATAAGTAATAAGTGTTCAATAACTGGATGATAACAGAGCAATAAGGCTGAGCGATCCTGAAGAATCAGTCATTGTTAGGATGTCATTGTCAGATCTGCCCTCATGTGACATGGACAACTGTATTAATTAGCACTCTCATATTACTAATAAGCTGTTGGGGGTCACATTGGTCTGCCATTGTAAAAGAGGATTAGGCATGTGAAAGGGGGTAGAAAAGTTCAAGTTAGTGTTACACAACTGCCATAGAGTCCCACACATATGACTGCTAATGTGTCCTACATTGATGTGTCCATTGTGCATTGACTATATCGACACATTTCTTATACTTCCAAACCCTATAGTTTTCTACCAGTCTCTCTGTTATCCCAATCATTAGTTATTCCAGCTATTATTCTGAGGGAATGTATGTAATCCCCTAAACAAAAGGATGCTGTGCCGGCAGTCAGCTGAGCGCGGTTACATAAGGTGGGCTCTTTCTTGTCCAGTTTCAGGAGCAGTAAGTGGGAAACATGTCAAGTTTAGAGGCAAGCCCTGAGCCGGGACAAGATGACCTGCTTTATGATGATAACTGGTATCTCGATGAGCCCCAAGAACCAACAGTACCACCCCATGAGTAAGTGAAACTTTTTTCTCTGCTTTGATCATATTTTTTTATATTATTACAAACCATTCTAGATGATTCCTAACATCATCTAACATTAAGTGATTAATATCAAAAGTTTAATTTTCCCCTAGAGTTATCTTGCCGTGTTTTCCAACCATGTCTGATGGATTATACCACCTTATCCTTGCACCTGTATCAGTGAGTGGATAACATTTTCACTATTTTTTCCTTATTATTCTTATTATGTTCAAATTATAGGTACTATTACTTTGTCATGTCTGGGACATTAGGGTAACTCCTTGGCTATTACAGTACTTTTCCTTGTCTTATGGGATAGAAGGCCACATATATGACTTCTTAAATGGCACCTTCTAAGCTTGACGTTAGTATTAACATGTAACTTGATGAATTTTTGTGATGAGAGCTCATAATAATAATAATAATAATATTAATATTTCCTAATGGCTAAATGCAATAAAAGTGTCATCTAATTACAATATGTAATTGCTTAGAGTGTTTAAAATTTTCTCCAAGTAGTGACAGAAGCTTAATTATAGGATTTCATCTGTTTTGCTCAAAGTACAGAGTGGTTTGGTCTGATGGGTGTCTCTGATCTGGGTCCGGTGCCTCAGGGGTGGGATTCAAATTTTTAACAACATGTTCTCTGTAAACCCCGCCCAGTTGAAAACCCACACCCATTCTGTAACCACACAAATCTTGTTAGCCACACCCATTTTCACGCACTTTCCTCGACCAAAAATACAAGTAATTTAAAGTAAAATCTCTTTCCCCTTCTTACCCTCCTATACCTTCACTCTCCTGTCCAGTACCAGTTGTTCCAGGCACTGCAGTCTTATTGTATTAAACGTTTTTTCTACAATTTTTAAAAATTATTACTAAAGGAGCCCTTCTAAAATTGAAACGGACAACCTTCCCCATACAGATCTCATCTCATGTAGTCTCTTTCCCCTGCAGATCCCATCCCATAATGACCCCTTTCCCCTGCAGATCCCATCCCGTTATGGCCTCTTTTCCCCTACAGATCCCATCCCATGTGGCTCCTTTCCCCCTACAAATCCCATCCCATTATGGCCTCTTTCCTCTGCAGATCCCATCATGGCTTCTTTTCCCAGCAGATTTTATCCCAAGTGCTCCTCCTCTCCCCAAATAACTGCCATCTATGCAGCCTCCTCTATCCATATAGCTGCCATCTATGCAGCCTCCTCTCTCCATATAGCTGACATCTGTGCAGCCTCCTCTCCCCATATAGCTGCCATCTATGCAGCCTCCTCTCCCCATATAGCTGCCATCTTATGCGGCCGCCTCTTCCCATATAGCTGCCATCTTATGCGGCTCCTCTCCCTGCATCTTCAGCTCACTGAGCGCTTACCTGCTCCGGCGGCTTCTCCTCTGTCTTCCATCCTCCTCCGCGGCACTCTGCAAACTGACGCTAGCAGGCGGCAGTAGGAGGAGCTACCTCCACACACTGCCGTGACCTCTGCAGCGTCAGCGTGTTGCTGCACGCCGGGTGAGGGAGCAGACAGGCTCCACTTTACCCGGAAGTGCGGCACAGAGGTATGGGGATTAATAAGTGCTAGTGTCTTATGCGGCCTCCTCTCCCCATCTAGTTCCCATCTATCTGGCCTCCTCTACCCATATAATTCCCATCTATGCAGCCTTCTCTCCCCATATAGCTCCCATCTATGCAGCCTCCTCTCCCCATATAGCTCCCATCTATGCAGCCTCCTCTCCCCATATAGCTGCCATCTATGCAGCCTCCTCTCCCCATATAGCTGCCATCTATGCAGCCTCCTCTCCCCATATAGCTGACATCTGTGCAGCCTCCTCTCCCCATATAGCTCTCATCTTATGCGGCCTCCTCTTCCCATATAGCTGCCATCTTATGCGGCTCATCTCCCTGCATCTTCGGCTCACTGAGCGCTTACCTGCTCCAAGCACCGGCAGCTTCTCTGTCTTCCATCCTCCTCCGCGGCACTCTGCACACTGACGCTGGCAGGCGGCAGTAGGAGGAGCTACCTCCACACACTGCCGTGACCTCTGCAGCGTCAGCACGTTGCTGCATGCCAGGTCAGGGAGCAGACAGGCTCCACTGTACCCGGAAGTGCGGCACGGAGGTAGGGGGATTAATTTGTGCTAGTGTCTTAAAGACACTAACACAAGTGAATACAGGGAACCGGATCGCCAGAGCTGTTTCTTGCCGGTTCGGGGAACCGGCTGCTATTTTAACAAGCGGTTCTCCTGAACCGGACAAAACCAGCTGAATCCCACCCCTGCGGTGCCTCCTCTTCTTATGGTCACCGTCTTCCTTGCTGCTTCATGTGAATGACGTGTCCAATGTCATCCACACAGTGTCCCTTCATCGCGCTTTGGCACAGGTGCACTTCTCTCTGTCCTGCTGAGGGCAGAATTAAGTATTGTACTATGCAAGTGATGACGTTTTTCGGCCTTTCCCCATACCTGCGCACTAGAGCACTTTGCTCTGCCCTCTGCACGACAGAGAAAAGTGCACCTGCACAGGAGCGCAATGGAGGACTCTGTGTGGATGACGTAAGAGGCGTCATCCACATGAAGGAAGGAGGACGGTGATCGCTAGCAGGGAGAAGGTGCCGGATCAAAATCAGAGACGCCTATAGGACCGGACCGCCCTGTAGATGAGGATAATAAAAGCTATTTTTTTGCCTTGCAGAGCAGATTGGGGACGGACATGTATACAGCATTTTAGAATACTTTAAAAGAGGGCTTATAGGTGCTGGCCGTAAGTTATATGGGGAAAACTGGTGACAGGTCCCTTTTAATCATAAAGTTTTATATATATATATATATATATATATATATATATATATATATATATATATATGTTTTAGCAAGGGCAGATTTATTGGGAGTGTTTGGGGTATTACTACTCCAATTTTGCATCTCATATTCTAGAAACTATAGCAGCAGGTTTCAATCTCCAACAGTTTTCATTTTGTTCCTTTTTTGGATTTCTTATAGTGAATCTATCACCAGATTTTTGCTTCCAAATCTAACAGCAGCAAATGTAAGGGCAAAGACCCTGAATACAGAAATGTGCACTTACTGGGTTGCTTTCACTAGAGGTCTAGTAAACAGACCATATAGTCATCCATATCCATAAGTTCCGTACAGCCACACCACCAGCATTGATTGACAGCTTTCGTCTTATGCACAGTGTACACAGAAAGCTGTCAGTGGCGTGGCAGTGACAGACTCCCTTTAAAATAATACTGTCTGAACTGTAAATGTGATAATGCATACATACTTTATACATAGAGTATTACACAACAGTACAGAGGGACTGCAAAAAGTAAAGCTTATTTCCTTATCTTTATTAGTCTAATAGCAAGAACATTTCATTAGAGACCCAGAGTATAAGTGTAAATGCACAATACACAGCACAGATACATGTCAGAAGTTTTGATCAATTGGGCTACAGGTGCTGAGGCCTCCACATATTGCTATAACTATACAGCAGAAGTACTCCACTCCTCCTGACATTGAGAAAGGACTCTTGACTCTGGTATTGTCGATGAGTCAGTGACTTGAGCTCTATTCCCTTGTGAAGAACCCCCTTCCGTCAACAAGATTGGTGAGGTCCTTGATGCTCTAAAACCTAGTGATTAACAAGAAGAACACCCCCCACACTCCCAGAACTATACTTACTCCCAGCCGTAACCTCACAGCTAGGGGAACCATAACAAAAGGGGGGATTGTATTCCAATAACCAACTAAGGGGAAGCCGACATTCCATTGCTGCCGGTCCCCCAATATCACCAGACCACCATCCAACCTTAACACAATTAAGGGATTCATATCTTATTGAATCCCCAAGGTCAACTTATAGCCACCTTCGATAACCCTCCAATTGCCAAAAGCCACCATGACCCTGATCCTCCAAGTAGGGAGGGTGGGCAGGACTGAACCCTGTGTAGAGTGCAGGCTAATGATTACTCCACCCCCAAACTACCCTATATAAACCCTTTATAATTAGCCTGTCCCCACCACTTGCACTAATGTCACTTCCCTCCAACCCATAGTCATGCCGGCCTCAACCACAACCAGGGTTGAGGTTCCAGCTTTATACTTTCTATTAAGTCTGTTTTAATTCTGGCCATATACATTGTATAACTGTTGGCTGAACGATAGCTTGCCCAACAGCCGGATCTCCTGATTTTCTTAATCACGGGCATGCTCGGCTTACTGAGTGCTCCTGTGCTCTCTTTGCAATTTACTGTAAGACTTCCTGATGGTGACTTATTTACCGGACAAACGTAAGGATCATCTGCTAAAAATGAAACCATAGTATCCTTCTTTCCTCCCTCCTAACCTCTCAGGGGAAGTTGGGAGGCCTCAATATACAGTCATATGAAAAAGTTTGGGCACCACTATTAATGTTAACCTTTTTTCTTTATAACAATTTGGGTTTTTGCAACAGCTATTTCAGTTTCATATATCTAATAACTGATGGACTGAGTAATATTTCTGGATTGAAATGAGGTTTATTGTACTAACAGAAAATGTGCAATCCGCATTTAAACAAAATTTGACCGGTGCAAAAGTATGGGCACCTCAACATAAAAGTGACATTAATATTGATGTAGATCCTCCTTTTGCAAAAATAACAGCCTCTAGTCGCTTCCTGTAGCTTTTAATGAGTTCCTGGATCCTGGATGAAGGTATATTTGACCATTCCTGTTTACAAAACAATTCCAGTTCAGTTAAGTTTGATGGTCGCCGAGCATGGACAGCACGCTTCACATCATCCCACAGATTTTCAATGATATTCAGGTCTGGGGACTGGGATGGCCATTCCAGAACATTGTAATTGTTCCTCTGCATGAATGCCTGAGTAGATTTGGAGCGGTGTTTTGGATCATTGTCTTGCTGAAATATCCATCCCCTGCGTAACTTCAACTTCGTCACTGATTCTTGCACATTATTGTCAAGAATCTGCTGATACTGAGTTGAATCCATGTGACCCTCAACTTTAACAAGATTCCCGGTGCCGGCATTGGCCACACAACCTTAAACCATGATGGAACCTCCACCAAATTTTACTGTGGGTAGCAAGTGCTTTTCTTGGAATGCCGTGTTGTTTTGCCTCCATGCATAACGCCTTTTTGTATGACCAAACAACTCAATCTTTGTTTCATCAGTCCACAGGACCCTCTTCCAAAATGTAACTGGCTTGTCCAAATGTGCTTTTGCATACCTCAGGCAACTCTGTTTGTGGCGTGCTTGCAGAAACGGCTTCTTTTGCATCACTCTCCCATACAGCTTCTCCTTGTGCAAAGTGCGCTGTATTGTTAACCGATGCACATTGACACCATCTGCAGCAAGATGATGCTGCAAGTGTTTGGAGGTGGTCTGTGGATTGTCCTTGACTGTTCTTACCATTCTTCTTCTCTGCCTTTCTGATATTTTTCTTGGCCTGCCACTTCTGGGCTTAACAAGAACTGTACCTGTGTTCTTCCATTTCCTTACTATGTTCCTCACAGTGGAAACTGACAGTTTAAATCTCTGAGACAACTTTTTATATCCTTCCCCTGAACAACTATGTTGAATAATCTTTGTTTTCAGATCATTTGAGAGTTGTTTTGAGGAGCCCATGATGCCACTCTTCATAGGAGATTCAAATAGGAGAACAACTTGCAAGTGGCCACCTTAAATACCTTTTCTCATGATTGGATACACCTGCCTATGAAGTTCAAAGCTCAATGAGGTTACAAAACCAATTTAGTGCTTTAGTAAGTCAGTAAAAAGTAGTTAGGAGTGTTCAAATCAAAAAATTGATAAGGGTGCCCATACTTTTGCACCGGTCAAATTTTGTTTAAATGCGGATTGCACATTTTCTGTTAGTACAATAAACCTCATTTCAATCCAGAAATATTACTCAGTCCATCAGTTATTAGATATATGAAACTGAAATAGCTGTTGCAAAAATCCAAATTGTTATAAAGAAAAAAGGTTAACATTAATAGTGGTGCCCAAACTTTTTCATATGACTGTATATCATATATCACACTGTCTGTCGATCCATCCAACATCAGCGAGTTTTTCTACCTTTTGTCTAATCTGTAGTTTTACCAGACGATAGCAGCATTCATCTGACAGTTTCTGCTCCTTCCATTTAGCACTTCTCTTGACATGTCTCTTTGATATGTCAAGCTTTTTAAAAAATGCAGTTATACTTTAAAGGGAATCTGTCAGTAGGATCAACCTCCAAAGCCGTCTATATGGGCATGTAGATCATAGGAAGCTGAATGAAATGCTATCTTGATCTGATTTCTTATTCCAAAGAAATCCATGTTTTACTTAAATGTAAATGAGCTGTTACAGGCAATGGGCACTGAGCTGCAAGAGTATCTGTTTCCAGAGCTTATTTTTAATAAAAGGTGGTATTACCAGTGTGATATGTAATTAACACAGAACAAGAAAACTGAACTTCCTCTCATTATAAATACATTTTCTGCAGCTCTCACAGCTATTGCAACAGTATTGTAACCCTGTCTGCCTGTGAGATGGAGGCTGAAGCTGAGAGGAACCTGCGGATGTGTCAGTTAAAGTCACACACTGCTCCTCAGTGAGATCAGAAGAACAGAAAGCGGTCATCACATAACACAATGGTAACTCCCCTTAGATTTAAAATAAGCTCTGGAGGCAGATTCTCAGGAAAATCGGTGTCCTGTCCATACCCCAGAACAGCTCATTTACATATAAGAAAAATGTGACATTTTCTGTATTAACCCCTTCACGATCGAGGATGTAATGGTACATCCTACATTATGAAGGGATGATCAACACCGGCTGCTGCGGTGAGCCGGTGGTGATACCCGCACATGTCTGCTAATTTGAACAGTAGACATGTGTGCTTCACAGTTGCAGGTGGATCTGTGATCCAAACGGCATGATTTAAACTGCCACAGCGGGAAACGCGCCTTACCTCGCCGCTATTGGAGGCCCCGGTTAGCGATCACGGAGAGCTGATGATTGTCATGGTAGCACAGGGTCATGTGATAACTCCTGTTACAATTGGCAGAGCAGCAGCTGTAACAAGAACAGAGCATTTCTCCTGATCAGAGCGATGCTGCTCTGATCAGGAGAAATGAATGGCGATCAGACTGTTGATCCTTATAGCCCCCTAGAGAAATTAGTAAAATAAAAAAAGTAAAAAATGTTTTAAATAAACTTAAAAAAAAGAAAAAACCTTAAAAGTTCAAATCATCCCCCATTCCCTCCATTGATAATTAAAGGGTTAAAAAAAATAATAATATACAGACATTTGGTATTGCTGCATTCAGAAATACCCAATCTATCAAAATATAAAATCAATTAATCTGATCGGTAAATGTCGTAGTGGTAAAAAAAATCTACATGCCAAAATTACGTTTTTTGCTAGTCGCAGATTTATCACAAAATGCAATAACAGGTGATCAAAACGGCACCTTGAGATACAAAAACAAGCCATCAGTGAGCCCCATATAAAAAAAATGAGAACGCTACGGGTCACGGAAAATGGCACAAAAAGTATGCCACTTTTTTAGACAAACTTCTGATTTTTTTGAACCCCTTAAATGAAAGTAAACCTATACATATTTGGTGTTTACGAACTCAAAGCCACCTGAGGCATCACACCGACACATCAGTTTTACCATATACCATATAGTGAACACAGTGAGTAACATATCCCAAAAACATTCATTCAATCGCACTTTTTTTTTTTGCAATTTTTCTGCATTGGAATTTTTTTGCCATTTTCCAGTACACTATATGGTAAAACTTCTGGTTTCATTTACAAGTACAATTCATTCCACAAAAACCAAGCCCTTATATTACAAGATTGACGGACAAATAAAAATTTATGGCTCTCGGAAGAAGGGGAGCAAAAATCAAAAACGAAAAACAGAAAATCGCCCGGTCATGAAGGGGTTAAAATATTGTTGCAAATATCAAGGTATAATTGTATTCAGCTTCCTATGACCTAGAGGTCCATATAGATGGCTTAGGATGGTTGATCCTACTGACAGATTGCGTTAAGAATTTTTCCATGTCATTTACTATATTTAGAAGATACTTGTTTTAAAACTATTTAGTATTCTATATGAACTTAATTTAATTTTTATATTGGCATCAACTTTTCTTGATTTTATATTATATTGTTATCATTATGCACCATATATCTCCTTCTAGCTATGTACATTGCTGCTTCTAAGTTTCCTGGTTCGAAGGCAGAAACTGTGCACTTCCTTGTGTTGGGGCATCCCTGGTGTTCTAAGGTATTTTGTTGTTACTATCTTCATCCCTGGTATAAACCAATTCTCCATTCAGTCTATTTTCTTCTACATAGTTCATCATGTTTTTCTTATTTGCCATTATCTTTATAGCCCTTTGAATCTCCTAGAAGGTTCTGGCAACAACTGGGTCCCCTGTGCAGCTTTTGGGTTGCTGTTTTCTTCAATCGTTCGGATGCTTTTGGACCCTACTGCTCTCAACTTCATGCCAAACAGTGATGAGTCTTATAAAGGTATTCACAATAAGGATCTAATTTCACAAACTTTGCCAGGAATCGCATAACACTGGTCTCCTTGAGATGGTCCAGGGGCAGACATATCATCGGTACAGCTTGCACAGTTGCTAGGGGCCCAAAAGGTAAAGGGGCCCACTTCTACCTCCAAAGCAAATGGAATTGTACATTTTGATGAGCTATTGGACGACAAAGGGCCTATACTGTATATTGTTCTTGCCCAGGTGCCTTCTTCTGTCTTTATTATGGAGATTGAAGAGGTAGCAGTCAAAATTGGCTCCAACATCTAGGAATTTGGCCTTATTTTAAAAATGGATACCATTTGCCACCGCCCCCCCCCCCCACATCTTTATAAATATAAATATGCTTACCTCTCTTGGGATTGAAAATTGTAGATTATGTTAGTAAAATACAATATATAGTTATAATGAAAATTATTCAACCCTCACTGCAAATGAGGATCATTAGTAACATTTACAGACTTTCTTCGATTTCTAGTTAATAAACCAATCAAACAAGAAAAATGTAAATACCTCTACACAACTAATATAACAAGTGGCTTCACCAAAGTCATCACAAAAAGCCAATTTACCATAATCTCAGTATTATTCAACCCTTCATAACAAACATCTTTAATATTTATTTAGTAGATGAGTCTTTAACTGGTATGAACTGCTGTAAATGTGATGCTTAATCAGATAGCAATATCTGGCAATATTTCTTTTGGACTTTAGTCCATACCTCATGGTTCACTAATAGTCTTATGTTTGTGTGCTACAAAAATTTACTGTGGCGTTCAAGTCAGGTGACTGTGACAGCTACTTCAGAATCTTCCAGGACATTTTCTGAAAATTGAATGTTTTTAGAGATCTAGTAGATAGGAACTTGACAAACGTAACTCAATCTGTGCTGCTGTAAATGAGATGATTGTCCAATCCGTTTTGTGAACAAAAAAGTGATTCCCCACTTCTTCCTCATAATAAGCATTGAAATCAAGAGATGTAGTAGGATGCATTGTTCACAATTTTAAAGTTAAAGGGACACTGGTTACACTATGGAACTGGGAGAAAGAAGAACGTGGTCAGATACTCTCAAACAAGCTCAGTAGACCTTCAGCAAGAATTGTTAACTACTGTAAGTTGAATGCTAAATTCATCTAAACTCTAAGACATGAAGTTTACTGATGCAAAATTACAAGAAAACGTGGAACCAATTTGCTTAAAAACCATTCAGATAAGCCAAAAAAGTTTTGGGGTTTTGTTTGGGTGAAACATGAAACAAAACGAAAACTATTTGGACCTATGGGTCAGTGTCATTTTGGAAGGAGGAAAAAGCAAGCATATAATAATAAATAATAATAATAATAATATACCAAAAATAACTCACTGCCTGTAGTAAAGCATGGTGGTGGCAGTGTTCTTCTCTGGGGATGCTTTGCTTCTTCTAGCACAGGAAACCTACAGATTTTGAAGGTGAGATAGGTTCAATCAAGTTTCATGAAATCCTAGAAGAAAATATCATGCTTTCTGTGAGGAAGCTGATGATTGACTGTCATTGGCCCCTAAAACAGGACAATGACACCAAGCATACCTCAAGGTCTACCAAGGCTCAGTTTCAGAAGAAGTCATGGAAGAATGGACTGTCACAGTCGCCTGGCTTGGAGCCAATTTGTGAGGATATTTTAAGAATGTGGTTGCTGTTGAAAACGCAATAATATTAGCTTATTGGATGATATTGCACATGAGGAATGGGCTTAGATTCCTCAGAAGCACTGCCAGAAGCTGATGTCTGGCTATACATCACATTAGTAGAACGTCCTAACAGCCAAACGGTTCCTAAGTAATAATGACATTTGTCATGAAGGGTGTGTATAATTCTCAGACAGTATTAATAATTAAAAATGGGATTTTGCACTGGAGAAATCACTTATTAGAGATGAAAAAAATAATGTTATATGCCTCGGTTTAATTTTAGGGATTCACTGAACCCTGGGAATTCTAACAATTTATCATTTAATTTGTGTAAATCTTAAAAATGAGTTCTGCCATTTTACAAATTACATAACATTGCATCAGCCTTAGGGGTACTTTGCACACTACGACATCGCAGGTGCGATGTCGGTGGGGTCAAATAGAAAGTGACGCAGATCCGGCCTCGCTGTCGACATCGGAGTATGTGAATCCTTTTTACTACGATTAACGAGCGCAAAAGCGCCGAAATCGTATGATCGGTGTAGCGTCGGTCATTTCCATAATTTCGGAAGGACCGATGTTACGATGTTGTTCCTCGTTCCTGCGGCAGCACACATCGCTGTGTGTGAAGCCGCAGGAGCGAGGAACATTGCCTTACCTGCGTCCCGGCTGCAATGAGGAAGGCAGAAGGTGGGCGGGATGTTTACGTCCCGCTCATCTCCGCCCCCCTGCTTCTATTGGCCGCCTTCCGTGTGACGTCGTTGTGACGCCGCACGACCTGCCCCCTTAGGAAGGAGGCGGTTCGCCGGCCAGAGCGACGTCACAGGGCAGGTAAGTGCATGTTCATTTTCGCTACGGCAGCTATCACAAGATATCGCAGCTGTGACGGGGGCAGGGACTATCGCGCTCGGCATCGCAGCAATCGGCTTGCGATATCGTAGTGTGCAAAGTACCCCTTAGAAGGCACAAATGACCTCTGATGCAGGAAAGTGGACTTCCCCCTAATGTCTTGCAGCTATCACATGATTAGGTGTAGCACACCCAATCATGAAGGACTACCGGAGCCTCTATAAAAGCTGAGGCAGGGATGACAGCAGACATTTTGGGGTATATCTGGATAGTGAGAGAATATCACAGCTCACCGCTTAGAGATAGTGAGAGAAAGCCATGATACAGCGACTAAACATTACAGATAATCATTATAATACGTTTACACATCGCCATATACTTTGATATTACTAATAGCTGTGTTTGCATTAAAAAGAAGAAAATAGATTTGATATAGCTCAAAAAGATTTCAGAGTGTTATACATGTCTTTTCGGGGCACTTGGAGTACTTACTTTTTGCAGTGAATCAATTTGCCACAATTCTATTTTTTGTTTAATTCTTTGAAGCTTGTGAATTTGAATTTGTTGTGTTGAGGTATTCAATCTTGTTTAATTAGTTTATTGTAAGAGCAGAATGTAGCTACATTTTGATAATTAACCTAATTTGCAATGGGGGTTGAATATTTTGTTTATTGTGTACTTTTCTAATACGTGTATACTACATATTTTGAATAAAAATTGATCTAAACATTCTTCTCAAAAACAGAAATTGTATGAAATAAATCAATGTTATGTGCACTGCAGTGTCAGACTGGGGCGCAGGGGGGCCCACCAGTAACATTGACTCTGGGGGCCCACTGATCAACTGCATAGAAATATTACATTCACAAATTTACCTATGCCTCTATATAATAATATACTGGGTAGTTTGTAAAATGAATGATGAGATGCTTCCTTTATCACTACATAGTAATACAAGTATATTGTGCCTGTGCCAAGTACTGATTATGTTGGAGGGCTAAGTGCCATACTACTTCAAAGGGCCCACCAGTGGATTCTCCAGTTCTCCTGTGGGCCAGTCCAAGCCTGGTTACAAGTCATCAATAAATGCATTAGTGTAAGACTGAGTAAAGGGAATTTCTGTTGGAAAAGTCTTGTTCCCCAGCTGTAATTTGTTTTAAAATAGCAAACTGTCCTTTACTCAACCTCCTCTGGTCCAGGATGAATCACCGATGCTGCTCCCAGTGCCTATTATTTTCTGCAGCATTGACATCATATAGACAGTGCTTCTGTGAGCAGCTAAGCTGAATGGCTATGCCCAAGATGATAGTACGAGCCACTCGGAGCTGCCAAGTCCAGTTATTAGCTGTGCCACTGACAACTTGATGAACAGACACCGGGACTAGTGTCAGAGACTCAGCCTGGACCGGGGGAGGGGGAGTAAAACACAATTTGTTATTTTATAACAAACTGCAACGGTGATCAGGTTTTCATTTCCAGGAACATCTATTTAATGCATGATAAACATTCTGATGAAGCAATTAAATACAGATGCTCTTCTTATAACTTTTGTTGGCCTCTGTGTTTTTATTTTCTCATACGATATAATATTATGTATCTGCAGAACTATGGAAAATCTTTGCTCTTTTCTATTACCCTGCACTGTATTTCCCACTTCTGGCAAGTCACAGTGTGCAAAAAATCCCTGGTTATGTAGCTGGCACCATCTTATCATGGATGCACTGTGGGGCATTAATATGGCAGAAGGCAGAGTGTCCACAGACACCACAGGTAAGACACTAAAGAATATAAACCATTGCTAGATAAATGGACTGAAGTGGAAAACTATGGTAAGCAGAATTCTAAATTACTAATAGAATACTTAGACTAAACATAGAGAATAATCTCGCAATGACAAATGCATGACTCCTAGTGCTAGGAAGTGGGTTCATGATGCTGCAGTTACTCCTGTTTCCAGGAAGAAAAATTAAGATAATCACATGGATATCTTTATAAAGCAAGGATGGTTTTTCATTTTCTTTTTTTTTTGATCAATGACATTCTGGCCATCAAAAATTAAAGTTTACAAAGGACAACACACTACAGGTAGACAAGAGGTGGTGCCACACAAAAATTACACTTTAACAAATCTTTGTTTATACCATGATATAAAAAATATAAGCATGGGACCAAGAGTAGAGATGAGTGAAACTGAACTGTAAAGTTTGGGGTTTGTAGCGATAACGGACTCTTAAAAAAGATTAGTGTTCCAGTTCGGAGTTTGGTGGCTATATGTCTGCTAACCACTCGAGAGAGCATTGCTGGGCTCAGGTACGCTCAGTACTTGGCCCAGTGCAAGTCACATGTGGTTCTGGGGGCAAAAACAATGTGTTCGGATTAGTGTGTCCAAAAAAAAACGCCCTCCCTCCTCCAGTCGTTCACGGTCTATGGCTGGATGCTTGTGGACAGAGAGCCGAACTGCCCAATCAGTGACTTCCATTGGGGTTCAGGTCAGGTGCAGGACCTGAGAAGAGCTTTATCTAAAGTCCAGCTTAACCCGCCAACCGAACTTCCATGGGCCCGTTCATCTCTAGACAAGAAGCTTGCAGACCAGATATATGAGGTTAGTAGCGATCTTGATCTCAAATATTTCAAGATGATCGCTGTCATAGCTAGTCAGTTGTTTCAGGATGTAGCTTTAGTGTCAATTTAATACAGAAGGCTATTTTTAGAATTACTGCATATTTATGTAGCCATTGAGCCACAGTTTTTACCATGTAGCCTAGAACCTCACAACCAAAAATACACATCTGGTTTCAATGTGATGTGATATGGTTAGATGATTTAGTGAGCACCACATATGCTAGTGCCATAGCTGCAGTAATTCGTGGTGAGCTTGCATGGATTTTATGGTGTTCATTTCACTGCCTTGTGGCAAGAATAACCCGCAGTGTCTGAAGAAGCCTATCTCTGCACCATAACTAACAAATCTAATGGTTCCCTTCTCCTTTCATTCTCAGTTCTACAGATATTACACCTTATTAGCAACTGTGCCACAGATCTGCTGTCTCCTTCTGCTAAGCATCATCTACCCTACGCTTCTCCTTCAAAAAGTGCGCCAGCCCTCTCATGCCAAGCAGGTAAGTAGCAATCTCATTTCTGCTTAGATTTAGTGCTTAGAATAAAGGCTTATACTGTATGCAATGTGCCATGCTGAGTTTAAGAATGACTGACAGCCTGAAAAGATGTCTGGCAAGATTTCTCCGCTCTGTATAAAAATAGAGGGGTTTAGTTTGAGCTGGCACCAACTGAGTCATGTCCTGCTGTGGGTATTAATGGAGGGATTGGGTTGTTGGATGCTGTTATTTTTTTTCTTAATGCTTGACTATTGTTCACATATGTTAATGTACTCACTTCACTATTTAGGATAATTATTGGCGAGGTGTATGGTGTGTAAAGTGTTGGATTTCCTGCTCTATGATTTGTAGTAAAAACGTCCTAACTTATCAATTACTAAGGCAAAATCTTACATCAAATCATAAGGCAGCTATCTTCTGTAAAGTGTTATACCGTGTTTAGACATACAAATTGCCTTCTCTTATCTCCTTGCCTATTCTGCCTATTTGTACGTTCTGCAATTTGGAAGGTTCGGTTGTATTATATCATAGCTGTAAAACGCATTCTTGAGATAGAGGTTGGTTTCGGTGGCCAGAAAGAGTGCACACATGCTGTAGCTGAGCCACACACTGTGTCCCCATTATGGCGCCAGCCTCATTGCTCCTTTTATACAGTCTACCAAGCTACATATATTACAGTGCCAGTCACAATGCCCCTATAATGGTGAAAGCACAGTGACCTTATCACAGAGCCCGTCACAGCACCACCATCACAATGCAGCTACAGATCATTATTATCATCAGCAGCCCTAATGCCACCTAATATACAGATGTGGCAGAGGTTATCATAACTCACAACGCAATCTTTATAATTGTCACTTGTAATTTAAAATTGCCCACGCCATTGACACAGACAGAAGAGGGTCCCTGTGTAAGAACTATATAGACCCTTTTCCATTCAATAGCTCATCATAGTATGCAATTTTACCTGCTTTGGAGGAGGTAGTGGCCTCCTACCTCTTGGGCACCAGGTTGCACCAATGCTATGTCCTCCCCTTCACTGACTGATGTCAACTTAGATGCCAAATTGCATTTTTTTGTACCATGATATTAATGTTCGGTGTTATCTGGGTCAAGGTCACCTTTGCTACATCTTTAGTGATGACTTAGAAGACATTGATATCATTCACTTTGGAATGATGATAGTGACCTAATTATAATTGATTTATGATGCCTCTCTTCGTTTAGTTTACCCACATGGTACATTTCATGGTGGACTTGAGTGATCTCCATTACTTTAGGTGATTTTATCGAGTGCAGGATACATTCTGGACTAACTCCTGCTGTAGATAGAAGCGGACATATAACTACACACTGCGCCCTCTTACAATCCTGAGTCCTGGCACACTGTGTCTGAGGGAAACTTGGCATCGCTGCAGCCCACTTTAGATGTTACCTAAGTTGTGTCCGTGTAAAGGGATTTCAAGTGGGGAATGAAGTCCAACTGAATAGACTCATTGTCCCAAAAATCTGTCCCATGTGATTAATCAGCCTGGTTCCCATGGTGACCGGACGTTACTTAACGCAGACTTTATCTGATTAATTATCAGGTGATGTGACTATACTGGATGGGTGCGAGTTTAGGGTACATTTATATAAAATATAGAACTTTATACATTTCTTTATTTCTCTATTCTTTGAATATTTCTGATAAATGTTTTTTATGGTGATTTTCAAAAGCCTTTCATTTTTCTGTAATTTCTGTAAATGTACTTAATTATTTTATAATTCTACAGTTATTGTGTTTTTTTAACCTCTGAATGCCTGTCCTATCCTGATTTCTAGGTGCATGTTACATTAACCCCATCAGACAATGAGCTTTACCAATCACATTGTACCAGAAATCTGCTGCCAATTCACTAGAGTATGTCATTGGCACTAAATTCAGTATGTGCTCTTTTACATCTAAGGGGCATTTTGCACACTACGACATCGCAGGTGCGATGTCGGTGGGGTCAAATTGAAAGTGGCGCACATCCGGCGTCGCAGGCGATATCGTAGTGTGCAAAGTGCCCCTAAGTGTAGAGAGATTGAGGATTGGCTAATAAGTTTCATAAACCGTACCAAATGTATGGTTTAATGGTTAGGTGGCATAAATATGTGCCAAACATGCCACTTAGGATGTGCCGCCTTATGACAAGTGAGCCATTGTTATCATTTTGGTGCAAATTGGGATTTTTCCATCTCGTAGAATCATGCATCCTCCTACACTATGGCTAAAGCTTTTACTTGAGATACTTACACGTACCTAATTTTCACATTTCCGCCTCGTTAAATGCATTTTTTTGCGCATTTTGGAACATCCATTGAAGAGTCCTTAACCCTTACCAAGCTTTATTTAACCCGTCGCTCTATTTGTTTTTCATAATTGAATTCCTCATGAGTTCTATTATCCCCCTCCTTATGCAGATGCAAGACACCCATCAGTCATTTTCCCTGGAAGCATACATTCACTAATAGTCCTGCTGGCAGAATATATGCATCATTTACTGCATTATACCTGTCCTCTAATAATTGTGGGTGACGGGCTGTGCCGCGTGGGGCATGAAAATTGCTATGCCAGCTGTTTCATGAGTGTTAGTGCTCCCTTGAAGCATAAAGCACAGCTTTGGGCAGGCAAACATTTAGCACAATAGGACTAAGTGAACATTTATTTTATAACAATCCTTATTCTTAATTTCTAATAGTTATAATTGTGCAACATGAACTGCAAATAATATAGCACCAAAGCATTGATGTGACCCATTCATACTACACCTACATATTCCCTTTGCTTTTAATAGATCGATGGAGAACAATAAAACAATAAGGATAAGACACCACAGGACTCAAAAAGATTGGGAATATTTAGATGTGTCTTTGGATTTATGCGTCACACGGTACGATATATCGTGCGATAAGTCATCGGGGTCACGTCGTTAGTGACGCACATCCGACATCATCAGAGATATCGTACCATGTGACACCTCCGAACGACTGTGAACGAGCAAAAATACTCACCTTATCGTTGCTCGTTGACACGTCGTTCATTTTCACAATGTCGGTCCTCCTTCTGTGCTCCGGTTGTTCATCGTTCCCGTGGCAGCACACGTCGCTCCGTGTGACACCCCGAGAACGACGAACACAGCTTACCTGCATCCCGCCGGCAATGCAGAAGGAAGGAGGTGGGCGGGATGTTACATCCCGCTCATCTCCGCCCCTCCGCTGCTATTGGCCGGCTGCCGTGTGACTTTGCTGTGACGCCGAAAGTCCCTCCCCCTTCAGGAAGAGGATGTTCGCCGCCCACAGTGACGTCGCTCGGGAGGTAAGTGCATGTGACGGGGGTTAACGACATTGTGCGCCACGGGCAACTAATTGCCTGTGACGCACAAACGACGGGGGCGAGTACGATTCCTCGTGCGATCGCACGATAGATCGTCCCGTGTGAAGCCGGCATTACTCTTATACATTGAAAGGGATGAAATCTGCAGTAAAGCCCACTACAGAAATTGGCATGTTTCCGATTTTTAATATATGCCCCACAAGACAATATATGTGAATTAGGGTACGCTCACACGAGCGTGAAAAACAGAAGAGTGCAATGCGAGAAAATCTCTGACCAATGCTAGTCAATGAGGGAGAGCAGTTAGTCAGCTTTTCTCACATCCAGATTCTGGATGCGAGAAAAGCGGGAACATGCTGCGATTATCTGCTAGAGCCGTATCCCTCGCACCCATTCAAGTGAATGGGTGTGAGAGATACATCGGACTGCACTCGGATGTTATCCCAGTGCAGTGCGATATACGCACAGGCTGACAATGGAGGAGATGGGTGGATTAAGCTCTCCCTCTCCTCTGCAGCGCCCGAACTCAGCTTCACAACTGTGACCTGATTGTAAGATCGGGTCACAGTCGCATGACACTCGGCTCACACTCACACCAAAGCCTGAGCCAGGGGTCATTAGCGTATTGCATCCGATGCTCTCGTATCGGATGCCATACGCTAGTGTGAGTTCAGCCTTATGCAACAAATCTCATCCACATGAGATGCTGGTACAATACTTCCCTGAGGAATCTGCAGTATTTTCTGTCCCTTGTGGATGTATCCTAACAATTAAGTCATCATTCAGTCCCAGGTTTTCATTATTGCATGTAAGAGCATGTTCACACAACATTTTCTCACTTGGCTGAAATTGACAAAGTTTGGAAACCGCTTCAGGAACCCCTAGCATTTAGCTGAAGTGTCTTTTTGAGTGAATCTTGGCTTGTCCTGAATCCAGTTGAAAATTATTGTGGTTTGGGTTTAGAAAGCCATGGAACCCATAGGGTGGAGGGGCGACATGACTAGAGGGAAGGGAAGGAGTGATGGGGTTAATGGAAACAGGAATGGTTTGTTTATAAGGCAGAATAGAGGGATTGGTGGGTAGGAGGAGTTCCCTGGAGGAAGAGGTGGGACAGTTGAGGGGTGTAAGTAAAGGACTTTGACTTACCCCCTCTCTCTGACTTCCGGATATGGAACGATCCCCGCCCTCCCTCCCTTGTGTATAATGCCAAGGGGAATTTGGTCTGGGTTGTTTCTTTGTCACAGCAGCGGGGGGTAGGTCTGGTCCAGAGGCGGTTGAAGGCAATGGTAACTGGACAGAGAGTCACCATCTTGGTATGGTGGCTCCAGGTTCCGGGATGTTGCAGGCACGGGGTTCTGCAAAGTTGGGGGGTTAATCCGTAGGTGATTAATACCTCATCTCTGGGTCGGTGTGTTGCGGCCAGGGATACTGGGGTGAGAAGTGGTTCCTGGACTGGGCCTACTCAGGGTTGTATATTTACTGTATTGGTTACTGTGTTACCTATTGTTATTTGTTGGGGTCGCCCGTTGGACGGCGCCCCCTTGTGTTAGTATGTAAATAATAGGTAATAAAGGCTGCTGTGGCCAATTTTAAACCAAGTCACATGCAGTTCGTGTATTATTTACAGATGGTATTGGTGGGTAACACACATACAGCACGACTGGAGAATCCTTCCTCAATGGTCATGTTAAAGGGAACCTGACAACTGATACATATTCTGCAAACAGCATGTATCACACACTGACCGCATGATTGCAGCCACATATGTTTAAAGGCCCCGTCACACACAGAGATAAATCTTTGGCAGATCTGTGGTTGCAGTGAAATCATGGACATATTGTTCCATTTGTACACAGCCACAAACCTGGCACTGATTGTCCACAATTTCACTGTAACCACAGATCTACCACAGATCTGCCACAGATCTATCTCTGTGTGTGACAGGGCCTTAACTCGGAAACATTGTGATGTTTTAGAGAAAGACACCACCGGCGACCGAGCTGTCCAACTAGTCAGACAAGTGGGTCCCCGGCGGCTTCTCTCTGACTGTTGCCAGTGACTGACAGGTTTTTTCCTGCATGAATCTATTAAAAGAGACATGGCAGGGCAGCGGTCGAGGAGAAGCCGTCAGGACTCACAGTGTTTCATTCAGTGGTAAAAATACAGTATATGGCTATGATCCTGCAACAAGTGTCTGATGTATGCTGCTCAAGGATCGGGCAGCATGTATTAGCTGTCAGGTTCCGTTTAAGCGATTGTTTTGGGTGTGTCTGTTTTTGAAGGTGTTTTGTATAGTATTATGGATCGATTTACAGGTGTTCAAGTCCAATAAGAAAAGAAAAAAACAAAAGCATCTTGCGATCGGATCACAGCTGCAGAGAAGAGGGAGGGAGCACTTTCTCCCCATCTCCTCCGCGGTCTGTCTCTGTGTACATCGCACTGCGGTCAGATGACATGCGGGTGCAGTGTGATGTTTCACACGCTCCCATAGAATTGTTTGGGAGTGTGTGAGCCGAGAATCGCTGCCAAACGCAGCATGCTGCGATTCTTTTTTCATGCTGATATGGCACGAGAAATCAATCGCAGATAGACACTTCCCCGTAGTTTTGCACTAGAGTGAGAGCAATCCGATGTTTTATGGGATTCCACTCATCCGTGCAAAATGCAAGTGGAACCATACCCTCACACTCATGTCAGCAAACTATATGGTTGACATAGTCCATCCATTAGGAGTCCCTTTTATACAATGCAATTTGGCAAACTATAGTGAATTAAGTGCTTGTGCTCTGTATATTATTGCTGCCAAGAATCATCAGGGGTAGTTGGCAGCTTATCAAAGTTTTATGATGTGTGGTAAACACGGCGTGTAATTTGGTAACATGCACATTGCATCATTTAAACACATTGGGGCAGTTTAATATAAAAAATAACATGACAGGTTCCCTTTAAGTGAGTTAAGAGAAAGGAACTGTGTGTGGAAATGCTTTCTATTATGAAGGAAATATTCTTTAAGTGCTTTACCCTCTATCCCCTGTACATAATCCTCAGCAAGTTATCTTTCAGTAAAAAGTTTATTTTTGAGTTCTCATTGAACTGTTCAACATCTGGTCCTGGCCAACCAAAGTAATTACCATTGTGCGGCCTGCAAGAGCTTAGAGCTCTTCCATAGCATGAGTCTACCCACCCAGCCAGGACCCCCATCTTCATGTAATGGTATAAGAGATGAGTATCTTACCCATCGCTACTGCCTCGCGCCATGTTACACCATTGCCGGCACTGGAGCCCTCACCACTAGAGTTGAGCGGATAGTGAAAAATCCGGGTCCGGCGGGTTGAGAACGAAGTCCGGATCCGATCCCTTATAACTACAAGCACACTGGATGAGGCCTAAAGCCTGCTTTACACGGGACGACCGATTGTGCGATTTCACAATCGATCGTACCCGCCCCCGTCGATTTTGCGTCATGGGCAAATCGCTGCCCGTGACGTACAAACTCGCTGTTGGCGACGAACGTCCACATTTTTAGAAGTGGGAGGGACGTTCGGCGTCAAAGCGACGTCAGACAGCCGCCAGCCAATAGAAGCGGAGAGTCGGAGATGAGCGGGATGTAAACATCCCACCCACCTCCTTCCTTCCGCATAGCCGGCAGGTGGCGCGGGACGGAGGTAAGCTGCTACCCGGGGAACGATGAGCAACTGGCGCCATCTTAATTTAATGAGATTATAAAACCGAGCGACGAGTACACGACTCACGATTTGTGAGTGATACTGCGTCGCTCGGAGGTGTCCCACAGCCCGACGTTGCAAACGATGCCAGATGTGCGTCACAAAAACCATGACCCCGACGATCTATCGCACGATAGATCGTCTAGTGTAAAGCACCCTTAACACCGTTATATCACCTCTGTCTGCTAAGCAGGCTCCATATACTGTACTGTATATTCAGGTTGTTGTTCCATTGCATTTCAGTAATCGCCAGGTTACTAAATGTTTTTCCATTCGTTGTTTTTTTTTTGTTTTTTTGCAATATCAATTCTGAAAGTAGTACATAGGTCCGGTCTTGGATTCTTTGTTGATTTTAGTATGCTAAAGAAAGCATGGATATTTCCCTGGACTATTTTCCTTATAAAAACGCTTTGATAGCGGTGCTATTCGCAATTTCGCCTCGGCCTTTGAACAGTCTGTTTTCTTTCTACAACTAACGTACCCTTTACTGTTGCTTCTGTCTCACTCATGTTTCATTCTTTATAATACGGCAAAGTACTAATAGACATAAATTACTGATAAGCAGATCTTCATATTTAGTTGTCATATTGACGAGTCCCGGAGAAAATGAAAAAAAAAGAGAAAAAGGACAACAAACAATCCACGAACCCTCTCTATTGAATATTTATTGAAATATATTTTCAGCCATTTACTGTGTCAGCAGAGAAAAATGCTTCAAAATGCCATTCAATTCACATAATTAGCATATTGTTCTATATTAAAAAAAAAAAAAAAAGCAAAAAAGCAAGTCCCAAGTCTACCAACCACAACCGCTAAATATGCTGCGTCTTGTTAGCCTCACTGATGATTTTTCTCAATACCTACATAACCCATTTCAATTCCAATTCACAAGTAGTGATAGGTGCCGGTAACTGGCTGAGCAATTTTCTGGTATCTTGGTGGTTGTCATGGACATTCAGCAGGGGTCCCTGTTTCTTAGTACATCACTACCCCCACCATCCACACCTCTTTAACATCAGGTACCATTCTCACGCTGTGTCCATCCTTACTGCACTTCAATTTGTAGTGAAGGTAAATCACTACTGTCTGTAGTCCGGTCCTTTTAACATCTAAAATTATATAACCTTGTTTATGCAATGATATTGATACGTGTTCCCCTGATAATGAAGTCGGAAAATACATATAATTAGTTCCAGACAATAATATAAAATACTAAGTAAAAAAGAAGAGGTAAATGTAAATATGGATAAGACCACAAAATGTTTCCAATAAGCATGAAAGGCACATATGCCAAATTTAAAGCCTTCCTTTTTTTGAGCGGAGGAGGAAACATTTTTTTAGTGTATAGCCACATGTACACGTTGAGTATTTGGTTTTGTTTTTTACCTTTGTATTTCTAAGCCAAAAGCAGGAGTAGGTAACAAGGAGTGGGTAAAAAATGCAGAAATGGTCCAGGCTTTAGCCACATGCACATGTTAAGTATTTGAGTTTTTTAACTCCGTATTTGTAATCCAAAACCTGGAGTGGGTGATAAATACAGAAGTGGTAACATGTTTTGTTTCTTCTGTTCGACTCTTGGTTTTGGTTTACAAGTAGTGAGGCAAAACACTCACCAAATGCTCAACATGTGCACATGGCCTTATGCGGGCGTCACATGATACGGTCTATCGTGCGATCGCACGAGCGATCGTATCCGCCCCCATCGTTTGTGCGTCATGGGCAAATCGCTGCCCGTGTCGCACAAAGTCGTTAAACCCCCGTCATACGTACTTACCTGCTGAGCGACGACGCTGTGGGCGGCGAACATCCACTTCCTGAAGGGGGTGGGACGTTCGGCGTCACAACGACGTCACACAGCCGCCGGTCAATAGAAGCGGAGGGGCGGAGATGAGAGGGACGTAAACATCCCACCCACCTTCTTCCTTTAGCATTGCCGACAGCCGCAGGTAAGCTGCAGTTCATTGTTCCCGGGGTGTCACACAGAGCGATGTGTGCTACCCCAGGTACGATGAACAACCAGCGCAAAGAAAAATAAATGATTGTTTAAAAATAAACGACGTGTAAACGATACACGATTTGTAACCGATTTGCGATCGTTCTGAGACGCTCGTCGGTGTCACACGAAACAACGTCGCAAACTATGCCGGATGTGCGTCACGAAAACCGTGACCCCCGACGACATATCGCATGATAGATCGTCTCGTGTGATGCCCGTATTACAGTGGCATGTAAAATTTTGGACACAAGTTGTAAAAATTACTGCTATTGTGATCAGTTAAGCAAGTTGAAGATGAAATGATCTGTAAAAGGCATAAAGTTAAAGATGACACATTTCTTTTGTATTTTAGGCAAAAAAAATATATTTTCATCTTTTACATTTTAAAATTAACAAAAAAGGAAAATAGGCAGATCCAAATTTGGCCACCCTGCATGGTTAGTACCTAGAAGAACCCTCTTTTGGCAAGTTGCACAGCTTGTAAAAGCTTTTTGTAGCCAGTCAAGAGTCTTACATTTCTTGTTTAAGGGATTTTCATCCATTGTTCCTTGGAAAAGTCTTCCAGTTCTGTGAGATCCCTGGGTTATCTTGCATGCACTTCTCTTTTGAGATCTAGCCACAGATTTTCAATGATGTTCAGATCAGGGGACTGTGAGGGCCATTGTAAAACTTTCAGCTTGCACCTTTTGAGGTAGTCTATTGGGGATTTTGACTTGTGTTTAGAATTATTAGTAGAAGACATCCTTTTTTCAATTTCAGCTTTTTCACAGATGGTGCATCAAGAATTTGTATAAATTTAACTGAATCCATTATTTCCTCTACCAGTGAAATATTCCCTGTGCCACAGGCTGCTACACAACCCCAAAGCATGATTGATCCACCCCCATGCTTAAAGGTTGTCGACATGTTCTTTTCCTGAAATTTCGTGCCTTTTTATCTCCACATGTGCCAATGATTATTGTCCTCAGTTCTATTGACTTCAGTTCTATTTTAACCTCATCGGTCCACAGGACTTGTTTTCAAAATGAATCAGGCTTGTTTAGATGTTCTTTTGCATACTTCTAACTGAATTTTATTGTGATGATGCAGGAGAAGTTTTCTTCTGATGACTCTTAGAGGATGTCCATATATATGTAGGTGTTTCTGAACACTAGAACACTGTACCACAACTCCAGAGTCTACTAAATATTTCTGAAGGTCTTTTACAGTCAAGCGGAGTTTCTGATTTGCCTCTCTAACAATCCTATGATCTGTTTTCACTGAAGTTTTGCTTGGTCTTCCAGACCTTATCTTGACCTCCACTATTCCTGTTGACTGCTATTTCTTAATTACATTTCCAACTGAGGATAGGGCATCTTGAAAACACTTTGCTATTGTCTTATAATCTTCTTCTGCTTTGTGGGCTTCTATTATTTTCATTTTCATAGTTTTAGGCAGCTGCTTAGAAGAACCTATGGCTGCTGTGTTTTTGGCACAAGGTGAACGGAGCCTGGGTTTTTATAAAGCTGTGAAATTTGCATCAACTGGCCTTTCCTAATGGTGATAGTGAACAAGATATAATGCTAACAGGCTAATTAAGGTCTGAAATTTTGGTCAAAGTTATCTGAGCACACAAATCTCCAATTGTGCCCAAACTTTTTCATCAGCCCGTTTTGCTTTTTGTAATTTTTAAAAGGTAAATATGAAAATATATCTGTATATTTTTACCTAAAATACAAAGGAAATGTGTCATGTTTAAGTCTATGCCTTTTAGAGATGATTTCATCTTTAACTTGCTTAACTGTTCACCATTACTGTAATTTTGACCAGGGGTGCCCAAACTTTTACATGCCACTGTATACTTTTCCTCTAATTGTTTCACTCCTCGTTTTGGCTTATAAATACTGAGGTAAAAAACTCACTAAATACTCAATGGGTGCAAGTCATCTAAGGGTATGTTCCTATGTATGTCACACGGTGTTTGGCTCTAAACTCACCAAGTGTCATGGACATGGTGGCTTTAGAGGCTGTTCAGACTACAGACTCTGACACTCCACACCAGGGTTCCCCAACTCCAGTCCTCGAGGGCCGCCAACAGTGCATGTTTTCAGGATTTCCTTAGCATTGCATGGGTGTTGGAATCATCAACTGTGCAGGTGATTAAATTATCACCTGTGCAATACTAAGGAAGTCCTGAAAACCTGCACTGTTGGCGGCCCTTGATGACTGGAATTGGGGACCCATGCTCCACACTATATGCGTTCTCTGGTGGTCTGAGTTGCACAAGCAGAATTGGGCGTCAACCAGCTGTCTACTCATTAGTTATCGGGCCAGCAGAAGTTAATTTCTGCTAGCCTGCTGGTTACCTTTTGGATCACATGTTGGGGTTAATAAGGGGGGGTTATATGGATGTATCTCTCTACTGCTGGTGATTATGATGATGAATATTTGTACTGCTGGAGCTTCTAATGATGAATTTCTGTACTGCTTGATGTTCTGATGGTGAATTACTGTAATACTGATGGTTCTGGTGATGTATTTCTGTACTGATGAGTGTTATTATGCTGTCTTTCTGTACTGCTTGTGGTTCTGGTGATTTATTATTGTACTGTTATTAGTTATGATCCTGTACGTATGTAATAATTCATAACTTGTAAGATTACGTTATACATGGCTATGTTAATAAAGTAATGTGCTGTTTCACAAGTTAAGGGTTATTATTAGGGATGATCAAATACCAAAATATCCACTTCGACGAATATCCAACAAATAGGTCGGCACTATTCGACTATTCGCGAATATTCGATACGCAATGTAAGTCTATGGGAAACTCAAATAATTTCACGTAGGACCTAACAGCAAGCTGTGGTGACTGAGGAAAAGGCTGAAGTGGATGGGAGAAGGCAGAAACAGTATGGGCACAGCCTGTAGAAGGTGCCTGACTGCATTTCAGTTGTCCTGGAATAACGTGCTTAGAGCAGTACGTGGCGTTTACTTAGTCGCCAGAACAGCTCTCAAACCAAAGTAATCGCTTTCTTGACAAACAGAAGGCAGGTCTTTCGGTCTCTCTCTCTGACTGTTGGTCTCTCCCTCTTCCCTTCTCTCTCATACTCACCGATCACTGAACAATCTTCGGCGCAGCATTGCACAGCTGTCACACTACTCTGGCGGCTTCTACAGCTTTTGAAAATGCCGGCCGCTCATTATTCCATCTCATATTCCCTGCTTCCCCCGCCCACCGGCACCTATGATTGGTTGCATTCAGACGTGCCCCCACGCTGAGTGACGCTGTCTCACTGCAACCAATCACAGCCGCCAGTGGGCGGGTCTATATAGTGCAGTAAAATAAATAAATAATTAAAAAATAACGGTGTGCGGTCCCCCTAAATTTTGATACCAGCCACGATAAAGTCACATGGCTGAAGGCTGGTATTCTCAGGATGGGGAGCCCCACGTTATGGGGAGCCACCCAGCCTAAAAATATCAGCCAGCAGCCGGCCGGAATTGCTGCATCCATTAGATGCGACAGTCCCGGAACTCTACCAGGCTCAACCCGAATTGCCCTGGTGCGGTGGCAATCGGGGTAATAAGGAGTTAATGGCAGCCCATAGCTGCCACTAAGTCCTAGGTTAATCATGGCAGGTGTTTATGAGACACCCCCAATGATTAACCTGTAAGTGAAAGTAAATAAACATATACATCCAAAAAAATCCTTTATTTGGAATAAAAGATGAAAAAAACACCTTCTTTCACCACTTTATTAAAATCCCCAAATACTCCTCCAGGTCCGACATAATCCTCACGAGGTCCCACGACGCATCCAGCTCTCCTACATGAAGCTGACAAGAGTGGCCGTACAATACAGTGCCGTTACTCAGGTGACCCGCTGCCACAGCTCTCAGGTGGAGGACTGCAGCTGGCCGCGGGTCACCTGAGTGATGGCACCGCTGATCGCGCGGCTTACTTCAGTCACTCAGGGGATTTGCGGTCACCGGTGAGTCCTTCATCTGTGATCGCAAATCAGGCCGCGGCACACAGACAGAGCTGCGCGATGGCAATGAAGTCGGGTGAAGTTCATCCGAGTTCATTCTGATTGCGCGGCTCTGTCTCGCAGCCAGCCATGCTCTATGCTCTGCTTGCTGTCAATAAATAGAAACATCCCCCATCATCTCTGCTTGCTGTCAATAAATAGAAACATTCCCCATCATCTCTGCTTGCTGTCATTGAATGGAAACATTCCCCAACACGTCTGCTTGCTGTCAGTGAATGGAAGTGAGTGGGATTTCATTGTCAAAAATGCATCCAAAACGCTGATCAGGAATGTTTCCACTCACTGACAGTGACAGCTGCGCGCTGCGGAGGACGGACCGGCGTCACCCCACTGGCTGCAGCAGCATGTGAGTATAGAATGCGGGGGCCCCAGGGGAGGGTGCGGGGGCCCGGGGAGCGAGCAGGGGCCCCAAGGGGGGTGCCGGGGCCCGGAGAGCGAGCAGGGGCCCCGGGGGGGGTGCGGGGGACCGGAGAGCGAGCAGGGGCCCCGGGGGGGGGGTGCGGGGGCCCGGAGAGCAAGCAGGGGCCCCAGGGGGGGGGTGGGGGGCCCGGAGAGCGAGCAGGGGCCCCGGGGGGGGAGTGCAGGGGCCCAGGAAGGGTGTACGGGGGCCCCGGAGAGGGGGTGCGGGGTCCCGGGGAGTGAGCAGGTGCCCCTCATAATCACCTGTCTGCAGCCTCCCGGTGCCATGTCCGCTCCCGGTACCGCGGCTCCAGCTGTGTGCAGACGGCCGGGACACCTCCGATAGCTGCAGGACCTGGCGCTGATCACCTGATGCGGTCACCTGATGGAATCAGCTGACAGTGATACTGACAGCGGTGACGCCGGCTTTTTACTACCCGGCCGGCTAAACTATCAGCTGATGCCGTCAGGCGGCTTTATCAGCTGATTACAGCCGGGTCCTGCATTGATCGGTCTGACCGTGGGGGTTTTTTCTTTTTTGTGTGGGGTTTTTTCTTTTTTTTTGCACTGATGCATCAGCTGATTGTATAAACTGCTTTTATACAATCAGCTGCTGTGTGATGTGATTCAGGCCTTGAACCTGATACATCATCTGATCGCTGTGCCTTCCAGCAAACCGATCAGATGATATTGGATCTGGATTGGACGGCGCGGGATCCTTGACCCAGGATTACTGCGGAGGGGGTTCTTTATTTCAATAAAGATGGAGTCACTAATTGTGTTGTGTTTTATTTCTAATAAAAATATTTTTCTGTGTGTTGTGTTTTTTTTTTAATCTTTACTAGAAATTCATGGTGGCCATGTCTAATATTGGCGTAACACCATGAATTTCAGGCTTAGGGCCAGCTGATAATATACAGCTAGCTCTAACCCCATTATTACCCAGCGAGCCACCCGACATCAGGGCAGCTGGAAGAGTTGGATACAGCGCCAGAAGATGGCGCTTCTATGAAAGCGCCATTTTCTGGGGTGGCTGCGGACTGCAATTCGCAGAGGGGGTGCCCAGAAAGCTTGGGCACCCTGCACTGCGGATTCCAATCCCCAGCTGCCTAGTTGTACCTGGCTGGACTCAAAAATATGGCGAAGCCCACGTCATTTTTTTTTAATTATTTAATGAAATTCATGAAATAAAAAAAAAAGGGCTTCTCTATATTTTTGGTTGGTACAAATAGGCAGCTGGGGTTCGGGGGCAGCCCATAGCTGCCTGCTGTACCTGGCTAGCATACAAAAATATGGCGAAGCCCACGTCATTTTTTTGGAGGGCAAAAAACTCCTGCATACAGTCCTGGATGGAGCATGCTGAGCCTTGTGGTTCTGCAGCTGCTGTCTGCTCTCCTTCATACACTAGTGGAGAATGAAGAACATATTGAAGAAGGAAATGACATCAGACCTTTTTTTTCAACACTGTTTGTTCACTGATAAAAAAACGCATAAAAAATCAGTGAGCAAAAACGCAGCCAAAAACGCACAAAAAACGCAGTGTGAAAAAAATACCTAGTGCGCACATACCCTTAGTGTGCAGAGAGCTGCGGAGGACGGAAGATAGAGGAGAGGCCACTGGTGCTTGGAGCAGGTAAGCGCTCAGTGAGCCGAAGATGCAGGGAGAGGGGCCACATAAGATGGCAGCTATATGTGGCTATATGGGGAGAGGGGCCACATTAAGATGGCAGCTATATGTGGCTATATGGGGAGAGGCCACATAAGATGGGAGCTATATGTGGCTATATGGGGAGAGGGGCCACATTAAGATGGCAGCTATATGTGGCTATATGGGGAGAGGGGCCACATTAAGATGGTAGCTATATGTGGCTATATGGGGAGAGGGGCCACATAAGATGGCAGCTATATGTGACTATATGGGGAGAGGAACCGCATTAAGATGGCAGCTATATGTGGCTATATGGGGAGAGGGGCCACATTAAGATGGCAGCTATATGTGGCTATATGGGGAGAGGGGCCACATTAAGATGGTAGCTATATGTGGCTATATGGGGAGAGGGGCCACATAAGATGGCAGCTATATGTGGCTATATGGGGAGAGGAACCGCATTAAGATGGCAGCTATATGTGGCTATTTGGGGAGAGGAGCCGCATTAAGATGGCAGCTTTATGGGGAGAGGGGCCACATAAGATGGGAGCTATATGGGAAAAGGAGCACATGGGATGTGATCTGCTGGGGAAAGAAGCCATAATGGGATGGGATCTGCTGGGGAAAGAGGCCATAAGGGGATGGGATCTGCAGGGGAAAGAGGCCATAATGGGATGGGATCTGCAGGGGAAAGAGGTCATAATGGGATGGGATCTGCAAGGGAAAGAGGCCATAATGGGATGAGATCTGCAGGGGGAAAGAGGCCATAATGGGATGGGATCTGCAAGGGAAAGAGGCCATAATGGGATGAGATCTGCATGGGAAAAGAGGCCATAATGGGATGAGATCTGCAGGGAAAAAGAGGCCATAATGGGATGAGATCTGCAGGGGAAAGAGGCCATAATGGGATGAGATCTGCAGGGGAAAGAGGCCATAATGGGATAAGATCTGCGGCGGAAAAGAGGCCATAATGGGATAAGATCTGCAGCGGAAAAGAGGCCATAATAGGATGGGATCTGCAGGGGGAAAGAGGCCATAATGGGATGGGATCTGCAGGGGGAAAGAGGCCATAATGGGATGGGATCTGCAGGGGGAAAGAGGCCATAATGGGATGGGATCTGCAGGGGGAAAGAGGCCATAATGGGATGAGATCTGCAGGGGAAAAGAGGCCATAATGGCATGGGATCTGCAGGGGGAAAGAAGCCATCATGGGATGAGATCTGCAGGGGAAAAGAGGCCATAATGGGATGGGATCTGCAGGGGAAAGAGGCCATGATGGGATGGGATCTGTATGGGGAAGGTCGTCCTTTCCAGTTTTAACAGGTCTCCTTTACTAATAATTTTTAAAAACTGTAGAAAAATCATTTAATACAATATGATTGACAGTGACTGGAACAACTGGTGCTGGACAGGAGAGGAAGGGGAAGGAGATTTTACTTTAAATTACTTGTATTTTTTGGTTGAGGAAATTGTGTGAAAATGGGTGTGGCTAACAAAATGGGTGTGGTTATAGAATGGGTGTGGTTTTCAAATGGGCGGGGTTTATAGAGAACCTGTTAAAAATTTGAATCCCACTCCTGCTATATACAGTACGGTATACGGTAAGCGCTCAGTGAGCCGAAGATGCAGGGAGAGGGGCCACATAAGATGGCAGCTATATGTGGCTATATGGGGAGAGGGGCCACATTAAGATGGCAGCTATATGTGGCTATATGGGGAGAGGCCACATAAGATGGGAGCTATATGTGGCTATATGGGGAGAGGGGCCACATTAAGATGGCAGCTATATGTGGCTATATGGGGAGAGGGGCCACATTAAGATGGTAGCTATATGTGGCTATATGGGGAGAGGGGCCACATAAGATGGCAGCTATATGTGGCTATATGGGGAGAGGAACCGCATTAAGATGGCAGCTATATGTGGCTATATGGAGAGAGGGGCCACATTAAGATGGTGGCTATATGTGGCTATATGGGGAGAGGGGCCACATTAAGATGGTAGCTATATGTGGCTATATGGGCAGAGGGGCCACATAAGATGGCAGCTATATGTGGCTATATGGGGAGAGGAACCACATTAAGATGGCAGCTATATGTGGCTATATGGGGAGAGGAGCCGCATTAAGATGGCAGCTTTATGGGGAGAGGGGCCACATAAGATGGGAGCTATATGGGAAAAGGAGCACATGGGATGTGATCTGCTGGGGAAAGAAGCCATAATGGGATGGGATCTGCTGGGGAAAGACGCCATAAGGGGATGTGATCTGCAGGGGAAAGAGGCCATAATGGGATGGGATCTGCAGGGGAAAGAGGTCATAATGGGATGGGATCTGCAAGGGAAAGAGGCCATAATGGGATGAGATCTGCAGGGGAAAAGAGGCCATAATGGGATGGGATCTGCAAGGGAAAGAGGCCATAATGGGATGAGATCTGCATGGGAAAGAGGCCATAATGGGATGGGATCTGCAGGGGAAAAGAGGCCATAATGGGATGAGATCTGCAGGGAAAAAGAGGCCATAATGGGATGAGATCTGCAGGGGAAAGAGGCCATAATGGGATGAGATCTGCAGGGGAAAGAGGCCATAATGGGATGAGATCTGCAGGGGAAAAGAGGCCATAATGGGATAAGATCTGCAGGGAAAAAGAGGCCATAATGGGATGAGATCTGCAGGGGAAAAGAGGCCATAATGGGATGGGATCTGCAGGGGGAAAGAGGCCATAATGGGATGGGATCTGCAGGGGGAAAGAGGCCATAATGGGATGGGATCTGCAGGGGGAAAGAGGCCATAATGGGATGGGATCTGCAGGGGGAAAGAGGCCATAATGGGATGGGATCTGCAGGGGGAAAGAATCCATCATGGGATGAGATCTGCAGGGGAAAAGAGGCCATAATGGGATGGGATCTGCAGGGGAAAGAGGCCATGATGGGATGGGATCTGTATGGGGAAGGTCGTCCTTTCCAGTTTTAGCAGGGCTCCTTTACTAATAATTTTTAAAAACTGTAGAAAAATCATTTAATACAATATGATTGACAGTGACTGGAACAACTGGTGCTGGACAGGAGAGGAAGGGGAAGGAGATTTTACTTTAAATTACTTGTATTTTTTGGTTGAGGAAATTGCGTGAAAATGGGTGTGGCTAACAAAATGGGTGTGGTTATAGAATGGGTGTGGTTTGCAAATGGACGGGGTTTACAGAGAACCTGTTAAAAATTTGAATCCCACTCCTGCTATATACAGTACGGTAACTGCATGGTGCTGGTGGGCCCCAAGATTGATTTTTCCTGGTGGGCCCCAGGTACTCCAGTCCGCCGCTGACTGTATACTAGGGACATACTACCCTGTGTACTGTGTGTTAGACTGTATACTGGGGACATATTACCCTGTGCACTGTACTGTATACTGGGGACATATTTCCCTCTGTACTGTGTTGCACTGTATAATAGGGACATATTAAAAAAAAAACCTAAAGAAAAAACTCCTAAAAACAATCTTTATTATATCAAATTTTAAAATGCTCTAAAGTACAGAGCGTAATAACTCTTATATTGTCAGAAAAACACTGGTCAAGTGAGGTGAATAACAGGACAAAAGAGATTCGAGCCAGAGTGAAGAAATGAGGGAAACTATTGTCTCAGCCCTCAAGGTAGGGTACTAGGTAGCAGAAATCAGATGATTTGGTTTTTACTAAATACCCTATAATTCTAGGGGGTGTAGAGAGGAGGATAGTCTAACCCTCTCTTTTGCCTACCTACCAGCGGAGGTGCACCATAAGGTATTGGGTACCCCCCGCTCCTCGTCGGCTCTCCCTATTCTGTCCCTTTAGCCCGCAAGTCGCAGGAGCACCCACCACCAAGAATAAAAGGTGCAAAAATAGTCAAAAGGTCATTATAATAATCTGGTTACCTAGGCAACTAGGCAACACTGATGCAGCTTATCCTTTATAATGAAAAGGAGAAAACAAAAAGGTGATGCTTGTTAGTATGTTTGCATCAGATTTGGAAATCCATAAATATTGACTGAAAATTGGTCATCATAAATATGATAGCCAAATCATTAACTGTACAAAGGTATATTCCTGCACAGTTATGCAGATGAAACTTGGTAATGATATACCAGTGATATTAAATAGTCGCAAAAAAATCCCAGCAGGGAACTTATCTGCTAGGATCACTGTAGCAAATCCCAATTCCACTGTAGCAAATCCTAATTCCGACGCGTTTCCCCCCTAAATATTTTCTTTTAGGGGTTCATCAGGGGAAGAACCAAGGATTTCATCATATCCAGATGGTAATAATGTCAATTTTCTTTCTTAATTGGTTTGGCTTCCCTAGTGATAAAGACCGACATCAATAGTCTTCAGTAATGGGCAAGACGTCCGGTGTGTATTACCCACTAGTGCTAAGGTATAATAGCCCAAATGCACCGGATGGAAGCCGGTTGGTTGAGGAAATTGCGTGAAAATGGGTGTGGCTAACAAAATGGGTGTGGTTATAGAATGGGTGTGGTTTGCAAATGGGCGGGGTTTACAGAGAACCTGTTAAACATTTGAATCCCACTCCTGCTATATACAGTACGGTAACTGCATGGTGCTGGTGGGCCCCAAGATTGATTTTTCCTGGTGGGCCCCAGGTACTCCAGTCCGCCGCTGACTGTATACTAGGGACATACTACCCTGTGTACTGTGTGTTAGACTGTATACTGGGGACATATTACCCTGTGTACTGTACTGTATACTGGGGACATATTTCCCTCTGTACTGTGTGTTGCACTGTATAATAGGGACATATTACCCTGTGTACTGTGTGTTGCACTCTATACTGGGGACATATTGCCCTGTGTATTGTACTGTAAATTGGGGACATTTTACCCTGTATACTGTGTTGCACTGTATATAGGGGACATATTACGCTGTGTACTGTGTGCTGTACTGTATACTGGGGACATATTACCCTGTGTACTGTATACTGGAGACATATTACCCTGTGTACTGTGTGTGTTGCACTGTATACCAGGGACATATTACCCTGTGTACTGTGTGTTGCACTCTATACTGGGGATACATTACCCTGTGTATTATACTGTATACTGGGGACATATTACCCTGTGTACTGTGTGTTGCTCTGTATCCTGGGGACATATTACCCTGTGTACTGTGTGTTGCACTGTATACTAGGGACATACTACTCCATGTACTTTGTGTTGCACTCGGTTCTGATCTCGTATCTCTGTCGTAAGCTCGGTTCTGCTCCCATATCTCTGTTGCATGCTCGGTTTTGCTCCCATATCTCTTTTGTAAGCTTGGTTCTGTTCCTGTATCTTTGTAATAAGCTTGGTTCTGCCCCCGTATCTTTGTAGTAATCTTGGTTTTGATCTCATATCTCTGTCGTCAGTTCGATTTTGATTTCATATCTCTGTACTAAGCTCGGTTCTGCTCCCATATCTCTGTAGTAAGGTCGGTTCTGCTCCCATATCTCTGTAGTAAACTCTGTTGTGATTTCATATCTATGTAGTAAGCTCAGTTCTGATCTTGTATCTCTGTAGTAAGCTCATTTTTGATCTCGTATCTCTGTAGTAAGCTCAGTTCTGTTCCCTTTTCTACATAGTACACTTGGTTCTATTCCTGTATATTTGTATTAAGTGTTGGATCTTTGGTAAAGATATTTCTGTATAAAGAGTCTGATTTATAGAGTTCGCTCAGTGTTGACTAAAGTGTGGTGAACCACTAGATTTGTATTTGGAATGATGATTTTCTGTGTTTGAGACTGACAACTATTTATAGTATAATGTTATTATGGTATTGCAAATGTGTTTATGATCCCAATATGAGAACACCATTTTAAAGCCTTACTACCTTTGCTGTTTATGCAGCAGTCTGAGGTAAGCAGTTTAAAGATGAACATCCACAACTTGTGGGCCACCTGTATGTGCATGCCCCAGACTAAAATTTGCTAGCCGGCCCCTGACCAAGCCCCAATCACAATCGCAGTAGAGGGGCGGTAGTGTCGCTTCTGCCACTACACTGGCTAATTTGCATTGCATGCACGTTAGACGTGCTGCTGGCAAGGACAGTAGAGCAGAGCAGGACGCCGGTTTGTTATCCCGCGGCCCATCATGCAGCAGCGTGATGACCTCAGTCATCACACTGCTTCAGGTAACAGAGCCGCAGAGGTAGAGAGGATGCGGCAGCCAGCCAGCGCTTGGTGAGCTGAAGACAGGAGCGGTATGATTGCTGGGGGTGGTGGGGACCCATTGACCCCAGCCCCTGCCTTGCTTCAGCTGGATGCGCATCGGAGGGCGCACATACAGCTGAAATGCATCGCAACTTAGGACACCGTGCAATGTGGTAGCTGGGGAGGATGAGTAAAATGTTCGTTTTTTTTTTCTTTTTGTGGCATACAAATGTGGTGCCCCTGACGGTCCAGTCGCCACAGAGGCACTGCACCTCAGCCAGAGGTGTGGGACCCCATTCCTGGGTAAGGAGGAGGCCGCATACTGTCTCACACACTCACTCACTCACACACACACACCCACACACACACACACACACACACACACACACACACACTCTTGGTATAGCTACACTCCATCAGGACGTGGTTAGGGAGAGTTGCATCTAAAGCCCGCTATACACGCTTCAATATATCTCACAATCCGTCGTTGGGGTCAAGTTGTAGGTGACGCACATCCGGCATCGTTAGTGAGGTATCTGCGTGTGACATCTACGTGCGATCAGGATTGAACGCAAAACTGTTGATCGCAAACACATTGTATCTTTGTCTAGAATTGAGCGTTTTGTTGCACGAACCTAGTCAATTGTAACGTGTGACATCCCTCATACGATTTTGGTGTCTGATGCTATGTGCGCAGGTGTGCGCTCTGCACCGCAGCTTAAAAAAGGTCCACTTCAGAGCGCAGCTGAAAAGCTGCGTTCTGAAGCGCCTCACAATGTCGGTCATTCACTAATCTCTGTCAGTCGGTCACTATCTCTGTCCCTCACTCTCTGTCCATGTCAGTCTATCCCCCTCTCTCATATACTCACCGATCCCCAATCCCCGGCGCTGCACGGCGTTCACACTGCTCCGGCGGCTTTTACTGTTTTGAAAAAGCCGGCCGCCCATTAAACAATCTCGTATTCCCTGCTTTCCCCGGCCACCGGCGCCTATGATTGGTTACAGTGAGACACGCCCCCACGCTGAGTGACAGGTGTCACACTGCACCCAATCACAGCAGCCGGTGGGCGTGTCTATACTGTGTAGTGAAATAAATAATTAAATAATTAAAAAAACGGCGTGCGGTCCCCCCCAATTTTAAAACTAGCCAGATAAAGCCATACGGCTGAAGGCTGGTATTCTCAGGATGGGGAGCTCCATGTTATGGGGAGCCCCCCAGCCTAACAATATCAGCCAACAGCCGCCCAGAATTGCCGCATACATTATATGCGACAGTTCTGGGACTGTACCCGGCTCTTCCCGATTTTCCCTGGTGCGTTGGCAAATCGGGGTAATAAGGAGTTATTGGCAGCCCATAGCTGCCAATAAGTCCTAGATTAATCATGTCAGGCGTCTATGAGACACCTTCCATGATAAATCTGTAAATTACAGTAAATAAACACATACACCCGAAAAAATCCTTTATTAGAAATAAAAAACACAAACATATACCCTGGTTAACCACTTTAATCAGCCCAAAAAAGCCCTCCATGTCCGGCGGAATCCAGGATGCTCCAGCGTCGCATCCAGCGCTGCTGCATGGAGGTGCCCGGAGCTGCAGAAGACACCGCCGCTCCTGTCACCTCCACGCAGCTAATGAAGACAGCCGCGCGATCAGCTGAGCTGTCACTGAGGTTACCCGCTGTCACTGGATACAGCGGTGGCCGCGGGTAACCTCAGTGACAGCTCAGCTGATCGCGCTACTCACCTCATTTGCTGCGTGGAGGTGAGAGGAGCGGCGGTGAGTAGCGCGATCAGCTGAGCTGTCACTGAGGTTACCCGCGGCCACCGCTGTATCCAGTGACAGCGGGTAACCTCAGTGACAGCTCAGCCGATCGCACGGCTGTCTTCAGTTGCTGTGTGGAGGTGACAGGAGCGGCGGTGTCTTCTGCAGCTCCGGTCACCTCCACGCAGCAGCGCTGGATGCGACGCTGGAGCATCCTGGATTCCGCCGGACATGGAGGGCTTTTTCGGGCTTATTAAAGTGGTTAACCAGGGTATATGTTTGTGTTTTTTATTTCTAATAAAGGATTTTTTCGGGTGTGTGTGTTTATTTACTGTAATTTACAGATTAATCATGGAAGGTATCTCATAGACGCCTGACATGATTAATCTAGGACTTATTGGCAGCTATGGGCTGCCAATAACTCCTTATTACCCCGATTTGCCAACGCACCAGGGCAAATCGGGAAGAGCCGGGTACAGTCCCAGAACTGTCGCATATAATGTATGCAGCAATTCTGGGCGGCTGTTGACTGATATTGTTAGACTGGGGAGCTCCCCATAACGTGGAGCTCCCCATCCTGAGAATACCAGCCTTCAGCCGTATGGCTTTATCTGGCTGGTTTTAAAATTGGGGGGGACCGCACGCCGTTTTTTTAAATTATTTAATTATTTATTTCACTACACAGTATAGACACGCCCACCGGCTGCTGTGATTGGGTGCAGTGTGACACCTGTCACTCAGCGTGGGGGCGTGTCTCACTGTAACCAATCATAGGCGCCGGTGGGCGGGGAAAGCAGGGAATACGAGATTGTTTAATGGGCAGCCGGCTTTTTCAAAACAGTAAAAGCCGCCGGAGCAGCGTGAACGCCGTGCAGCGCCGGGGATCGGTGAGTATATGAGAGAGGGCAGCTAACTTCAGTCACTCAGGGGATTAGCGGTCACCGGTGAGTCCTTCACAGGTGACCGCTAATCAGGACGCGACACAGACAGAGCCGCAGCATGACAATGAAGTCGGGTGAAGTTCACCCGAGTTCATTCTGACAGTGCGGCTCTGTCTGTGTCTGCTGTCATCTGCCATTCAGCTCTGCTACATGGCTGTCTGTGTCTGCTGTCAGCGGCCATGTAGCAGAGCTTAATGGCAGATGACATAGTAAAAACGCCTCCCTACACATTACACACGCTTGTCAAGTCAATAAATAAAAAAAAAAAGGTTCCCAATGCATACGTCACAGAACACATGATCTAAAGGATCGCACACAAAATTGATCAATTTAACATAGACTACTAATGCTCGTGTGACAGCAAATGAACGACCTACGTGCAATCTCATAAGATCCCGTATGCGACCTGGGCGTGTCACATCGCAAATGCGATTGTACAACTAATTGCAACGTGTAAAGCAGGCTTTAGAGAGAGCACAGTACCAGAACCAGTCTGGAGAGGGGGTTAGTTAGTGGGTGAATACTTTAGAACGGACAGTGGAGTAGGAAAGTGAAACTAAAGAGGAGTTAGATGGAGAATGAAGTAGGAAGCGGAGGGGAGAGGTCCTGGGGACTGGAGCTGGAGGAGCTCATCCTTAGGGCCAAGATCAGAAAAAAAAGGAAGAAGGTGTCCTAGAGACACAGGAAGTGAGAGTTCCACCCGTGGGCTCGCATCCACAGCCGACTGACCAGTGTGGAGGGACTTGGCCGCAAAGGGGAACGGCCCCTAGACTAGTGGAGAACTACAAGGCTCAACTAACAAAACCGTAGGTTGAGGTGACTTCATGTGCTGAAACCAAAACCACATGCAGGTTTCCCGGAAAAGGTGACCACAGAGGGCCAACGGGACAGAGTGAAGAAGCCTCCCAAAGAAGGGTCCGCTTGAACTGGCTCAGGGTACTGTGTGTGAGGCGCAGGGCAGGAGGGCGAAGCCAGCGCAGGAAGATGACCAGGAAAGGGAAACAGAAAGGTGCATCAGCCTTAGGCCTCTGAACTCCCCAGGATCGCCTGGATCTCCATCACAGCAGGAGCCGGTGCTCCAAGGGCAGCATTCGACCGGCGGCCGTGTTGACTTGGAACTGACAACTGTGAGTAAAACATCAAATGACTGCATCCCCCTCTGTCCTGGACTCATTGTCTCTGCCGCTAGCCCTGCGCTAAACTAACATTCCATCCACTATCAACAACGGGGTTCACCCTGGGGCCTTTCTCTACCTGTGAGGAGCTGTACCATGCTGGTTGCTGTGTGTGGGGGAGATATACAGAGGAGCAGTGTGTGTGGGGTGGATATTATACAGAGTAGCAGTGTGTGGGGGAATATTCTACAGAGGAGCAGTGTGTGGGGGGATATTCTACAGAGGAGCATTGTGTGGGGGGATATTATATAGAGGATCAGTGTGTATTGAGGGTATTAAACATAGGAGCAGTGTGTGTTGGAGATATTATTCAGAAGAGCAGTGTGTGTGTGGGATATTATACAGAGGAGCAGTGTGTGTATGGAGGGGATATTATAAAGAGTCGCAGTGTGTGTGGGGGGGTATTATACAGAGGAGCAGTGTGTGTGGGAGATGTTATAAAGAGGAGCAGTGTGTGTGAGGGGGATATTATAAAGAGGAGCAGTGTGTGTGGGAGGGATGTTATACAGAAGAGCAGTGTGTGTGGGAGAGATATTATACAGAGGGGCAGCATGTGTGGGAAATATTTTACAGAGGAGCAGTGTGTGGGGAAGATTTAATACAGCGGAGCAGTGTGTGTGGGAGCGATATTATATAGAGGGGCAGTGTGTGGGGGGGGATATTATACATGGGGCAGTGTGGGAGAGATATTATGGAGAGATGCGGTGTTAAGGGTGCTAACACATATACTGTATATACACACACGTTTTTCCAAGAATGGCGGTGAGGCTGTGAAAGGTTTGAGGGGTGGAAGCGGAGCTGGGGTGGAGCCTGGGCAGAGTCTCAAAAGGGCTCCAAAATTTTGCCAGTATGGGGCCCTGAAATTCCTAGTGGCGTCCCTGCACCTCTGTTCAGATCTTGTCCCTTTTAGAGACTTTTCTTCTGACTGATAAATTTGTCACTTATCTGTACTCCTGGTACTGACTGACTGACTGACTTTCCTGCCATCCTTCTCCATCGGCCATCAGCTAATCAGAGGTCTGTACTCAAAGTTCCTGTGTAAATTCACATTCCTGTACAAGGATTAAAGGGTGAAGACCAATGCTCTCCTCTCACTTGTTAGCCTGAGTAGCCAATGCAATCCTTGTCTGTGGAAGCTTGATTAAGGGTGTTTTCTGAAAGGCAACAACCCCTTCTACACAATACTGAGTATGAATGCAGCATATTGGCTTTACACACCGTGCAAGCTTCATGATATATAAGTGTACATACATAGATGGATGGAGCATGCCAACATTTTCTATCAGATTTGTATAGAATTCCAGAGAAAAACACCCAATATAAAATCTAAAAGCCCAAATGTATAGTTAGCTTCCCTACAATACAGTCATGTTTATCTAGAGATGATCGTATTCGCTATACTCATAACAAGTACTTTGTAATATTCGTGTATTCATTACGAATAGTGAGTACAATGCAAGTCAATGGAAAATGCAAGCAAATTTCTGCTGGACCCAGTAATGAGGTCTGGGGTTTGAGGGAAAGGCTGAAATTGATGGGAAAGTGATGAAAGTGAATGGGGAGAGCCTGGAGAATATGCCTGCATGCTTTTCTGTCTGACATATGATTTTTGGGAATGAGGATGTCACAGTATTATTCCACTTCTTCTCTCTCTCTCTCTCTCTGTCTCTCCACTTCATACTCACCAATAACGGCCTGGCACGGCTGTCACACTGCTCCCATGGCCTCTCATTCTTCTTCCCTACCCGCTCATTAGCCTCATTATATATTCACTGCTTCTCCCTGTGATTAGTTGCAGTCAGACCCGACCCCAAGCTGAGTGACAGCTGTCTGACTGCAACCAATCACAGCCGCAGGTGGGTGAGTCTATATTGTACAGTAAATAAATAAATAAATAAATAATTAAAAACAAATGGTGTATGGTTCCCCCCCAATTTTGATACCCAGCCAAGATAAAGCCCCACAGCTGAGGGCTGGTATCCTCAGGCTGGGGAGACCCACGTTATTGGGAGCCACCCAGCCTAAAAATATTAGCCAGCAGCCACCCGGAATTACCACATCCATTAGATGCGACAGTCCCGGGACTTTATCCGGCTCATCCCGATTGCCCAGGTGCGGGGAAATTGGGGTAATGAGGGAGTTAATGGCAGACCATAGCAGCCACTAAGTCCTAGACTAATCATGGCAGGCGTCTATGAGACGCCCTCCATCATTAATCTGTAAGTGGAAGTAAATGAATACTTGGCTTGGTATCAAAATTGGCGGGACCGCATGCGATTTTTTAAAATTATTTATTTATTTTACTGTACGATACAGACCCGCACACCGGTGGCTGTGATTGGTTGCAGTCAGTTGTCACTCAGCATGGGAGCAAGTCTGACTGCAACCAATCACGTCCACTGCTGGTTAGGGGAAGCAGTGAATATGTATGAGGCTAATGAGCGGGTAGGGAAGAAGAATGAGAGGCAGCGGGAGCAGTGTGACAGCCTCGCTGCACCGTGATTGGTGAGTATGAAGTGCTTGGGGAGAGACGCTGGCAATGTAATGTGCAGAAAATGGCAGCGGCCAGCCAATCACAGTAATGCTACAGCCAAGTTGGCTGCGGCATTACTGTGATTGGTTAAGAAGCCCAGCATGTTTAGTGGCTGCAAATCAGCTGTCAATCATTCTGGACGGGACATCTGAATATAGCGAGGTGAATACACCATTACTCGCTACATAACGAATGGCCCGAATACCGCACGATTCTGCGAATAGTAACGAATACATTTGCTCATCACTATGTTTATGAGCTCTGAATATTTTTGTGGTATTTCATGGTTATTTCAGCATGCATCTGGGTGTGTTTTAATAAAATTGTGGCATGTTGAAGATCTAGTGTTTTTGTGGCATTTTTGGTCCACCTGTATAAAACTGAAAGCCACAAAAGATAGCACAACTGAATGTTGTTTCTTATTGTTATATGTTTTAACAATCTATTGTCTACATGGTTTGGTACTCCTTGTAGATTTGTGACTGAGCCCTAATAACTGAGCACAAACCTTTCACCCAGAATGATAAGTGATGTACTGTGCAAGCACTAAGGTCATTGAATCTATGCTTCAATATGTGAAGACTCTATTTTATTACAATTTCTTATGAAAAGTACAAGATATTCCCAAGTAATCTGGCATCCATTACATTTAGTATGTAAATAACTTTTAACATAATGCTGAAGTGCAGAAGTACATTTCCATACTATCAATGAATCATGTGTTTTGGATTGTAGGGTTATAATATGCACTTGTTACATACTAAGTGAAAATGTCAAATTCTTTAATGTAACTTATCAAAACCTTTCTTTCTATAAACAGAGATGAGAGCCTAAAATCCCCTTTTACAATTTAGCTATCTTCTCAATGATGACTCAGCCAATCATTCAGCTGACAATTATCTCACTCATACTCAGGAGTGCTTGCTCTGCTGAGGGCTCTTGTGTTCACTTTTAAACAGCCTCTGCCAGAACAACAGGATAAGCAGTCCAAAATTGGACATGCTGCATCATTAACTCACCCGGCAATCATCTGTCTAAAGGCTGCTTTACACGGTACGACCGATTGTGCAATTTCACAATCGATCGTACCAGCCCCCGTCCTTTTTGCGTCACGGGCAAATCGCTACCCGTGTCGCACAAAGTCAGTAACCCCCGTCACACGTACTTACCTCTCGTACGACCTCGCTCGGCGTCACAGCGACGTCACACAGCCGCCGGCCAATGGAAGCGGAGGGGCGGAGATGAGCGGGACGTAAATATCCCGCCCACCTCCTTCCTTCACATAGCCGGCGGCGGCCGCGTGACGCAGGTGAGCTGCTGTTCATCGTTCCCGGGGTGTCACATGGAGCGACGTGTGCTACCCCGGAAACGATGAACTACTAAATTAAACGATATTATGGAACCTAGCGAGCAATACACGACTCACGATTTGTGAGTGATACTGCGTCGCTAGGAGGTGTCACACAGCGATGCCGGATGTGCGTCACAAAAACCGTGACCCCGACGATCTATCGCACGATAGATTGTCTGGTGTAAAGCAGCCTTTAGTGTAAGGAGATATGTGCCGCCCCCACGTTAGCAGCCAGGCTGCTCGGATCCGGATCCGGATCCGTGGTGGCTCGAGGGGTCTCCGGACCCGGGAGTCGGGGTCGCGCGGCCAATCGGAATAAAAGGGGAGTATTTAAATTACAGGGGATGGTGTGGAAAGTTCATGATGCCACCAGTGGTACGTGGTAAAATGGAGTACCACCTCTGCGATTGGGAGTACCCAGTGGCGATGGTGTGGGCAGCCAGGTGTTTAACCCCTCCACGGGTAGGGGGGATGCCCCGGGACTCGGTGAAGGTGACGGGGAGGTGCCGCTGGGACAGTAATGGTCACTGAGTACTCACTCAGCCCAATAACGCTGACACCAACAACTGTGGTAAACTAAAGTTCTTGACAACGCTGCCGCTTAGAGGGAGCCCGTCTGGATCCCGTGCCCGTTGGTGTTGCCTGTTAATCTGTGACCTTTTCCTTGGCACCCTTTCTTCTAACTGGTCCCTTTAGCATAAAACTAATAGGGTCCCGCTCACCAGTGTGGCTAAATGGGTGAGCTTGCTGTCAGGGTTTACGATTGGGATTTTCTGGACTATGTAGTGGGAAAGTCCTATCCTCCACGTTGCACTAGTACCCCGATTTTGGAGCAGGTGGAGAAGGGATCTTGAAGGCTCCATCCTCGTCGGGTAAATTTTCAGGACGCCTGAAGCTTCTTCCTGACCTAGGGTCCACGTACCCTGTCATGCCCTGGCCCCTGCCCAGTGATGGCACTGTAATAACCTGCAGGTAACGGGATACGCAAGGACTGCACGGAACCACAGGGGTTAATCAATGCAAATTTAATAATGTATTGCACAACACAGGTGGAGGAAAAGTGAGGGAAGGGAGCACAGCAGTAGAGATAATGCAATATACATACATCTACTTTGAAAAACTTGTCAAAGATAGGAAGCCTCAGATTGTACTCACACAGAAATCCTTATTAAGCAAAAAAAAAAACCGCAGAGTCCTTGTTATCTTACTTGTATAACACAGTGCAGAGTCTTTTTCTATCTGTCCCTAACTAAAAGTAGTGTGCACACTTAACTGCAGATTTCAGCGTGGGGTACCTCGTCACCGTTGGGGCCCGTATTCCGCCGGCAGACACCTCTAAAGTTCAGTCTTTGTCCCGGGTCTGTAACTTGCACGTGCTGCCTGGCTCCTCGCTCTCCACATCCAGCCTCTTTGGATCTGTAATTTGCACGTGCTGTCTGGCCCCTCGCTCCACATCCAGCCTCTTTGGATCTGTGTCTTGGGGGGGACACCACGCAACACTCTAAGGTACTTGGACCTCGGAAAACAGGGCAGACTGAGGCCTTCTATCTTACAGCCCACTTGGGCACACTCCTCTCTGCAAAACACAGCCACATGTAGACTCCTCCTCCTCCTGTTCCAAACTGAACGTCACTCGAGCAGCAGGACTTTTGCCCGCTGTTCTCTGTTTTGACAGCAGGTGGCAGCATAACACAAGGAAGTCCACCAAACAGTCTTTTAACCTATATATATATATATATATATATATATATATATAAATATAAATGTTAACAGGTCTTACATTTCCCCCCCTCTTTAACCTCGGCCGTCCCGGCCGATACACTCCTGAGGCACTCTGCAAAGGGCACACGGTGGCAACTCCTGCCCTGCTTCACAACCTGTTGCTTGGGAGCCAATGTCGTAAAACAGGATTCAGTGACAGAACACACAAATTCATCTGCCAAGTACCGATCAGGGGGAATACCAGCATTAGCCCGCTCAGTCCGGCGTGGCACCACAGCTAACTCTCCAGACGTCGGCGCCGTATCAGGGAGTACGGTATTCCCGTCCCCATCTCTGGAGATTAGTGACTCCTGCTCTGCAGGGGTGGCACCTGTGTCTTGAAAGGATGGGGGTGTGGATCTCTCCCAGTCTGCTGGGTTGGTCGGGGCCTGCCACCATTCTTCATCGTCAGAGCCCTCTTCGAAGGTAACAGGAACAGGCACGGGCACCGTCTCCGAGGTACTTTGTCTGGTCCTGTCTTCTGAATAGCAGGGCCTCAGCATATTACGATGCAGGATGAGGGTGTCGCCTCTTCGCTCACCTCTCACTTCGTATACTGATCCGTGGGGAGAGATTTTTCTAATCACAATGTACGGCTGTTTTCCAGCGCTCACTCAACTTGTGTCTCGGGTGTTTCTCTGCAACAAGTACTCGGTCTCCTGGCAAGAACGGGGCTTCACACACAGGTTTCCGCTGCGGGTGTGTCTTTTCTTGAGACGTCTTCCTCTCCGGACAGTGTCGGAATAAATGGTTCCGATTTCCACAGTTCCAACACTGGTAGTCTCCAGCGGGTCTCGATCGTCTCTGCTCGATCTGTCCCCTCTCTTCTTGATAGGTATGCGTGCGGGTATTTGGCCGCGGTGCTGTAGTTCCTACTTCTGACGCCGGGGCTTGCATATTCTTCAGCAACTCTTGTAGAGCAGTAACAGTCTCTTGTAACTGATCCACTTTAGCCTCAAGCTGGCTCGGTTCTCGGTTTTTCTCACCCGGGACTACCTTATGCATACAAACTTCACCCCAGGCGTTCTGCGGGTCGCAATTTTCAGTTTGTGTGTGGGAGACTGCTTCTTCCAATATCTCCTGGAAAGTTAGTTTTTTTTCTACCCTGAGCCGTTCACGGAGGGCACCTTTGATCTTGGGGTTATGTAACCCACGGAGGAATTGATCTCGTAGGGTACGGTCAGCATAACCGAGGGTTTGTGCTAGCTCTGGCTCTGCTGTAAGCATTTGTCTCATTATTCTCTGGAGTGCATTTGCATACTGTGGCAGACCTTCTTCTTCACCCTGCAGCCTGTAGAACAGTTGCGCCTGTAAATCTCCTGCTTCTGGTTTCCCGCCATACACTCTCTCAAGAATCTTCACCACCTGCTCTAACTTCTTTCGTTCACTCTCAGGGCGCAATAAAATGGTCTCTTGAGCATGGCCTTCAAGGGCAATCAACAGTATCTCCCCTTGATTTTCTGCAGTCACTCCTGCTACTCTCAACATGCCCCTCACTCTCTGCGCCCAGTCATGGAGAGGTACATTGCTGCCAGTAAATTTTGGTATATGGGTCAGCATAGCCCCCAGGGACAGTTGCCTTGCTGGTATTCCCCCATCAGGTTGTATTAGAACACCTCCATCAGCGACACCCCCCTGTCCGTCCATGGTTCCGTACCAGCCTGCGTATCCTGTCGACTACGCCAAATGTAATAACCTGCAGGTAACGGGATACGCAAGGACTGCACGTAACCAGGGGTTAATCAATGCAAATGTAATAATGTATTGCACAACACAGGTGGAGGAAAAGTGAGGGAAGGGAGCACAGCAGTAGAGATAATGCAATATACATACAACTACTTTTAATAACTTGTCAAAGATAGGAAGCCTCAGATTGTACTCCCAAAAGCAAAACACAGAAATCCTTATTAAGCAAAAAAAAAAAAAACCGCAGAGTCCTTGTTATCTTACTTGTATAACACAGTGCAGAGTCTTTTCCTATCTGTCCCTAACTAAAAGTAGTGTGCACACTTAACTGCAGATTTCAGCGTGGGGTACCTCGTCACCGTTGGGGCCCGTATTCCGCCGGCAGACACCTCTAAAGTTCAGTCTTTGTCCCGGGTCTGTAACTTGCACGTGCTGCCTGGCTCCTCGCTCTCCACATCCAGCCTCTTTGGATCTGTAATTTGCACGTGCTGTCTGGCCCCTCGCTCCACATCCAGCCTCTTTGGATCTGTGTCTTGGGGGGGACACCACGCAACACTCTAAGGTACTTGGACCTCGGAAAACAGGGCAGACTGAGGCCTTCTATCTTACAGCCCACTCGAGCACACTCCTCTCTGCAAAACACAGCCACATGTAGACTCCTCCTCCTCCTGTTCCAAACTGAACCAGTCACTCGAGCAGCAGGACTTTTGCCCGCTGTTCTCTGTTTTGACAGCAGGTGGCAGCATAACACAAGGAAGTCCACCAAACAGTCTTTTAACATATAATATATATATATATATATATATATATATATATATATATATAAATGTTAACAGGTCTTACAGCACAAGGCCGCCGGCTGACCTCCTCGACAGTCCATGCCCCTTGTCACGATCCCATGCGACTGGGGTCCAGCTCCTACCAGGCCCAGACCAACATCTGCCACCTAGTAGTCTCAAGGAGCCCAGCTCCTGACCTCTCCTCTCGAGAGTCACTTCACAACTGTCTGTCTCCTGACCTCCCGTTCAACCAACCCCCCAAGTGGGCAACCTTATTCCCTTCAGATTAGCTACTGGTGTGTCTGGTGGGTGTGGTGCAGAGTGTTTCTAGTATTTTGATTAGCTTGTTCTTGGAAACACCAAAGGTCAGGGACCCGTAACCAAGAAGGAAATGGATTTTGAACAGAAGGGCAGATTGCACAATACCCTGTGACGACCTGATAGGCCAGGGCGTCACAGATGGACATATTGCCCATGTTCCCCCTTGAAGACATCAATGTTATTGTTATGATATGATGATTCTAATGTAATGTAATAATGATGTACCATGTGAATTGTACAATATGTTAGTCATCTTAGATGTGTTGTTTGACTATAAGATAAAGTTAATGTGGGAGGGGCTAGGCTGAGGGGATAATGCCAGTTTCCTGTCAGAACAGCAAAGACAGACCTAAGGTCTGGTTAGTTGATGAGGCTATAAGATGTAGGAGTCCCTATGGTGAGATAAAACCAAATCCTTGGATAGGAGATCATGGAGAGAAAGCGTTAACTGAGAGATAGAGTGATCTATTGGAGAGGGGTCCTGGGAAAGGATATCTAGCAGTACAACCCAGAGTTTATAACTCAAAAGGCCGCTATACACGCTACGACATCGCTAAAGCGATCTCGTTAGGGTCACGGAATTTGTGACGCACATCCGGCCGCGTTAGCGATGTCATTGCGTGTAACACCTATTAGCGATTTTGAATCGTTGCAAAAATGTTCAAAATCGCTAATCGGTGACATCCCCCCCAAGCTCAATTATCGTTGCTGCTGCAGTAACGATGTTGTTCGTCGTTCCTGGGGCAGCAAACATCGCTATGTGTGACACCACAGGAACGAGGAACCTCTCCTTACCTGCGTCCTGCCCGCAATGAGGAAGGAAGAGGGTGGGCGGGATGTTCGTCCCGCTCATCTCCGCCCCCCTGATTTGATTGGGCGGCTGCTTAGTGACGTCGCTGTGACGCCTAACGAACTGCCCCCTTAGAAAGGAGGTGGTTCGCCGGTCACAGCGACGTTGCTAGGCAGGTAAGTCCGTGTGACGGGTCCACGCGATGTTGTGCGCCACGGGCAGTGATATGCCCGTGTAGCACAAGCGATGGGGGCGGGTATGCACGCTAGCGATATCGGTAACAATATCGCAGCGTGTAAAGCGGCCTTTAGGCCTCGGTTCCACTTGTGTATCACTTCCGATACGAGAGCATTGGATGTGATATCCTAATAACACTCAGCACAAGCTCTGCTGTAGGTGTGAGCCAAGTATGCGACTGTGATCTTGCGACCGGTTCACAGCTGCGGAGAAGAGGGAGAGAGTGATCTCTCATCTCCTCCACTGCTTGTCTTTGAGTATATCGCACTGCACCTGGATGACATCCAAGTGCAGTCCGGTTTTTCACACACACCCATAGACTGGTATGAATGCTTGTGAAGTGAAACTTGCTGCCAAACGCAGCATGCTGCAATTCTTTTCTCATGCCAATATGGCATGAGAAAAAATTAGCAGATGGACACTGCCTTATTGTTTTACACTGGTGTGAGTGCAGTCCAATGTTTTATCAGATTGTGCTTGTCCGTAGAAAACGCAAGTGAAACCGAGGCCTTAAGGATGGAACAGACGCTTGAGAAGAAGTGAGTGCCCTTGCAGGAGTTCCCTAGTATCAGAGAGTTAGAGATTAAATTCAGCCATATTGGTAAATCAATTCTTTTAAGAGGACAAGTCACAGAACCATGGATGAAAGATATATCTTTAATTGGCTGAGATGTGGGGTTAAGCTGGGTTGTGGTGAAGCAAGTGAGACAAATGGAGGCAGAAACATGTGAGTGTGAAGAGGTAAAGAAACTGTGTTTATAGGTGCTCTGTGTCCAAGACAAAATGCAGAAGAAATTGTGTACCTGCTATCAGTGGCGTAGCAATTGCTTTTGCCGCCCGGGGCATTTGTCGTCCCCCTCCATTGGCCGTCGATAAGGCTACTTTCACACTTGCGGTAGTCGCAATCCGCCGCTTTGGTAAACAGCGCAATCCGTTAACGGCTTGCGCTGTTTCCCATAGACTTGTATGGATGACGGATTGCGACTAACGTGTCTGCGTTGCATCTGCCGCATGACGGATCAGTCGTGGAACGACTGACCGTCGGGCGGTAGGAACGCAGCATGCAGCGTTTTCTGAGCAGCGGAATCCCTTTTTTTTCACTGCGCATGCGGCCGATCAATCAGCTGATCGCCGGCTGCCGGCTTTTGAGTGCGATCAGCTGATCGGCCGGCTTTTGTGAACAATCAGCTGATCGGCCAGCTTTTGTGAACGATCAGCTGATCGCTCAGCGGGCGGCTTTTGTGAACGATCAGCTGATCGCCCGGCAACCGACTTTTGAGAGCGATCAGCTGATCGGTCGGCTTTTGAGAGCGATCAGCTGATCGGCCGCCGGGTGATCAGCTGATCATTAGCAATAGCCTGCCGCCGGTAAAACAGTAAAAAAAAAACAAAAAAAAACCGGATCATTGTTTTCCAGCATTTTGCAGTCACTTTGTCTCTCTATCTCTCTCTGTCTGTCTGTCGATCTCTCTCTCTCTCTCTCTGTCGGTCGGTCAGTCTTTCTCTCTATCTGTCGGTCAGTCTCTCCCTCTCACCCCCTCTCTCATACTCACCGATCACTGGCACTGCGCTGCACAGCTGTCACAAAGCTCTGGCGGCTTTTCCTCTTTTGAAAATGCCGGCTGCTCATTATTCCATCTTGTATTCCCTGCTTCCCCCGCCCACTGGCGCTTATGATTGGTTGCAGTCAGACACGCCCCTACACTTAGTGACCGCTGTCTCACTGCAACCTATCACAGCCGCCGGTGGGCGGGTCTATATAGTGCAGTACAATAAATAAATAATTAAAAATAAAACGGCGTGCGGTCCCCCCCAATTTTGATACCAGCCAAGATAAAGCCACACGGCTGAAGGCTGGCTGGTATTCCCAGGAAGGGGAGCCCCACGTTATGGGGAGCTCCCCAGCCTAAAAATATCAGCCATTAGATGCGACAGTCCCAGGACTCTACCCGGCTCATCTCGAATTGCCCTGGTGCAGTGGTAATTGGGGTAATAAGGAGTTAATGGCAGTTCATAGCTGCCACTAAGTCCTAGGTTGATCATGGCAGGCGTCTATGAGACACCCCCCATGATTAATCTGTAGTTAAAGTAAATAAACACAAACAATGAAAAATCCTTTATTTGAAATAAAAGACAAAAAAAACACCCTCTTTTCCCACTTTATTAACCCGCAAATACTCCTCCAGGTCCGGCGCAATGCACACGAGGTCCCACGATGCTTTCAGCTCTGCTACATCGGAAGCTGACAGGAGCAGCAGTAGAACACCGCCGCTCCTGTGAGCTCCACGCAGTAACTGAAGTTAATTGCGCTGTCAGTGGGGATGTCACTTAGGTAGTACCGGCATGTGCTGTGATGATGGGGGCGGCTGTGCCTGCGTGTGTGCGGTGATGATGGGGGTGGTAGTGCCTGGGTGTGTGCGGTGAAGATGGGGGCGGTAGTGTCTGGGTGTGTGTGGTGATGGTGGGGGCTGTGGTGCCTGCGTGTGTGCGGTGATGATGGGGGCGGCATTTTTTACCCCCAAAATGCCGCCCCCCTGACACGTGCCGCCCGGGGGGGGCTGCCCCCTCCGCCCCCCCTTTGCTTCGCCACTGCCTGCTATCTATTGCATATAGTTGTCATCAAATGTCTGTTAAGTAAAACAATGTTTATTAAGAACTGGTGGTCTCACTCTTTCAACTGGTTAAGATCCGGTCTTGGCCAGTCGAGGTCATCACCATCATGAAGTCTGAAAAGGCTTTTTGTCTACCCAGCACAAGTTTGCACACCCTGCAAGGAACCCTTCTTTCATGTCACTTCCCGGAGCATAACAGATGACTACCTCGCCCACAGCTACTGCCCTGAGCCAGGTTACATTGGCTGAATCGATATCAGAGGATTCGGCTAAGTAATGAGTTTGGAGGGCAATAAGGCCTCATTAGGATGTCATATTGTACATACAAGTTTTATCCATGTTTTTCACAGATAGAACTAGTACTCTTTATAGTCTACTGTATATGGCTGTTCACATGGCAGTGTTTTAATGTACCGAGTGTCTACACCAAACTAAAAAGACATGTCAGATTTCGATCTGAGTCACAGTTAAAACTCGCTAATTCAAGTCTATAGGCCAGTGGAAAAATCAGACAGCACTCCATGCCATCCTAGTTACATCCTAGTACTGTCCAATTTTGATACATAGTACAAGAAAAGTTGAGAAACCAGCTCATATGCAGAAAAAAAAATATTACATTCTGATACACTGATACAAATCTGGTCAAAACCACGGATAAAAATTGGTCTAGCATGTGAAAAACTCACTGAAGTCTGATTGAGCCCTAAAATTGACTACTTACTGAGATTGGCAGTGGATTCTTTTAAAAGTGTTGCAGCTTCTGCGTATGGCCTACTGTACCCTAGACTGGCCGCCTATCTATGGCTCTTTGCTGGCACAAATCACAGAAATTTTCAATGAGACATGAACATGTTGCAAAATTGTTTGATTACATTGTAATTTTTGCAAAGTAATAGAAGCAAAAGCAGAGAAAGGATTGTAAGTCTGGGTCCAAGTGCTGCATATTGGGGCTGTAGAAGATGGTGTTCAGTTGTGGCATGCTTGGTTATTTTTTGGATTCAAGTAGACAAGAAATAGAGAGCAATGTGCATGCACAATCATCTCTCCTTTCATAGCAGCTCAAGATGAGGCCCAGTTGTTGAGATTAACAAGGGCTCCAACTCCAAATGGCATGACATGTATCAGAAATTCCTGAGATGGGGAACATCGCTGCAATACTTTGGTCTCAATGCAACTTTGATACATTTCATGATGAGGTTTACAAAATATATAATGTTTTCCAATATTAACTTATGGTTAATATTCTGTTCCTTATTGGATCACAATTCATATCTTGTATTTGTCATTATTCTTTTACTATAAAATTTCAAGACTAGAGATGAGCGAACCTGAACTGTAAAGTTCGAGGTTCATACCGAACATGGACTTTGGTAAAAAAAAAAAAATCAGTGGTCGAGTTTGCAGTTTGAGTGCAAGCCTCTCGATCGAGCATAGGGATGCTCGGTGCTACGTTTTCGAATGTAGTGTGCACAAAAGAAAACCTCCTCCCTCCGGTGTAAGTGTTCTGCTTATGCTGTATGTGGGCGAAGATCTGAGCTGTCCAATAAGTGACTTCTATTGGGGTTCAGATCCAGTCCGGGTTCAGAACTGAACTTTGTCTAAGGCTAGCGCCACACATCCGTGCTGCCGGCACGTGTTTGTCATTTTTTACACGTACCGGCGGCACGGAGACACGTTAACCAATGCTACCCTATTGTAGCAGGCACACACACGTAAAACCACACGGAACGTGTGTCCGTGTGCGTTTGTACGTGTGTGCGTTTTTCAAAGCGCTGACATGTCAGTGTTTTCTCCCGCAGCACGGGTGTCACACGGCCCGCACCCGTACCACACGGGTGTAGTGTGGATGCGGTCCCGTGTGACACGTGCCGGAGAAAACACACATGTCAGTGAAAAAAAAAAAAACATTAACTCACCTTCTCCAGCCCTCCTGTCTCTGCCGCTGCTGCCTCTTGCTGCCGACCGCCGCTCATTATTCTCATTGAATATTCACTTCACTGCCTGGCAGCAGCAGCAGCGGGGAGACGGGAGGGCTGGAGACCGAGGATCAGCACCACGGACAGCAGCGCGGACAGCAGGAAGGACCAGGTGAGTATGTTAATTACCGGTTCTACGTGTGCTATCGCGGATAGCACACGTAGAACACACGTGTCCTGCACGTACCAGAGACACGTACTTACCTGCACGCAACACGCAGGGGAAATACGTGTCTCTCGGCACGTGCGTGAATTTCACGTGAGTGTGGCAGAAGCCTAAAGTCCAGCTGAACCCGCCAAACTGAACTTCCATGAGTCCGCTCATCTCTTTTCAAGACTACAATAAAGATAAGTATTCAATTCAAGTATTGCAGAAACCTGGGTCTTGATTCATTGTTGCATTTGTGTTTTTTGCATTTTTCGTCTGTTTTCATTTGCCTTAATGCTTCTTTGCATGTTTTTATGTTCGCCATTGTGGACAGAGTTTGGAGACATTTTTGTCTGATTCATCAATTGTGGCTTTTTAAAAAGTCTCGAATGTATGCCAGTTTGAGCCTGGAGTACCTTTATGAGCGTTAGATATTATGGCACAGATTACCTGCCAGTTTTCAAAACGTGACTCTTTGCGACAAATGAAAAACAAAAATAAAGACCAATATTGACTTTGTACATGAACTAGGTATGCCATTTCGATGAATTTGATGAAACAAAATATCATCAAGTCCCACAAATGCAAATGATGAATCTCGGCCATATTATGAGTACAGCCTTACATTAGTTAAGTTCCCACAATGATTTTTGGTGAGGTGTTTTTTTTTTACAGTGTCTATTTTCACTGTGCTAAAAATTCAGTATTTTACAGTTTCAGAAAAGTGGATATGATTAAAAAAATGCTTTATTTTAACTCAGTGTAAACTGACCTATAGTGTGTGTTTGAAATCTGTAACATCAATTTCTCTTGCGAGACCAATGTGCAGATGTTCCCCATAGATTTGCATTAGATGTGGAAATTCTGCAGGTAAAAAAATGCATATACATTTTATGGTCAAAAATGCACTAAAAAAGTGCATATAATCTGCATATAACTATCAGTAAAGTTTTGTCAAAGCCAAATACCAAGAAATATAAAAAACAAAACAACTTGATACCAAAAAGAGACAAAAATGGCACAAAAACCACATGAAAAAACCCACATAAAATTGCAATGAAAAAAGAAAAAGCAAATAACCTAATTTACCTAAATTGCAAAAATGCTGCAAAAAACCTCACCTAAGGCTGGACTCACACTAGCGTATGGCATTCGATGCGAGAGAATCAGATGCAATCTGCTAATGTCCCCCGGCTCAGGCTCTGCTGCGAGTGTGAGCCGAGTGTCATGCAACTGTAACCCGATCTTGCTATCAGGTCACAGCTACGCAGCTGAGGGCGGGCACTGTGGATGAGAGGGAGGGGTTATTCCCCAGATCTCCTCCATTGTCAGCCTGTGCGTATATATCGCACTGCACTGGGATAACATCCGAGTGCAGTCCGAGGTTTCTCTCGCACCCATTCACTTCAATGGGTGCGAGAGATATGGCTTTCGCAGAAAATCACAGCATGCTGCTACTTTTCTCGAATCCAGAATCTGGATGCGAGAAAAGCTGACCAACTGCTTTCCCTCATTGACTAACATTGGTCAGAGTGCAATGCGAGATTTTCTCGCATTGCACTCGTCCATTTTTCACGCTCATGTGAGCGTACCCTAATACTCACTGTGGAAATGTAGTCTAATGTCAGATATCTTGTATAATACAAAACAGTTTCAAAAGTTTCAAAGTTGTAATAATTTTTTTATGTATTTCTCATATTTTTTTAAGGTTATCAGTTGTCAAAATCAGTTGTCATAAGGAGGGATTGATATTATATTTACCAGAAATAGGTATATATATGTCTATATATATATAGATATATATATATATTCCTCAGATACATTCTATTCTTTGTGTGAGGCTTTTGCTCTTGATTAAGACAGAGGGATAAAAAAATGACCTGTGTCTCATAACAATGAGCCTGATGAAATGACTAGTGAAATAGGTCAATTGATCACTAATTGCAGCTGCCTTTTTCTCTACAATGATTGATAAAAATCAAAAACCATTCAGAGCACAGCATTGATTTCTGCTAGGCCTCTTAATCACAGTGTTTAGGTTATTGATTTTATGAAACGTCTCTGTGTAAAGGTGCAATTTTGCCACCTATTTAAAGAAATTTGCCCCTTCCTCAAATATTATTTCAATTTCAAAGCTGATTGCATGAGATTCTAGGATTCCCAAATGACTCATCCACCATTCTGGGCTTCATTCACACCTAAGGGGAATTTACTAAGGCCTCATTCAGATGATGGTGATTTTTCAAGTACACAACAAAAAAAAAATTGTTCCAAGCATCAATTGTCAGTTTTTGCCATTAGCATTTCATTAGTGATGAAAATAAATAAATAAATAAAATTGCAATGCTTGTCCTATTCATTACAATTGATTGGTATTACAAGTATTTTCACAGACCCCCTGACTTGTGTGGGTAATTTTGATGATTTTATTCAAAAATAGAGATGTCTCCGGACATGCGAATAGCATCATAGACTTTAATGGGTATATGTTTTTTTGTTAAACACATGGATAGAACACATATCTAAAAAACAGACATCTAATTGAGGCCTAAGGGCCCTGTCACACACAGAGATATATCTGTGGCAGATCTGTGGCAGATCTGTGGCAGATCTGTGGCAGATCTGTGGCAGATCTGTGGCAGATCGGTAGTAGATCTGTGGCAGATCTGTGGTAGATCTGTGGTAGATCTGTGGTAGATCTGTGGTAGATCTGTGGTAGATCTGTGGTAGATCTGTGGTAGATCTGTGGTAGATCTGTGGTAGATCTGTGGTTGCAGTGAAATTGTGGACAATCAGTGCCAGGTTTGTGGCTGTGTACAAATGGAACAATATGTCCATGATGTCACCGCAACCACAGATCTGCCAAAGATTTATCTCTGTGTGTGATGGGGCCTTTACTATGACAATTGATGCCAGGGTTTGGTCATACATATGAAAAATCAGCGTTTTTTTATCGCTATTTTCATCCGTATTTCATCTGTATGTCTGTTTTTCACATCAGTATGACATCTGTTTCCCATGTTAAGAATTACACAGTATCTGTAAAAAACAGATGCTATACGGATTATCCATTTTTTTGTTAGCCCACAGATTTGAATAGGTTATTCTCATTTGACAAATTGAAGACTAGAGCGATTGGACACTGTTCATTTGAAAAAACTCTTATCTTAAAAGTCCAACTGAAGAACAATGGGCCATTGGCTGTCCGATGCAATATCTGATTTTAACTATCTGAATGTGATCTAAAAGCCAGTTTTGTGCTATTCTGACTCCATAACCAGGCTCTTGATACACTGTTCCTAAAGGTGGCTTTACACACTGCAACATCGCAAACGACATCGCTGTAACGTCACCGGTTTTGTGACGTAATAGCGACCTCCCCAGCGACATTGCAGTGTGTGAAACACATCAGCGACCTGGCCCCTGCTTTGAAGTTGCTGATCGCTACAAATCGTTCAGGACCATTCTTTGGTCCTTTGTTTCCCGCTGTGCAGCATGATCGCTAGAAAGTCTCAGTGTGTAAAGGGGACTTAAATGTGCAGGCAGCAGGAGCCGGCTTCTGCGGACACTGGTAACCACGGTAAACATCGGGTAACCAAGAAGCCCTGTCCTTGGTTACCCGATATTTACCTTCATTACCAGCCTCCGCCGCTCTCACTGTCAGTGCCGGCTCCTGCTCCTTGCACGTGTAGCAGAGTACACATCGGGCAATTAACCCCATGTGTACTGTAGCTAGGAGAGCAGGGAGCCAGCGCTAAGCAGTGTGCGCTGCTCCCTGCTCTCTGCACGTGTAGCTACAGCACACATCGGGTAATTAACCCGATGTGTGCTGTAACTAGGAGAGCAGGGAGCCAGCGCTAAGCAGTGTGCGCTGCTCCCTGCTCTCTGCACGTGTAGCTACAGCACACATCGGGTAATTAACCCCATGTGTACTGTAGCTAGGAGAGCAGGGAGCCAGCGCTAAGCAGTGTGCGCTGCTCCCTGCTCTCTGCACGTGTAGCTGCGTGCGCTGGTAACCAAGGTAAATATCGGGTTGGTTACCCGATATTTACCTTAGTTACCAAGCGCAGCATCGCTTCAGTGCGTCGCTGCTTGCTGGGGGCTGGTCACTGGTTGCTGGTGACAGCTCACCAGCAACCCGTGTAGCGATGCTCCAGCGATCCCTGCCAGGTCAGGTTGCTGGTGGGATTGCTGGAGCGTCTGACTGTGTGACCTCTCACCAGCAACCTCCTAGCAACTTACCAGCGATCCCTATCAAGTTGTATCGTTGGGATCGCTGGTAAGTTGTTTAGTGTGATGGTACCTTAAGGATGTCTATATGGACCATTACTCACACAAAGTGATTAATCAGATAACTTAACTCGACTCCAGAAGAAGTGGTTTATTTTCTAGCTGAATCTAGCTTGAGGTTATGCACAATAACAGTATTTAAAAAGACAGTTCTGGACCAGAGATGTATAGATATGATGCTAGCAAGATGGATAACATACATTTATCTGGGGCAGAAGAGAGGTGTTACTTACACTGACAAGCAAAAGAGTAGCAATGTTTTGAATGTTTGACTTTCAGGCTCCATATCTCACCATCCACTACAGCTAGAAACGTTAGACTACTTTAATTACGGTTTATAGACAATCATCTTGGCTATGTCATGCATAAATTTAGTATATGATTAGTTATTCAGATTCTTGTTACATCACTGCATTGTTAGTGTTTTGCTCCTAAAAATCTAAATTTCATTTTTTATTATTTTGTTAGTATTTTGTAAATCCACCTTTTGGCTTTCAACACTGTCTCAACTGAAACCTGATCCCAGGTCTCTTCTACATATTCCCAATATTGGTGCATACTGGTCAGCTCACTGGGGTATGTATACAGGTTTTTCTTCATCTCTGCCCACAAGTGTTCGATTAGGTTGAGGTCTGGGAACTGTGGGGGCCAATCCAGCACCTCTACTTCATTGTCATTGAACCATTTCTTCACCAATCTCGACGTATACTTTTGATCATTATCCTGCTGGGACACTATGTTGTCCTTTTCCCACTCATAGTACTCGAGTGTACAAAGTAACTTGTCTTGTAGGATACTCACATATAGCTCAGCATTTAGACCACTATCGATCCATCGAACTAGTCAGTTCCTTCAATTTCTCTATCTATTAGCGCCTTTTTCCCTTGTTTTTTCTAGATCCATTTGCACCCATCAGCACCCAGTCTATTGACTTTCGTCTCATCTCTCCAAATCTCCCTTTTCCAATCTTCTTCTTTTCACTTTTTTGCAAGCTCGAGCCGACATTCCTTATGATGATATTGAAGTCAAGGCCTCTTCACCTTTCCACCACCATTCCAGACTTGTGGATGGACAGACTTCATTTTGTATACTTTTAACTGTCACTCATCAAGTCTAAAGGGTACTTTACACACTACGATATCAGTATCGATATCGCTAGCGAGCATATCCGCCCCCGTCGGTTGTGCGACACGGACAAATCACTGCCCATGGCGCACAACATCGCTTACACCTGTCACACGCACTTACATTCCCTGCAACGTCACTCTGGCCGGGCGATTCGTGCGGCATCACAGCGACATCACACAGCAGCCTTCCAATAGAAGCAGAGGGGCGGAAATGAGCGGGTGGAAGATCTCGCCCACCTCCTTCCTTCTTTTCCGGTGGACGCAGGTAGGAGATGTTCATCGTACCTGCAGCAGCAACGATATTAAGGAAAGGAGTGATGTCAACGATCAACGATTTTGGATGTTTTTGCGATTGTTGATCGTCGTTCTGTCGCGGGCGGGGAGGACGCCGCTGCGCTGCGCTCGCTAACGCTCGGGTCCGGCGCTGCTGCGATGGCTGCTCGGTGGCTCGAGCGGTGGGCCGGATCCGGGGACTCGAGCGGCGCTCCTCGCCCGTGAGTAAAAAGGGTGGTTGGTTTGGGGGATTTAGTCCGTGACGCCACCCACGGGTCGTGGTGAAGATGGGCACCACCGCTGCTGGTGACGGGGATCCCGGGAGCGATGATAGGGAGCAGCTGGGATGTTGTTTTCCCCCTCCGTGGGTAGGGGTCGGTGGTCCCGGGGCCCGATGATGTTGTGACGGGGAGGCAGGGTTGGTGAGGTGCAGGGTCGCAGGGACAGCGCGGCGCGGTGCCGGATGGCACAGGTGTACTCACTCAGCAAGAAGGGTACAAAGTCCTCGGTAAACCAAACGGCTGGATGGATGGGTCCCGCAGCCAGCTGCAGTGTCTCTCCCCGGACAGGTGATGGTGGCTGCCTTACCCTGCACCTTGATGTTCTTCTGTTGACTACTATGGATTCCCAATGGTAGTCCGCTCCCTGTTGTATGGGTACCGGAGGAGCCCGTTTGCCCGCAGACGCTGGCCCTTGGGTCTCTAGCCTTAGGCGGTAGCTTTATACCCTCACGGTGTGGGCGGTTGCCTTCAATCGGGACTTTTGCTGTTGTGAAACCCCTGGAGTTCCAGTCACATTCAGATCTGACTATTGTCGGCGGCTCCAAGCCTGGTTGGGGTCCGATGGCCCTGCCTGTGTGTGCTGACCTCACTTCGCTCCCCAGTCGGTACCGGCGGGCCGTCGCCCGTCCCCGGTCCTACGGTTCCGCGTTGCTCCACCACTCCTGCAGACGGCCACCACCGTCTGCCAACCTTGCTGTCAGTGCCTGGGCCACAAACCCAGACACCCAAGTGTTCACTCCTCTCACTTCCACCTCCTGGACTAGACTTGTCAACTCCTCAACTCAACTGACACTTTTCCCGCCTCCAGGCCTGTGAACTCCTCGGTGGGTGGAGCCAACCGCTTGACTCCGCCCAACCTGGTGTGGACATCAGACACTGGAGGGAGGCAACAAGGATTTTTTGTTTGGCTGGTGTCCCTGTCTAATGGGGGTGTGGGGTGTTTGTATGTTATCTGTGATGACCTGGCTAGGCCAGGGCGCCACAGTTCCTTGGTGTCACACGCTGCGATGACGCTAATGGCGCGGATGTGCGTCACTAACGACGTGACCCTGACGATATATCGTTAGCAATGTCGCAGCGTGTAAAGCACCCTTAAGAGCGGTGTTGTTCGAAACGTGTCTGGTGTTTCGCTTTCTTATACTTTCTCTGAAAGCCTGTTACATTATTCACATGTGTATGATTATTTGAGTTTTAGAAGAAATTTGCTATTAAAGTCTGGATTTTATCTTATTTGCTGGAAGCTGGATCATTCATCGTATTCACGTGTATATATTTCAGCACCAGATCTGCATCTCTTGGCAAAAAATGCCCGAAAACAGTTTTGACGCTGTTTCGGTGCCATTTTCTGCTAGGAGATGCAAATTTGGTGCTGAAAGGTCTGCACCATATTTGTATCTCCTGGCAGAAAACCGCACAGAAACGGAGTCAAAACCGTTTTTGTGTGTTTTTTTGCCTAGAGATGCAAATTTGGTGCTGAAATTTATACACCATATTTCTGCACCAAATCTGCATCTTTTTTTTAGTTATTTGGATGGCCGAATCCAGATAGTTACCCAGAGTTCCAAGAGAACTCCGGGCCCAGGATAGGCACACAGGTACTATGTTACCCTCGCGGATCCAGACTATTATAGTCCAGGTTCACCAATAACTACAAGACACTTTAGTAGTCTTCAGTAGAAGCAGAAGATCTGTAACCTACCCTTGCATTCCTAGAGAAGTTTCTTTCTGAAGGTGACACACTTCTTTAAAGGATCATGGCTTCTAATGAATGGGTTTTCAAACTTTTCACCTTTGTTTCTGTTGTCTGTAGCTGATATAGATGTGGGAAGGATATCAGTCTTTTTCACTTAAGGCTGCTTTACATGGTACGACCGATTGTGCGATTTCACAATCGATCATACCCGCCCCCGTCCTTTTTGCGTCACGGGCAAATCGCTGCCCGTGGCGCACACAGTCGGTAACCCCCGTCACACATACTTACCTCTCGTGCGACCATGCTGTGGGTGGCAAACGTCCACTTCCTGGAGTGGGAGGGACGTTCGGCGTCACAGCGACGTCACACGGCCGCCGGCCAATAGAAGCGGGGGGCGGAGATGAGCAGGATGTAAACATCCCGCCCACCTCCTTCCTTCCACATAGGGCCGGCGGCTGACGCAGGAGGCAGGTACGCGATGTTAATCGTTCCCGTGGTGTCACACGGAGCGACGTGTGATGCCACGGGAACGATGAACAACCGTCGCCCGATTTCAGGACCGTTATTATGGAACCTAGCGAGCAGTACACGACTCACGATTTGTGAGCGATACTGCGTCGCTAGGAGGTGTCACACAGGCCAGCATCGCCAGCGATGCCGGATGTGCGTCACAAAAACCGTGACCCCGACGATCTATCGCACGATAGATTGTCTGGTGTAAAGCAGCCTTTACACTGGACCTCGGCAGTTTCTGTTGTTCGAACATGGACTCTCATATTGAGGGTAGAATCACACTCGCATGAGTGCAATGTGAGAAAATCTCGCATTGCACTCGGCCTAATGTTTGTAAATGCTGCAGCTCAGATCTGCTACGTTTTCTTCAGCTGTAATCGGACTGAGGAAAAAAATAGCAGTATGCTGCAATTGTCTGTGACTATTGGCTCACTTGCACCCGTACAAATGTATGGGTGCGTGCAAAATATCGGACTACACTCAGATGACATCTGAGTGCAATGCAATATACGCACAGACAAGTAGTGGAAAATATGAAGAGATTACTCTCGCCTTCTTCTCTACACCTGTGATCCGATCGCAAGAACACATCACAGTTGCATGACATTCGGATTACGCTCTCAGCAGAGCCTGAGCCGAGGGTCAATAGTATATTGCATCCATGCTCTTGCATCAGATTCATATGCTAGTATGACTCTACCCTTAGGAGGGGATAAAGCGGGGTCGCTGGGTTCTCCATAGGAAAAGCTTGAGTCAGTCGTATACTCTGCAATATTTTTGATAAACTTACAAAAGTAGTAAAACAGAGGAAATGAGAGTTGATTTTCTCTTCTGTGTCTTGACCCAAGTGTGTTCCAGCATTCTTGAATATTATATGGTAGCTTAAAAACTATTGGGTTTACACCACAAGCGGTGTCCAAGTAGTGTGTGTGTGTCTACCTTGGCAAGCTGGAGCTCTAACAGTAGGTTACAGAGATCTTGGAATTTTGAACTGTACTTAATGGATATTTATAAAAAAAAATCCTGTAGTCGCTTGATCAATGAATTATCTATGGTTTCATTACTGCCAAAGGTTTGTTCTAGTCTTTATCATGCCGGCCACTGGATTGACCTGCTCTGTGAATTGTGGCCTGAGCCACTTGATCAGCAGATCTACCTCTTCACTAGCAGTAATACAATCATTGGTGGATTTTCCTGAGGAAGAAGAGGGAATATCTCTGCGAAACGAGTAGAATAAACCACCCACATTGCTTTTATTATTTGGAGTGATTCTTTGCACAGCAGCGCGGAGTACACCACAATCCTGTTTTTGTTTTGCTTCTGCCTTTGGCACGTGGGATTGGCTGCAGCTGTTATATGTTTCTATACTGGTTGTGAGTCTCACAACCTTTCCAGGTGAGGGGTTTCCTTTAGGCCGGCTTCTCACTTGCGATTTTCTCGCAGTAGTGCAATGCGAGAAATTCTCACATTGCACTCGGACACATGTTAATCAATGAGGGAGCTCCCATCTGCTATTTTTTTCTCAGTCCAAATCGGACTGAGAAAAAAAATCGCAGCATGCTGTGTTTTGGAGAGTTTCTCGCGCAAGTCTCTCCACTGCAACTCAATGGGAGCGGGTAAATAAACGGATGTCACACCGACCGGCACTCACACTATCCTAGTGACATTCGTTTTTCTAAATACATTTATCGCATGTGTGGCGCCCCTGACCTGGTCAGGCACCACTGAGTACTGCACCCATGCTGGGGACAGTACAATACAGGTAATCCAGAAGGCTGACAGGGGTGTGGAACACAGGCGCATAGTAATCAGCTCTCACACATGTACCCATGAGAGGACCCCTGGGGATCCCAGGAGGGGGAAAAGCCTTGACCTTCACTGGAATAGTGGAGGGGGCCAAAAGCCTCCATCTCCTCTCAAGGGGTGTGGTAAGAGAGTCTGGTTGCTAGGTGGCGTAGGCAAGAACAGGAGAGGAGGGGCAGTGAGTCAGTTAGAGGAGAACTCCAGAGGGCTCAGTGAGGAGCAGACCTGTGGGGTTGATGCTGTCTAACAGCGCCCGCGCAGTGGCTACTGACGGGGGAGAACGGTCAACTAGGAGTGCTACCTGAAAGCCAGCTTCAGCTAGAGAGAAAGCACGGAGTGGGAAGTAAGGGGACTGCTAGAGAGCACCAGGCCCAACCGGGCGGCAGATCCCGAAGCGAAGATAGATCCAGCTTTCTTCTGCTAAACCTGCCGGTGTGGGGCTCTCAAAGCCCACACCACAACACCACAAAAGCCGCAGCCACGTAACCGCAGTGAGGGCCCATAGGTCACAGGAGGCAAGCAGCTGGAGTGGCCTGGTCCGGGGAACAAGCAAACGGCAAACAAAAGGGGGAGAGAGGCTGCAGCATCTTCCCTGGGTGGCCCCCATAGGGACTCAAAGTCGGGGTCACCCCAAACCACCAAGGGCTAAGGAAGGCGAGTCAGTAGTCACCCTCATAAAGTCAGCCTGAAGGACACCTGGTTCCCATCTGGTTCATCCCAGCTACGCCCGGGCTACTCACCCTGCCATCAAATGTGAGTAAAGCCCTTGAAAGACAGTTCTGCCTGTGTGAGTCATTCTGCGACTTGTGGTACTACAAACCTACACAGGGCCCTGGGGCTTGCCTCACTCTCAGGAGGCTACTACATCCGACTGCACCCACCATCAGCCCCAGGCGTCCCCTAACCTGCAGTGGCGGTCCCCACTGACCGCAATACTGAGAGTGGCGTCACGATCAAAACCGAAGATTCCCTACCTGTGACCAGATCCAGCTACGTGGAGTCCCTGAAGGTAATGCACCGACACACCACCTGTGGGGCTTCACATCTGGCGTCACGAACAGGATAAGGACTAGACCTGTTCAGACAGGTGACCATGTGCCTGGGCGGTCCGCTTGAAAAATTGGAAGCGCCGCCATATTGCCACCATGAAAAGCGCGCTGAAAAACAACAGCAGCCCGCACTGGGAGAAGTTACCGCCCACGAAGAGGTGTGGCTACCCAGAGATCCCCTGCAGAGTTCGGACCTTGCCAGCTATGAGAGTGGAAGCGTCCAGAGACGGCGGGAAGGAAAGAGAGCCACAAGCCTGCTGCTGGGAGAGGAGCTGCTGAAAGAGGCAGAGCAGAAACTGAACAGCTTGCTATCAGAGGCAACGGCGAGTCCACTGCTGGGAGATCGTGCAGAAGACGGCGCAGAAGAAATGGCGTCTGACCGCAGGAACCCAGAACCAGGCTCCGCTGCCTGGTGGTACCGGGAGCTGGCCCAGTTCTGCGACCGACTGGAGACCCGGGTCGTGGAGCAGATCCGGGAAGAACGGATGGAAATGCTGGAGATGACCGCGGCGGTTCGGGCCTATGAAAGGAGAGCCGCGCGCCGAGTGCCAGACAGGACGGCGATGACGCAGACCCCAATGCTGCCACCGGTGGGTGAGTCGAGTGATGCCCCGGCCAGCGCAAGTGCCCCGACCCCTGCTGCCACGCCCGCGGTCCCCGAAGAGGCGTCCGGTGTGGCGACGCTGAAGCAGGCCGCAGCCACGCCAGGTGCGGCCTTCCAAGCCCCAGCGGCCGCAGCGATGCCCTGCTCGGCCCACCAAGACCCGGTCCCTGCAGCGACGCCCAGTCCGGCCCGCAAAGAACCGGCTGCCACCGCGACCCTCATCCGCGTCGCAGGCGTAACGCTGACCCAGGCCGCCGCCCTGCTAGGCCCGGCCCGCCGAGACCCCACCGCCGCAGCAACGCTCGTCCGCGCCGCAAGTGAGGTGCTGAACCAGGCCGCAGCCACGCCAGGCGCGGCCCGCCAAGCCCAGACTGCTGCAGCGACGTCCAGCCCAGCCTGCACAGATCCCATCGCAGCTGCGACGCCGATCCAGGCCGCCGCCAAACAGGGCGCGGCCCGCCAAGACCAGGCCGCCGCCATGCCGGGCGCGGCCCGCCAAGACCAGGCCGCCGCCATCCAGGGCGCGGCCCGCCAAGACCAGGCCGCCGCCATCCAGGGCGCGGCCCGCCAAGACCAGGCCGCCGCCATGCCAGGCGCGGCCCGCCAAGAAGAGATTACCTCATCATTTACCCCGGCCTGCAAGGCCAGAGCAGACACCGCTCCCCAGTCCAAAGAGGTCCCTGCTAGGAAGACCCTGATAGGAGAGGACCCCGAATACTGGAAGCTGAAGGCTGACCTAGAGGCCCAGTTCCCACAAGAGATGGTGGATCGGTATCTGCTCCCTCCGCATACCCCCAAGGAGATTCAGGCAACCCCTGCAGCCGCGCCAGAGAGTCCACCGCCCAGACCAGCTGAAGAAAGCCCATCCCCAGCACTGCCACCAAAGGAGTGCCAAGAAGAACTAAGGGGGAGAGGAGGCCAGGAAGCTGAGGAGCTGACTCCAGAGCCATACCCAGAGCCGGAGATGTTACCCTATTCCCGTTGGGATGAGGAAGACCTGACACCGTCCGCTGACGAAGATCTGCCTAAAAGTCTCACCTGGGAGTTTGCAAGCTGTACCACGCAGAGTTCAGGCCGCAAGACAAGGCGTCGCAACAGAACAACGCTGTCCCCTGCACCACAATCTCCAGAGCAGAGGGAAGTTGCAGCCAGAGACCTACAGGAGAAAAGGTTACTGAGAAGGTCCAGAGCCCAGGCCAGAGGACCCCTTTGCAGAGGAGTAGTGGAAGATTTCAACTTGAAAAGCGGATACGGCTTTATTGTAGCCCCTGGTATCAAAGAAGGGATATTTGTCAACAGAAGAGATGTGAGCGCTCATCTGCCTAGAGGACACCCTGGCAGAAACCTAAAGATGGGGGATTCAGTACAATTCACTATGCATGAAGGCGAAAGAGGACTGTACGCGCTTGACGTAGCACTATGTACCAGCAAACCTTACAGCCACCCCATGCTACAAGAAAGAAAAGACAGAGATAAAGACACAGATGAAGATCAAGAGAGAAAAGACAAGGAACCTACAGATGAAACTACCTCAGACGACGACAAAGAGCAAGAAAGCAGCAGGTGCCGCAGCCCAACAGGCCAAAGCCCTGGTGAAATGGAGGAGTAAAGTAAAGTAAAGAAAGAAGTACAGAAGTTAAAGTTTTGAAAAGTTTGTTTTGCAACGTTCACGTTTAAGCATGTGCCCACAAAAACTATTGTGAGAAAACCATAAACCTTAAGGCTATGAACTGGCTATAGCCACAAACTCTCGCAGTGTAAATAGTTACACCAAAGGGCACCACCGCCACCAGAGTCAGCCTGTTTAGGGGCTTGGCTCGTCTGCAACCAGGAGGAGCCCGTCCGTATATAGGGCCTTGGCTCACCTGCAACCAGAGAGCACGCCTGTTTATGGGGCCTTGGCTCACCACCACAAAGAGGGTACCTGGTCAGCACCAACTGTGGAGGCCGCCTCTGCATCCTGCCAGAAGAGGCTGAAGGCGCGGATCCACCAGGCCAGGTATACCCTGAAGACCACCAGCCCATGTAAGCCGCCTCTACATCCTGCCAGAAGTGGCTGAAGTCGCGGCCAACGTGAAAGGGTTTTGGGTGGGTTAACGGACTTGTGGGTGGAGGGTGGTGATGTATGGTACCTGGTGCTTTTAAATGTTTAACATGTTTTAATGTTTTATGCATTTTAAAATGTTGTCTTGCAGCCCGAGGACGTGCTGGTGATAACTAAGGGGGAATGTGGCGCCCCTGACCTGGTCAGGCACCACTGAGTACTGCACCCATGCTGGGGACAGTACAATACAGGTAATCCAGAAGGCTGACAGGGGTGTGGAACACAGGCGCATAGTAATCAGCTCTCACACATGTACCCATGAGAGGACCCCTGGGGATCCCAGGAGGGGGAAAAGCCTTGACCTTCACCGGAATAGTGGAGGGGGCCAAAAGCCTCCATCTCCTCTCAAGGGGTGTGGTAAGAGAGTCTGGTTGCTAGGTGGCGTAGGCAAGAACAGGAGAGGAGGGGCAGTGAGTCAGTTAGAGGAGAACTCCAGAGGGCTCAGTGAGGAGCAGACCTGTGGGGTTGATGCTGTCTAACAGCGCCCGCGCAGTGGCTACTGACGGGGGAGAACGGTCAACTAGGAGTGCTACCTGAAAGCCAGCTTCAGCTAGAGAGAAAGCACGGAGTGGGAAGTAAGGGGACTGCTAGAGAGCACCAGGCCCAACCGGGCGGCAGATCCCGAAGCGAAGATAGATCCAGCTTTCTTCTGCTAAACCTGCCGGTGTGGGGCTCTCAAAGCCCACACCACAACACCACAAAAGCCGCAGCCACGTAACCGCAGTGCGGGCCCATAGGTCACAGGAGGCAAGCAGCTGGAGTGGCCTGGTCCGGGGAACAAGCAAACGGCAAACAAAAGGGGGAGAGAGGCTGCAGCATCTTCCCTGGGTGGCCCCCATAGGGACTCAAAGTCGGGGTCACCCCAAACCACCAAGGGCTAAGGAAGGCGAGTCAGTAGTCACCCTCATAAAGTCAGCCTGAAGGACACCTGGTTCCCATCTGGTTCATCCCAGCTACGCCCGGGCTACTCACCCTGCCATCAAATGTGAGTAAAGCCCTTGAAAGACAGTTCTGCCTGTGTGAGTCATTCTGCGACTTGTGGTACTACAAACCTACACAGGGCCCTGGGGCTTGCCTCACTCTCAGGAGGCTACTACATCCGACTGCACCCACCATCAGCCCCAGGCGTCCCCTAACCTGCAGTGGCGGTCCCCACTGACCGCAATACTGAGAGTGGCGTCACGATCAAAACCGAAGATTCCCTACCTGTGACCAGATCCAGCTACGTGGAGTCCCTGAAGGTAATGCACCGACACACCACCTGTGGGGCTTCACACATGTTTCACAAAATATGAGTGAGGTCTCACAATGTCGGTCTCTCCCTCTCGGTCTCTATTCTCTCTCTGTCGGTCGGTCTGTCGGTCGCTCTCTCTGTCGGTCCCTCTCTCTCTGTCCATGTCGGTCTATTCCTTTCCCCCCTCTCTCATACTCACCGTCCCTGATCACCAGCGCGGCGCTGCACGGCGTTCACACTGCTCTGGCGGCTTCTCCTCTTTTGAAAAAGCCGGCCACTCATTATTCAATCTCGTATTCCCTGCTTAACCTGCCCACCGGCACCTATGATTGGTTGCAGTCAGACACGCCCCCACGATGAGTGACAGCTGTCTCACTGCAGCCAATCACAGCCACCGGTGGGCGGGTCTATATCATGCAGTAAAATAAATAAATAATTTTAAAAAAAAAACGGCGTGCGGTTCCCCTCAGTTTAAATACCAGCCAGGGTAAAGCCACACAGCTGAAGGCTAGTACTGTCAGGATGGGGAGCCCCACGTTATGGGGAGCCCCCCACCCTAACAATATCAGCCAGCAGCCGCCCGGAATAGCCGCATCTATTAGATGCGACAGTCCCGGGACTGTACCCGACCATCCCGAATTGCCCTGGTGCGGTGGCAATCGAGGTAATAAGGAGTTAATGGCAGCAGCCCATAGCTGCCACTAAGTCCTAGATAAATCATGGCAGGCGTCTCCCCGAGATACCTTCCATGATTAACCTGTAATATTAAGAAAATGAAGACATACACCAAAAAATCCTTTATTTGAAATAAATAACAAAAAAAAAAAAACCCTCTTTCACCACTTTATTCAAGTCCCCAAATACCCTTCCATGTCTCGACGTAATCCACAGATGTCCCTCGACGCTGTCAGCTCTGCTACATCGGAAGCTGACAGAGAGCAATCACAGACCACGACCGCTCTCTGTGAGCTCCCCATAGCGACTGAAGTGAGTCGCGCTATCAGCGATGACGTCACTCAGGTTACCCGCGGCCACAGATCTCAGCGGGAGGACTTCTGCTGTGGCTGTGGGTAACCTCAGTGACGGCACCGCTGATCGCGCGGCTCACTGCAGTCACTCAGGGGATTTGCGGTCACCGGTGAGACCTTCACCGGTGACTGAAAATCAGTAGCCATACCACACACAATGGGTGAGGAAAGGAAAGGATCCGGCACAACCTCTTCTTATAGTAAAATCATCATAATTTTATTGGAAATATTAAACATACCATCCATGAAAACTGAAAGCGATGTTGGATTAACATCTCTTTCGGTTTTCACGGATGGTATTTTTTATATTTCAAATAAAATTATGATGATTTTACTATAAGAAGAGGTTGTGCCGGATCCTTTCCTTTCCTCACCCATTGTCTGTAACCGGTTGGGACTCACCGGTGGATTCTAGGCACCTGCAAGGATCAGCAGTCCGGGTAGCAGGTGAGCTGAAGATAATCTTCTCCGCCATACCCCACAGACAGAGCCGCAGGATGACAATGAAGTCGGGTGAAGTTCATCCGACTTCATTCTGATCGTGCGGCTTTGTCTGTGTCTTCTGTCAGCGGCCATTCAGCTCTGCTACATGGCTCTGTCTGTGTCTGCTGTGAGCGGCCATGTAGCAGAGCTGAATGGCAGATGACATAGTAAAAACGGATCCCATACGCATCAAACACGCGTTGCACACGCACTGCAATCATGAGAAAAATACAGGGATCACAGTGCAGTTGCATTGCACACTGATCATAAAGTGAACTGAAATTGGTCGACTTTTTTTCCTGCTACTTGGACCGATTTTACACGCATAAATGTGATTCCAGCCTTAAAGTCACCATATTATACATCGGTGAGACCTTATTGCGTTTTTTTATATCCCCAGCTTGTTCCTGAAGAGGATGACTTGTCAGCTTATTGGCTTGCATGTGGGCATCTTGTATTGACTTTGCTGAGGTGCAGGACCCTGGTGCCTAAAGGAGCTTTAAGAAAATGAATCAGCATTGCATTGTACTGACCTTGAATGGAGTATGATGTAGAAGATTGTGTCCTGCTGCTTTGGAGAAATGTATGTACTCAACAATTATAGCAATCAGGAATTTGCTATTTTTGCCCAGTTTGTAGTCGCCTGTGCGCTTAAGAGGGTCTTTTACATCCATTTTGCTTAAGGTGATGCTGTCTCTATATGTACCCTATATCCTCACACGAGGTGAAAATCGGACGATTGCATTGTGAGAAAATCTCGCATTGCACTCGGACCTATGTTAGTCAATGAGGGAGAGCAGTTGGGCAGCTTTTATCGCATCCAGATTCTGGATGTGAGAAAAGCGGCAGCGTGCTGTGATTTTCTGCTAGAGCCGTATCCCTCACACCCATTCAAGTGAATGGGTGCGAGAGATACATCGGACTGCACTTGGATGTTATCCCAGTGCAATGCGATATACGCACAGGCAAACAATTCAGGAGATGGTGGGGATTAATCCCTCCCTCTCCTCCGCTGCGCCCACCCTCAGCTTCACTGCTGTGACCTGATTGCAGGATCGGGTCACAGTCGCATGACACTCGGCTCACGCTCGCAGCAGAGCCTGAGGCAGGAGTCATTAGCATATCGCATCGGATGCCATACGCTCGTCTGAGTCCAGCCTTAGTCCAGCTACCACTGGTAGCTCGTTGCAGGAACTTTAAGGCTATATGCGCATGTTGCGTAGTGTCCATGCTGAAAAATCTTCAGCAATTTGGCAGTGCATGTGCACTTCAAATCGCTGCAGAAACACTGCATAATGAATGCAGTGTGTCTGCAGAATAGATGCCGATTTCATACGCTCTGGATGCAGCCTCTCCCATAGACAGAGTGGGAGCCGCATCCAAAGCGCACAAAATAAGTGACATGTTGCTTTTTTGAGCGCCGTAATTTGGATCAAAATTTCAGCATGCAAATTGCTGCGCTCTCAAACGCAACGTGCCGAGGGATTATGCACAATCTTCATAAATTGTGCTGGGGACGCAGGACGCATTCGTTTATGCTGCAGTGCAATATGCAGCGTAAACGTATGAAATTATCCAACGTGCGCACATAGCCTAATTTTGGTTGTGCCGTGCTCGCATTCCTTCTCTAGAGTCTCTATTTCTACTTTTTTGCATGCTGCATTTGTGGCGCCCCTGACCCGGTCAGGCGCCACTGACTACTGCACCCATGCTGGGACAGTACTTCCAGGTAATCCTAAGGGGTGCTTCACACACAGCGAGCTCACTGCCGAGATCGCTGCTGAGTCACGCTTTTTGTGACGCAGCAGTGACCTCATTAGCGATCTCGCTGTGTGTGACAATGAGCAGCGATCTGGCCCCTGCTGTGAGATCGCTGCTCGTTACACACAGCCCTGGTTCGTTTTCTTCAAAGGCGCTCTCCCACTGTGACACACAGATCGCTGTGTGTGACAGCGAGAGAGCGACAAATGAAGCGAGCAGGGAGCAGGAGCCGGCGTCTGACAGCTGAGGTAAGCTTGTAACCAAGATAAACATCGGGTAACCAAGGTGGTTACCCGATATTTACCTTAGTTACCAGCCTCTGCAGCTCTCACGCTGCCTGTGCTGCCGGCTCCGGCTCTCTGCACATGTAGCTGCTGTACACATCGGGTTAATTAACCCGATGTGTACTGTAGCTAGGAGAGCAAGGAGCCAGCGCTCAGTGTGCGCGGCTCCCTGCTCCCTGCACACACAGCTAAGCGGTGTGCACTGGTAACTAATGTAAACATCGGGTAACCATACCCGATGTTTACCTTAGTTACCAGTCTCCGCAGCTTCCAGACGGCGGCTCCGTGCAAGCGCAGCGTCGCTTGCACGTCGCTGCTGGCTGGGGGCTGTTCACTGGTCCCTGGTGAGATCTGCCTGTTTGACAGCTCACCAGCGACCATGTAGCGATGCAGCAGCGATCCTGACCACGTCAGATCACTGGTCGGATCGCTGCTGCATCGCTAAGTGTGAAGGTACCCTAAGGGCCAGAACGAGGTCTGTACACACAGACACATAGCAACCAGTTCTCCCACACCAGTAGAAGGGACCCTTGGCCAGTCTCCGGAGGGGGCTGGCCTTCAAATCTTGTCAAGGGGTGGAGCGGAGGGGCTGGGAGCTAGAGTGCAGAGGTTGTCAGGAAGGGAGGAGAGTCGAGTTCTGAGGAGGAAGAGAGCCAGTCTGGTGGTGGTGAGCGGCGGTCACGAGGTGGATACGCGCGCTGCCACTAGTCAGACCCTGCACGGGTTAGTAACCATTAGCGGGGGAGAACGGTCACCTGGAGAAACAGTGGGGTGTTCCTGGAGACTAGGCACGCACGGGGTACAGGTCCCTAGAGAAGACTCCAGTTTACCTACCTGCTAAACCTGATGTGAGGGGAACTACAAGTACCTCACCAACCTCACAGAGTCCGAGCCTCAGCAGCAACGCAGGGACCCATAAGGGGACAGAGCCTGGAGCCATCTCACTTGGTCCATGCTGCCGGCAAACGGGCCAAACACAGGGGAGAAAAGGCAGCAGCGACTGGATAGACCCCCATGGTACTCCACGTCAGGGGGTTATCCGAACACCGAGTGCTAGGAAGGCGAGCTAACAGGTTACCCTCAGACTGGCCCGAAGGAGCCCTGGTCCTACCTGGTTCATCGCAGCAATGCCCGGGTCAGCTCACCGCAACATCCAAAGTGAGTAAAAACCAGTTAAAAGACTTTTGGACTCAGTCTGTGTTATTCCGGGACCCGCTATCCTGCTCACCCGAGCCCCTGGGGCCTGCCTCACTCACAGGAGGCTACATCATCTGGCTGCAGACCCCATCAGCCCCAGATGCTCGTAAAACCTGCAGCGGCGGTCATTCACATCTCTGACCGCAAGCCGTGAGTGGCGTCATGACATATAAAAACTGACATTACCTGTTCGCCATATTGAACAAGCCCTGTGGGGTCCCTGAATAGGATCGGCACCCCTGGGGCGTCACACATTCACTTACAGCTCTTCATTTTTCTGTGCTGCCTCAGTTGCTGCACTTAATTCAGTCTTATTAGCCTTGGCTTCTGCACGTGCTTTTATGAGCTGCTTGCTGAGCATTGAATATTTAGAGAACGTGACTTAGATGATTGCTTTGAATGCTTGGCGAATCTTAAAATCTCATACACAATGCTGGTATTACAAATTGCAGCATGTTCTCCACTAACTATGCAACAGAAAATCCATTGCATTCTTGCTACTTGGAATCTTACCCTTAGGCTGCGACCGCACTTTGCGTTTCCACCTGCGTTTCAGGTGCTTTTTAGGTCCGTTTTGAGAAGCGCCTTTTTCATGCCAAAAGGCATGCGTTTTGATTTTACAGCAAAGTCAATGGAAAATGGGGATTTCTAGACAGCACTTTGCGCTTCTAAACGCTGCGTTTAATTTGCATATTTTGTGGCAAAAACCATGCGTTCAAAGAAGCAGCATGTCAATTGTTTTTGCCATTTTCGGTGTGTTTTGCTAACATTAAAGTCAATGAGAAATGGCAAAAACCAAGAATCCTTCAAATTCCTGCGATTTACCTGCTTTTTAGGTGCAGAAAACATGCGTTTTGGACTAACAAAACGCATGCTTTTTGGACATTAAAATAATGATTTCATATGTCCCTTTACACCCACACATAATCCGACAATTAAATTTAAGAAAAATATGCTTTTATTGCTATTTTAGCTATAAAATGTATATTACCGCTATAATTTAATGAAATATATATTTTTTCATTATTTTTCCCATTAATAAAGATTTGTTCCTTTTTTTTCTATTTTTTCATTATGTTTGACAGATTAAACTTTATTTAGCAGTGTCTTGATGTTCAAAACACATCTGTCAAAACGCAGGTGAAAAAGCATGTAAAAAGCGCTGAAAACGCATCAAAAAAGCGGTAAATACGCATGCGTTTTCAGCGCTAAAGTTCAGAAAAAGGCAACTTTGGTCAAATAAGTTAAGCCCAAAACTTGCGTTTATAACTGCAAGTAGGTGAACGCAAAGTGCGGTTGCAGCCTTAGCCCAGGTTCAGATGTGCATAAAAAATCGTCCACTTTTCATCTGGATAAAACAAATGATTTTTCTTGTGTATTATTGTCTGTAAGTCATCCATATGTCCATTTTTTACATTTTTTTTAACTAGATTTTTATTTATTTTACAACATAAATTAAACATAAATGCACCCAAACACATAAAAAGAAGGAGACAAAAAAAAGAGGGGTGGGAGGGGAATCGGCAGCATAATATTTTCTTGTATCATTCAACAATATAGAAAAGGAAAAGAAAAAGACATCTGACGCCATTTGTATGCTATTTATTTTATACATTAACAATTTTAATTTTAAAAATATTATTATTGCCAAATACAGTTTTCTATGTTAATAATTATACTGGATCTTAAAAAAATTAGATGCCATATGATGGAGTTCATCGTCATACAGCTGTATGCTATAACATTGCATACTGTTGTATGTTTGTATGTTTACTACCATTGTAAAGTATACAAGAGTATGTTTTTATTTATTTGAAAGGTATTTGTTTGAAAACCATGAGCATTGAATCTATAGAGATCTGTAGATTTACTCGTGCCTCCATTATTAGCATTTCCGGGCCTAATGATGAAACTCCATTGCTGTGTGAACACAATCTTCTGTCACATTACAATTATGTAGGTATCCAGACTTTACGTAAAGTTGAATGTGTGTGTTTGTGTTACCATGGCTTATTTCTTATAGTTATTCAAGCACATCAAGGTCTTAGCTATTCAGGGCACTTCTCCTTGGAAACACAGAAAGCTTTGTGTTATAGTTGCTCTTAGCAATTAACTGCCTTCATGTGGCCTGGCAATGTACTGTGGCCTTGGTAGAGATTGCTGAGGTTTTAATTATAGCGCTTGACAATGCAGCAGCAGTACCCCATCAGACTGCAAAGCCATATAAAAAACTAATCATTTAATCACATCCTGGCTAAAATGAAAGCCAGAATATAGCTCTGAGGTCACATACTAGTATTGTATGTACCTGTACTAATATTGGGAATTGCTTGGTACTCGATCGAGCATTGAGGGGTGTTTGGGTACTCGCGGTCCTTGGCCAAGTATCGCGGGTGCTCGGTTATGTCATCCATGAAGCAAAAAACACTAAGCACAGGCTTGCTGTACTGCATGATGTGAGCAGACACCCAAATGAGAGCCATTTACAGTCTCTGAATGGCTCTCACTGGGGAGGGTGAGAGTAAAACAACATTTTCAGATTTAGTGTGTCCCCCCCCAAAAAAAAAACATGCACTCCTTCCTCTGGAAATGATCTGTTTGTGGCTGGCTGTATGTGGGCGGAAAGCCAAACTGCTCAATAATTGACTTCCATTATACCCGTTAGTCGAGGCTAGCCCGTCCAAGCGTCTTACCGGCTCAACTCGAGTAACGAGCATTGTACTGCTCACCATCACTAACCTGTACTTATCACTCAGTTCCAGGAAAAAAAAACAAAGAAGTTCTGTATAGCCACATTAGTCAAATGATCTACAAGGCACCTTTTTTTCTCCATTGTGGCAGAAATAAAGGAACATTCTTGCAAAACTAATCGTGGCTATACACATTAAATAGCATTTGGACGATGTTTTTACTGGGGGGTAAAGAGTGTCTATTTTAGCTGGATATCAAAAGGATTGGGCATTGAATTCTAACTATGTGATCCATCTATTCCCTGTTCAGGCCACCAACAACCAATGTATAGTCAAACACGAAGATCTTCATCGAGGACAAAAAAATCTTTCATTTAACATTTGTTTGCAGATCAGCCATATGACGCAAACTCAAAAAATAAAATTACTATCTACTATCAGATTAAAATACATGACCATCTTGTTTCGGACAATGATGGTGTGGCTAAAACCATCCATAGTTGTTGAATTCCACACAACAAACTTTATGGCTAAATTTGATCATGTTAATGTACCATGGACCTCTTACATCTTAAAGGGAACCTGTCACCAGTTTTTTGACTATTAAACCAAAAGTGTCACCTTTTGCAGCTCCTGTGCTGCATTCTATGAAGGTCCACCTCGTTTCTGACCCCCCCCTTGCAGACCCCAAAAAGAACTTTATAAAATCCCACCGTGTTGTATGCTAATGAGCTGTGTTGGCCAGATGGGCGGGCTCTATTTCGGCTCCTGTCCCTCCTTGTCATCTTGTTCGCCGTCCTCCTGTCATGATTGACAAGGATGGCGCCGCCGTCATCATCCCACGCTGCTGTCCAAGTCTCACGCAGGCGCAGTTCTCTCTGCCCCTATCGCGGGCCAAGCATAAAATCAATTTACCTCACGCCCGCCGGTAATGTATCTGCGCAGGCACTAGATCATGGTCGGCACTGTGCATGACAGCAGCGTCATCCTCATACCCAAACATGATCTCACGCCTGCGCAGATACATCACCGGCGGGCGTGAGGTAAACTGTTTTTATGCTCGGCCCATGATAGGGGCAGAGAGAACTGTGCCTGCGCGAGACTTGGATGGCAGCGTGGGATGATCATGGCGGCGCCATCCTTGTCAATCATGACAGGAGGACGGCGAACAAGATGACAAGGAGGGACAGGAGCCGAAATAGAGCCCGTCCATCTGGCCAACACAGATCGTTAGCATACAAGACAGTGGGATTTTATAAAATTCTTTTCGGGATCTGCAGGGAGGGTCAGCAATGAGGTGCACCTTCATAGAATGCAGCCCAGGAGCTGCAGAAGGTGACACTTTTGGTTTAACAGTCAAAAAACTGGTGACAGGTTCCCTTTAAGCATTAGCTGTTGGCAGAACACTCATTCCACAGCTATCCCTCCTAATTCCCTTATAAACATGCACATTTGTGAATAGGAGAATCTCAGATGAGAAAAATAGAATATAATATTGAATTTCCACAATTTCTAAGCCTTGTTTCCCCGTTACACCAAACTCAACACAAGAAGGATGAGTGCACAAAGACGAAGAATAATTCTGAAATGTTATTACCACAAGGAAAATAGCACAATAGCACAGCACACAATATACTGTGCATTTGAAAGCACCTACAAAATGTTCGTAAAAAATGTTCCCTGCTCCCCATCTAAGCACTGACCCCCAATAGGGTGTAGTCTTATAAATAAGATAGTTATTAAAATGGAACTTACCCTTGAACAATGGAAAACCTTTTTAATGTGTTCTCTAATATTCATAAATAAAATGGTAACGATAATATCTTTAAGGGGAACCTGTCACCACTTTTTTGGCGTATACCGTAAGCTGCGGCCACCACCACCGGGCTCTTATATACAGCATTCTAACATGCTGTATATAAGAGCACAGGCCGCTGTGAGAACATTAAAAACACTTTATAATTCTTAGCTAACGGTCGTGCGGTGGGCCATATGGGCGTCTCCGTTCTCTGGGGCCGGCGACGCCTCTTTCGGCCATCTTTATCCTCCTTCTTCTCTAGCCGCAGTGCATGACGCATCCGACGTCATCCACACGCGCCAGCATTCAGGTCCTGCGCAGGATCGGCGAGTGTGTATGACGTAGATCCAGCAGTTTAAACAAAGGTGAGGAACCGTGTCTGCACCAACATAGAAATCGTTTGGGGTATTCTACTTTTTTCTGTGCAAACTGTGTCTTAAAAACCAGACAGCACTGGTTTGCACTGACATCACTCCTACATTGTCCAAACAAATGTTTTTAGCTACTCAAAAATATGTTAAATTTCCTTGTTAGGGTATCAGAATTCTATATAGGCATGGGGACTAGTGACATACAGCCTGACATCATTTTCTGTGGCAGTTTATTGACTGAAGTGATCATGTGTCAGTACTGCATATCAGATGTATGCACACTTCGTATGAGTTTTCTAGCAAAAAAACCTTCAATGTTCTGTAATAGGGTGACTAGTGACCTACCGCCCTGACTTTGTTATGGTAACTAACTGCATTTTATTTGTATGTGTAAACTGAATTGTATTGAAATTTATTAACATACGATATCTCTCCTGTGTAATACGGCCGAATGCCACCAGGTGTCATGGGTCCCGGGTTCCTTGGAGAGAAGGGATGGATAGGGAGTGACAGTGCAGCAGGAGTTAAGTGAGAGGGTGGCTCACCAACACCGGAAGAGATATAGAAAAAAGCAGCTTCCAGTTTCAGTCAGATAGGGAGATGCAGAGTTAGTGAGAAAAAGCAAGACAGGACCACCAGGGTGAGAACACTGCAGAGTGAAGTGGAGAGAAGAAGGGACAAAAACAGGACAGAAAAGGAAAACATAACAGAGAAGCAGAGATATTCCAAGGGGGCTTGTCTGAAGTGGAGTGTAAGTCCAGTGAAGTCATGGAGACGCCAATGGAGAAGTTGGGCGCCCTTTCCTTAGGCTGGCACCTGCTATTACTTCAGGGAACACAGTCGCAGTGGGAGGGCATTAAGAGAGTGCATCCGTCTAGCGTACCAGGCCTCACGAGTAGAGATGAGCGAACCGGTCCCGGTTCGGCTCGAGGCGGTTCGCCGAACGGGGGGTCTGGCTCGAGTTCGGCTCGTCGAACGTTCGACGAACCGAACTCGAGCCCATAGGAAACAATGGCAGGCAATCACAAACACAGTAAAACACCTAGAAAACACCCTCAAAGGTGTCCAAAAGGTGACAAACAACTCACAACACAACACAAACACATGGGAAAGTGACAAGGACATGTACTCATGCGAAAACAAAACAGCTGGACAAGGAAAAAGAGGAGGACACACAGATATAGGCATGGCACGCCCTTCTAAAGTCATGTAAAACACCGCAAGGTGACTCCAAGCGGAGTCTCCCTTTTTTCCAAAAATTGGGCCCCACACACCCACCCCTTCAGTGGCAGCAGTTGTGCCCCAGTTGTACACTTCACAGCTAGATTTGCATCAAGCACATTCAAAAATACGCCATTCTTATCCGTCCCCAGGATGACACCGGGGTAGGTAGCAAAGTCTTTCCTGATCCCAGCTCTGTTCATCTTGGCTTCTTTTAAAAACACAGCAAGCAAGGGTTACTCCAAGCGGAGTCTCCCTTTTTTCCAAAAATTGGGCCACACAGACACCCACCCCATCAGTGGCAGCACTTCGGCCCTAGTTGCAAACAGGATGTTTTGATTTGCATCAAGCACATTCAAAAATACGCTATTCTTAGCCGTCCCCAGGATGACACTGGGGTAGGTAGCAAAGTCTTTGCTGACCCATGACTTGTTCATCTTGGCTTCTTTTAAAAACAATGTAAGCAAGGGTTACTCCAAGCGGAGTCTCCCCTTTTTTCCAAAAATTGGGCCCCACACACACCCACCCATTCAGTGGCAGCAGTTGTGCCCCAGTTGTACACTTCACAGCTAGATTTGCATCAAGCACATTCAAAAATACGCCATTCTTATCCGTCCCCAGGATGACACCGGGGTAGGTAGCAAAGTCTTTCCTGATCCCAGCTCTGTTCATCTTGGCTTCTTTTAAAAACACAGCAAGCAAGGGTTACTCCAAGCGGAGTCTCCCTTTTTTCCAAAAATTGGGCCACACAGACACCCACCCCATCAGTGGCAGCACTTCGGCCCTAGTTGCAAACAGGATGTTTTGATTTGCATCAAGCACATTCAAAAATACGCTATTCTTAGCCGTCCCCAGGATGACACCGGGGTAGGTAGCAAAGTCTTTCCTGATCCCAGCTCTGTTCATCTTGGCTTCTTTTAAAAACACAGCAAGCAAGGGTTACTCCAAGCGGAGTCTCCCTTTTTTCCAAAAATTGGGCCACACAGACACCCACCCCATCAGTGGCAGCACTTGGGCCCTAGTTGCAAACAGGATGTTTTGATTTGCATCAAGCACATTCAAAAATACGCTATTCTTAGCCGTCCCCAGGATGACACCGGGGTAGGTAGCAAAGTCTTTCCTGATCCCAGCTCTGTTCATCTTGGCTTCTTTTAAAAACACAGCAAGCAAGGGTTACTCCAAGCGGAGTCTCCCTTTTTTCCAAAAATTGGGCCACACAGACACCCACCCCATCAGTGGCAGCACTTGGGCCCTAGTTGCAAACAGGATGTTTTGATTTGCATCAAGCACATTCAAAAATACGCTATTCTTAGCCGTCCCCAGGATGACACCGGGGTAGGTAGCAAAGTCTTTCCTGATCCCAGCTCTGTTCATCTTGGCTTCTTTTAAAAACACAGCAAGCAAGGGTTACTCCAAGCGGAGTCTCCCTTTTTTCCAAAAATTGGGCCACACAGACACCCACCCCATCAGTGGCAGCACTTGGGCCCTAGTTGCAAACAGGATGTTTTGATTTGCATCAAGCACATTCAAAAATACGCTCTTCTTAGCCGTCCCCAGGATGACACCGGGGTAGGTAGCAAAGTCTTTCCTGATCCCAGCTCTGTTCATCTTGGCTTCTTTTAAAAACACAGCAAGCAAGGGTTACTCCAAGCGGAGTCTCCCTTTTTTCCAAAAATTGGGCCACACAGACACCCACCCATTCAGTGGCAGCAGTTGTGCCCCAGTTGTACACTTCACAGCTAGATTTGCATCAAGCACATTCAAAAATACGCCATTCTTATCCGTCCCCAGGATGACACCGGGGTAGGTAGCAAAGTCTTTCCTGATCCCAGCTCTGTTCATCTTGGCTTCTTTTAAAAACACAGCAAGCAAGGGTTACTCCAAGCGGAGTCTCCCTTTTTTCCAAAAATTGGGCCACACAGACACCCACCCCATCAGTGGCAGCACTTGGGCCCTAGTTGCAAACAGGATGTTTTGATTTGCATCAAGCACATTCAAAAATACGCTATTCTTAGCCGTCCCCAGGATGACACTGGGGTAGGTAGCAAAGTCTTTGCTGACCCATGACTTGTTCATCTTGGCTTCTTTTAAAAACAATGTAAGCAAGGGTTACTCCAAGCGGAGTCTCCCCTTTTTTCCAAAAATTGGGCCCCACACACACCCACCCATTCAGTGGCAGCACTTGGGCCCTAGTTGCAAACAGGATGTTTTGATTTGCATCAAGCACATTCAAAAATACGCTATTCTTAGCCGTCCCCAGGATGACACCGGGGTAGGTAGCAAAGTCTTTCCTGATCCCAGCTCTGTTCATCTTGGCTTCTTTTAAAAACACAGCAAGCAAGGGTTACTCCAAGCGGAGTCTCCCTTTTTTCCAAAAATTGGGCCACACAGACACCCACCCCATCAGTGGCAGCACTTGGGCCCTAGTTGCAAACAGGATGTTTTGATTTGCATCAAGCACATTCAAAAATACGCTCTTCTTAGCCGTCCCCAGGATGACACCGGGGTAGGTAGCAAAGTCTTTCCTGATCCCAGCTCTGTTCATCTTGGCTTCTTTTAAAAACACAGCAAGCAAGGGTTACTCCAAGCGGAGTCTCCCTTTTTTCCAAAAATTGGGCCACACAGACACCCACCCATTCAGTGGCAGCAGTTGTGCCCCAGTTGTACACTTCACAGCTAGATTTGCATCAAGCACATTCAAAAATACGCCATTCTTATCCGTCCCCAGGATGACACCGGGGTAGGTAGCAAAGTCTTTCCTGATCCCAGCTCTGTTCATCTTGGCTTCTTTTAAAAACACAGCAAGCAAGGGTTACTCCAAGCGGAGTCTCCCTTTTTCCCAAAAATTGGGCCACACAGACACCCACCCCATCAGTGGCAGCACTTGGGCCCTAGTTGCAAACAGGATGTTTTGATTTGCATCAAGCACATTCAAAAATACGCTATTCTTAGCCGTCCCCAGGATGACACTGGGGTAGGTAGCAAAGTCTTTGCTGACCCATGACTTGTTCATCTTGGCTTCTTTTAAAAACAATGTAAGCAAGGGTTACTCCAAGCGGAGTCTCCCCTTTTTTCCAAAAATTGGGCCCCACACACACCCACCCATTCAGTGGCAGCACTTGGGCCCTAGTTGCAAACAGGATGTTTTGATTTGCATCAAGCACATTCAAAAATACGCTATTCTTAGCCGTCCCCAGGATGACACCGGGGTAGGTAGCAAAGTCTTTCCTGATCCCAGCTCTGTTCATCTTGGCTTCTTTTAAAAACACAGCAAGCAAGGGTTACTCCAAGCGGAGTCTCCCTTTTTTCCAAAAATTGGGCCCCACACACCCACCCCTTCAGTGGCAGCAGTTGTGCCCCAGTTGTACACTTCACAGCTAGATTTGCATCAAGCACATTCAAAAATACGCCATTCTTATCCGTCCCCAGGATGACACCGGGGTAGGTAGCAAAGTCTTTCCTGATCCCAGCTCTGTTCATCTTGGCTTCTTTTAAAAACACAGCAAGCAAGGGTTACTCCAAGCGGAGTCTCCCTTTTTTCCAAAAATTGGGCCACACAGACACCCACCCCATCAGTGGCAGCACTTCGGCCCTAGTTGCAAACAGGATGTTTTGATTTGCATCAAGCACATTCAAAAATACGCTATTCTTAGCCGTCCCCAGGATGACACTGGGGTAGGTAGCAAAGTCTTTGCTGACCCATGACTTGTTCATCTTGGCTTCTTTTAAAAACAATGTAAGCAAGGGTTACTCCAAGCGGAGTCTCCCCTTTTTTCCAAAAATTGGGCCCCACACACACCCACCCATTCAGTGGCAGCACTTGGGCCCTAGTTGCAAACAGGATGTTTTGATTTGCATCAAGCACATTCAAAAATACGCTATTCTTAGCCGTCCCCAGGATGACACCGGGGTAGGTAGCAAAGTCTTTCCTGATCCCAGCTCTGTTCATCTTGGCTTCTTTTAAAAACACAGCAAGCAAGGGTTACTCCAAGCGGAGTCTCCCTTTTTTCCAAAAATTGGGCCACACAGACACCCACCCCATCAGTGGCAGCACTTGGGCCCTAGTTGCAAACAGGATGTTTTGATTTGCATCAAGCACATTCAAAAATACGCTCTTCTTAGCCGTCCCCAGGATGACACCGGGGTAGGTAGCAAAGTCTTTCCTGATCCCAGCTCTGTTCATCTTGGCTTCTTTTAAAAACACAGCAAGCAAGGGTTACTCCAAGCGGAGTCTCCCTTTTTTCCAAAAATTGGGCCACACAGACACCCACCCCATCAGTGGCAGCACTTGGGCCCTAGTTGCAAACAGGATGTTTTGATTTGCATCAAGCACATTCAAAAATACGCTCTTCTTAGCCGTCCCCAGGATGACACCGGGGTAGGTAGCAAAGTCTTTCCTGATCCCAGCTCTGTTCATCTTGGCTTCTTTTAAAAACACAGCAAGCAAGGGTTACTCCAAGCGGAGTCTCCCTTTTTTCCAAAAATTGGGCCACACAGACACCCACCCCATCAGTGGCAGCACTTCGGCCCTAGTTGCAAACAGGATGTTTTGATTTGCATCAAGCACATTCAAAAATACGCTATTCTTAGCCGTCCCCAGGATGACACTGGGGTAGGTAGCAAAGTCTTTGCTGACCCATGACTTGTTCATCTTGGCTTCTTTTAAAAACAATGTAAGCAAGGGTTACTCCAAGCGGAGTCTCCCCTTTTTTCCAAAAATTGGGCCCCACACACACCCACCCATTCAGTGGCAGCACTTGGGCCCTAGTTGCAAACAGGATGTTTTGATTTGCATCAAGCACATTCAAAAATACGCTATTCTTAGCCGTCCCCAGGATGACACCGGGGTAGGTAGCAAAGTCTTTCCTGATCCCAGCTCTGTTCATCTTGGCTTCTTTTAAAAACACAGCAAGCAAGGGTTACTCCAAGCGGAGTCTCCCTTTTTTCCAAAAATTGGGCCACACAGACACCCACCACATCAGTGGCAGCACTTGGGCCCTAGTTGCAAACAGGATGTTTTGATTTGCATCAAGCACATTCCAAATCCACAAGCATTTACTCTCCCCAGGATGACACAGGGGTAGTAAATTCCTTCTGGATCCATGACTTGTTCATTTTGATGAACGTCAGTCTGTCCACATTGTCACTGGACAGACGCGTGCGCTTATCTGTCAGCACACACCCAGCAGCACTGAATACACGTTCAGAGACAACGCTGGCAGCTGGACACGACAAAATCTCCAAGGCGTAACTGGAGAGCTCTGGCCATTTTTCTATGTTTGAAGCCCAAAAGGAGCAAGGCTCCAGTTGCACAGTCATGGCATCGATGTTCATTTGGAGATACTCCTGTATCATCCTCTCCAGCCGTTGAGTATGTGTCAGACTTGTTGTCTCTGGTGGCCTTGCAAAAGAGGGTCTAAAAAAATTATGAAAAGATTCCATAAAATTGCTGTTACCGGCACCAGAAAAGGTCCTACTGGTATGGGTAGACTGTTGAAGATGACGAGACCGTCCCATGTTTGTCAAGTTACAACTGGGAGATTCACTCCCTGCACCTGCACGGTTGTTTGGTGGAAAAGCCGAGCTAAGATCTAGTAACAGCTTCTGCTGATATCCCTGCATACGTGCGTCCCTTTCTATGGCTGGAATTATGTCACAAAATTTGGACTTGTACCGGGGATCTAATAGTGTGGCAATCCAGTAGTCATCATCACTTCTAATTTTGACAATACGACTGTCATGTTGGAGGTAGTGCAACAAAAAGGCACTCATGTGTCTTGCGCAGCCATGCGGACCAAGTCCATGCTGTGTTTGTGGCATAGAGGTGCTACCCGTTCTTTCTTCCTCTGACATCTGACCCCAACCTCTTTCAACTGAAATTTGACCAAGGTCTCCCTCATCCGCTGAGTCTTCCATGTCCATGGACAGTTCGTCCTCCATTTCTTCATGTTCTCCTGCACCTTGCTCAACATTTCGCCTGCTACTATGCGCCCTTGTCGATCCCTGTCCCCCATGGTCCCATGCCTGCTGCGTTGGTGATGATGAACGTCTGGACCTTCGTGATGTTGTTGTCCCTTGCGCATATGAATCCTCCTGTAGTTCCTCCCCTTCATGTTGTCCCACCCCCTGACTCCGAATAGTGTTTAGCGTGTGCTCCAGCATGTAAATGACTGGAATCGTCATGCTGATAATGGCATTGTCAGAGCTAAACATATTCGTCGCCATGTCGAAACTGTGCAGAAGGGTGCATAGGTCCTTGATCTGAGACCACTCCATCAGGGTGATCTGCCCCACCTCTGCATCTCGTTGGCCCAGGCTATACGTCATGACGTATTGCACCAGGGCTCTGCGGTGCTGCCACAGTCGCTGTAACATGTGGAGAGTTGAATTCCAGCGTGTCGCCACATCGCATTTCAGGCGATGAACCGGCAGGCCGAAAGACTTCTGGAGCGATGCAAGTCGCTCTGCTGCGGCGCTTGAACGGCGGAAGTGAGCTGACAGTTTTCGTGCCCTGTTCAGAAGGCCATCTAGGCCGGGATAGTGTGTTAAAAATTGCTGCACGACAAGGTTCAACACGTGAGCCATACAAGGTACGTGTGTCACCTTGCCCAGGCGAAGTGCCGCACCCAGGTTTGCAGCATTGTCGCACACGGCCTTACCAGGCTGCAGTTTGAGTGGAGACAACCATTTATTAAACTCGGACCGCAAAGCTGACCACAACTCCTCAGCTGTGTGACTCTTATTACCAAGACATGTCAAGCTAAAGACCGCCTGATGCCGTTGCGCTCTGCTGCCAGCATAGTAATGAGGGGTGCGTGATTCCTTCTGCGCAGTGAGAACGCTGGTGGCCTGACCAGGCAGGCTTGGGGCGGAGGTGGAGGACCCAGATGAGGTGGAGGATGCAGAAGCAGTGGCGGAACTTGGACAGACAGAGGATTGACACACAAGTCGTGGGGACGGCAAGACTTGTGCAGCAGACCCTTCACCATCTATCACCATAGTTACCCAGTGCCCAGTCAGCGACATGTAACGTCCCTGTCCATGCTTACTGGTCCAAGTATCGGTGGTGAAATGCACCCGTTCACACACAGAGTTTCTCAAGGAAGCGGTGATGTTGTGTGCGACATGCTGGTGTAGCGCGGGCACACCTTTCTTAGAGAAGTAGTGGCGACTAGGCATCTGGTACTGGGGCACAGCGACAGACATAAGGTCTCTAAAATCCTGTGTGTCCACTAGGCGGAAAGGCAGCATTTCGGTAGCCAACAGCTTACAGAGGGATAGAGTCAACCTCTTAGCTTTGTCATGGGTCGGAGGAAGTGGCCTTTTATTTGACCACATCTGAGGGACAGAGATCTGGCTGCTGTGTGTAGACGGTGTTGAGTAGGGTGTCCCTGGAAAAATGCAGGTTTGTGAGGAAAGTGCAGGCGGAGACATGATGTTGCCTTCATCCAACGTTGGTGCTATCGATGTCTGAGAGAGCTGTACACACTCACTTGTTTCCCCTTCCAAACCAACTGACGACCTTACAAGCAAACTGCCTGTTGCGGTTACAGTGGTGGAAGTTTTGCGTGGAAAAACAGGTGTGGCAGCTGTCCCCACAGTCCTAGAAGATGAAGAGCGCGCGGATGCAGTGGAAGGGGCGGGCGGTGGATGGTTCGCTCCACTAGGCCGCATTGCAGCACGGTGAGCTTCCCACCGGGACTTATGATATTTAGTCATGTGACGATTCATGGAAGAAGTTGTCAAACTGCTGAGGTTTTGACCTCTACTAACAGAATCATGACAAATGTTACATATCACATGAGTTGGGCGATCTTTTTCGATGTGAAAAAAGGACCAGGCTAGGCAAGGCTTAGAGGCCATGCGACCTGTTGATCCACCACGAATAATGCTCATAGGCAGAGTGGTGGCTGAGGATGCAGTTGTAGACGTGCTACCAGTTCTCCGACTCTGTCCAGGAAGGCGCAAGGTAACTTCGTCGTCGGTTGCATCCTCCTCCACCGCCTCTGTTGACCTCCTCGAGTGCCTGACTGGGGGTTGACAGTAGGTGGGATCTAGAACGTCATCATCAATTGTTGTGTTTGCACTCCCCTCCCCCTCAGACCGAGCCTCTTCTTGCCCTGAACGAATATTTAAGTTGTCATCCCAATCGGGTATCTGCGTCTCATCTTCATCAGTATGTTCCTCATTGTCTATAACCACAGGTGTTACAGTTTGTGACAAAGGGTCAACATTATGCTCAGAAACTTGGTCCTCACGGCCTGAATCTGAGTCACAAAGGTTCTGGGCATCACTGCAGACCATTTCCTGTTCTGTACTCACTGTAGCTTGGGAGCAGACCTCTGATTCCCAGGCTATAGTGTGACTGAACAGCTCTGCAGACTCAGCCATCTCAGTTCCACCATACTGTGCAGGGCTGATGGAGACTTCAGAGCTGGGAGAAAGCAAGTTTGATTGGGATGACAACTCAGAGGACTGGTGTTTTTTGGATGCGGTACTTGAAGTGGCAGAGAGGGCACTTGTTGGACCACTTGAGATCCATTCAAGCATTTTCCTTTTTTGCCCATCATCTACCTTTGTTCCTGTTGTTCGTGTCCGTAACAAAGGGAGCACATCGGATTGTCCACGGTAAGTAGTAGACATCTTACTTTTGCTGGTAGATGGTCTATCTTCAGCAGATGATAATGGAGCTTTGCCACCTTCCCCACGGACAAAACCTTTTTTGCCTTTTACACCACGCCTCTTCCCCTTTCCACCAGCATCTGTCATTTTGCCACTCATGTTGATTGCGACAAGATTGTGGACTGAAAATGTGGTAGTAAAAATTGAGAGGTGGTGAAGATTGCAGTGGTGGTCTAGCTTTATTAACAGCAGAATAATAAAGAATAAATATCCCTGACAATGCAACTTAGTTATAATTAGTTGGAGTGTGCAACGCAGGCAGACGTGCTGCAAATGTCTTTGCACTAGTGGGACTATAGCAAAGTCCAATAGCCACGTATAGGATGCCACTAGGTACACTGAGTGTTTGCTAGTATAATGGCTTGGTTAGAATGAGTTGTAGTGTGCAACGCAGGCAGACGCGCTCTGCAAATGTCTTTGCACTAGTGGGACTATAGCAAAGTCCAATAGCCACGTATAGGATGCCACTAGGTACACTGAGTGTTTGCTAGTATAATGGCTTGGTTAGAATGAGTTTTAGTGTGCAACGCAGGCAGACGCGCTCTGCAAATGTCTTTGCACTAGTGGGACTATAGCAAAGTCCAATAGCCACGTATAGGATGCCACTAGGTACACTGAGTGTTTGCTAGTATAATGGCTTGGTTAGAATGAGTTGTAGTGTGCAACGCAGGCAGACGCGCTCTGCAAATGTCTTTGCACTAGTGGGACTATAGCAAAGTCCAATAGCCACGTATAGGATGCCACTAGGTACACTGAGTGTTTGCTAGTATAATGGCTTGGTTAGAATGAGTTGTAGTGTGCAACGCAGGCAGACGCGCTCTGCAAATGTCTTTGCACTAGTGGGACTATAGCAAAGTCCAATAGCCACGTATAGGATGCCACTAGGTACACTGAGTGTTTGCTAGTATAATGGCTTGGTTAGAATGAGTTGTAGTGTGCAACGCAGGCAGACGCGCTCTGCAAATGTCTTTGCACTAGTGGGACTATAGCAAAGTCCAATAGCCACGTATAGGATGCCACTAGGTACACTGAGTGTTTGCTAGTATAATGGCTTGGTTAGAATGAGTTGTAGTGTGCAATGCAGGCAGATGTGCTCTGCTAATGTCTTTGCACTAGTGGGACTATAGCAAAGTCCAATAGCCACGTATAGGATGCCACTAGGTACACTGAGTGTTTGCTAGTATAATGGCTTGGTTAGAATGAGTTGTAGTGTGCAACGCAGGCAGACGCGCTCTGCAAATGTCTTTGCACTAGTGGGACTATAGCAAAGTCCAATAGCCACGTATAGGATGCCACTAGGTACACTGAGTGTTTGCTAGTATAATGGCTTGGTTAGAATGAGTTGTAGTGTGCAATGCAGGCAGATGTGCTCTGCTAATGTCTTTGCACTAGTGGGACTATAGCAAAGTCCAATAGCCACGTATAGGATGCCACTAGGTACACTGAGTGTTTGCTAGTATAATGGCTTGGTTAGAATGAGTTGTAGTGTGCAACGCAGGCAGACGCGCTCTGCAAATGTCTTTGCACTAGTGGGACTATAGCAAAGTCCAATAGCCACGTATAGGATGCCACTAGGTACACTGAGTGTTTGCTAGTATAATGGCTTGGTTAGAATGAGTTGTAGTGTGCAACGCAGGCAGACGCGCTCTGCAAATGTCTTTGCACTAGTGGGACTATAGCAAAGTCCAATAGCCACGTATAGGATGCCACTAGGTACACTGAGTGTTTGCTAGTATAATGGCTTGGTTAGAATGAGTTGTAGTGTGCAATGCAGGCAGATGTGCTCTGCTAATGTCTTTGCACTAGTGGGACTATAGCAAAGTCCAATAGCCACGTATAGGATGCCACTAGGTACACTGAGTGTTTGCTAGTATAATGGCTTGGTTAGAATGAGTTGTAGTGTGCAACGCAGGCAGACGCGCTCTGCAAATGTCTTTGCACTAGTGGGACTATAGCAAAGTCCAATAGCCACGTATAGGATGCCACTAGGTACACTGAGTGTTTGCTAGTATAATGGCTTGGTTAGAATGAGTTGTAGTGTGCAATGCAGGCAGATGTGCTCTGCTAATGTCTTTGCACTAGTGGGACTATAGCAAAGTCCAATAGCCACGTATAGGATGCCACTAGGTACACTGAGTGTTTGCTAGTATAATGGCTTGTTTAGAATGAGTTGTAGTGTGCAATGCAGGCAGACGCGCTCTGCAAATGTCTTTGCACTAGTGGGACTATAGCAAAGTCCAATAGCCACGTATAGGATGCCACTAGGTACACTGAGTGTTTGCTAGTATAATGGCTTGGTTAGAATGAGTTGTAGTGTGCAACGCAGGCAGACGCGCTCTGCAAATGTCTTTGCACTAGTGGGACTATAGCAAAGTCCAATAGCCACGTATAGGATGCCACTAGGTACACTGAGTGTTTGCTAGTATAATGGCTTGGTTAGAATGAGTTGTAGTGTGCAACGCAGGCAGACGCGCTCTGCAAATGTCTTTGCACTAGTGGGACTATAGCAAAGTCCAATAGCCACGTATAGGATGCCACTAGGTACACTGAGTGTTTGCTAGTATAATGGCTTGGTTAGAATGAGTTGTAGTGTGCAATGCAGGCAGATGTGCTCTGCTAATGTCTTTGCACTAGTGGGACTATAGCAAAGTCCAATAGCCACGTATAGGATGCCACTAGGTACACTGAGTGTTTGCTAGTATAATGGCTTGGTTAGAATGAGTTGTAGTGTGCAACGCAGGCAGACGCGCTCTGCAAATGTCTTTGCACTAGTGGGACTATAGCAAAGTCCAATAGCCACGTATAGGATGCCACTAGGTACACTGAGTGTTTGCTAGTATAATGGCTTGGTTAGAATGAGTTGTAGTGTGCAACGCAGGCAGACGCGCTCTGCAAATGTCTTTGCACTAGTGGGACTATAGCAAAGTCCAATAGCCACGTATAGGATGCCACTAGGTACACTGAGTGTTTGCTAGTATAATGGCTTGGTTAGAATGAGTTGTAGTGTGCAATGCAGGCAGATGTGCTCTGCTAATGTCTTTGCACTAGTGGGACTATAGCAAAGTCCAATAGCCACGTATAGGATGCCACTAGGTACACTGAGTGTTTGCTAGTATAATGGCTTGTTTAGAATGAGTTGTAGTGTGCAATGCAGGCAGACGCGCTCTGCAAATGTCTTTGCACTAGTGGGACTATAGCAAAGTCCAATAGCCACGTATAGGATGCCACTAGGTACACTGAGTGTTTGCTAGTATAATGGCTTGGTTAGAATGAGTTGTAGTGTGCAACGCAGGCAGACGCGCTCTGCAAATGTCTTTGCACTAGTGGGACTATAGCAAAGTCCAATAGCCACGTATAGGATGCCACTAGGTACACTGAGTGTTTGCTAGTATAATGGCTTGGTTAGAATGAGTTGTAGTGTGCAACGCAGGCAGACGCGCTCTGCAAATGTCTTTGCACTAGTGGGACTATAGCAAAGTCCAATAGCCACGTATAGGATGCCACTAGGTACACTGAGTGTTTGCTAGTATAATGGCTTGGTTAGAATGAGTTGTAGTGTGCAACGCAGGCAGACGCGCTCTGCAAATGTCTTTGCACTAGTGGGACTATAGCAAAGTCCAATAGCCACGTATAGGATGCCACTAGGTACACTGAGTGTTTGCTAGTATAATGGCTTGGTTAGAATGAGTTGTAGTGTGCAACGCAGGCAGACGCGCTCTGCAAATGTCTTTGCACTAGTGGGACTATAGCAAAGTCCAATAGCCACGTATAGGATGCCACTAGGTACACTGAGTGTTTGCTAGTATAATGGCTTGGTTAGAATGAGTTGTAGTGTGCAATGCAGGCAGATGTGCTCTGCTAATGTCTTTGCACTAGTGGGACTATAGCAAAGTCCAATAGCCACGTATAGGATGCCACTAGGTACACTGAGTGTTTGCTAGTATAATGGCTTGGTTAGAATGAGTTGTAGTGTGCAATGCAGGCAGATGTGCTCTGCTAATGTCTTTGCACTAGTGGGACTATAGCAAAGTCCAATAGCCACGTATAGGATGCCACTAGGTACACTGAGTGTTTGCTAGTATAATGGCTTGTTTAGAATGAGTTGTAGTGTGCAATGCAGGCAGACGCGCTCTGCAAATGTCTTTGCACTAGTGGGACTATAGCAAAGTCCAATAGCCACGTATAGGATGCCACTAGGTACACTGAGTGTTTGCTAGTATAATGGCTTGGTTAGAATGAGTTGTAGTGTGCAATGCAGGCAGATGTGCTCTGCTAATGTCTTTGCACTAGTGGGACTATAGCAAAGTCCAATAGCCACGTATAGGATGCCACTAGGTACACTGAGTGTTTGCTAGTATAATGGCTTGTTTAGAATGAGTTGTAGTGTGCAATGCAGGCAGACGCGCTCTGCAAATGTCTTTGCACTAGTGGGACTATAGCAAAGTCCAATAGCCACGTATAGGATGCCACTAGGTACACTGAGTGTTTGCTAGTATAATGGCTTAGTTATCAGTTGGAGTGTGCAGAGGACAAGAGGGTACAGTGGCAGGATTGTGGTGCTCTGGGTAGAGGAATGGAAGCCTGCCTTTCTATTCCCTCCTAATGGTGAAATGCAGGTAGGAAATCCCTGACCTGGGCTACACAGACGCTGTTGCTGTTTGCAGGACCTGTCACCTATGGCTCTCTGACCCTGCCGGTTGGAGCCCTTAAAAGGACTGCTATAAAGTGCTCTCCCTAAGCTGTCTAACGCTGTGTATGCAGCGCATACAGCTGTATCGGCTATAGGACTCAGGAAGACGGAGCTGCGACAGTGATGTCTGACACCAAAGACGCAGAAGGCAGATAATGGCGTCCGTGAAGAAAATGTCCGGTTTTATAATGCAGGGACATGTGACATGCAGATCCTATCACACATGCCGTTGCTTCTCTGGCTCAAAGTCCACTTAGCTGTGTGTGTGTCTGGGATTGGCTGACATGCTGGCCCGCCCCACAAGACGCGCGCACTTAGGGAAGGAAGACAAGAAAAAAAAAAAAAAAAAATGGCGATCGCCATTATAGAAACAGCAGTGATCTGAAGGCGCTGTTCACGCACACTATACACTGAAATGTGATAATAGTTTGATTCACAGAGTGACTTACACTATTACAGCAGAAACCAAGCTATGATTTAGCTGTTTTTTGGCTGCTAGAACCGTTCTCGAACGTTTCTAGAACTACCGAGCTTTTGCAAAAAGCTCGAGTTCTAGTTCGATCTAGAACATGCCCCAAAATCACTCGAGCCGCGAACTGGAGAACCACGAACCACGAACCGCGCTCAACTCTACTCACGAGTCTCCACCATGTTGAGGGAGTGGGTCCGAAACAGAAAGATAAGTCGCTCCATTAAGGTTGTTCTTTGTAGAGACGAGCCAGTTACAGAAGCAAATGTGCATGAAGGATGATGATGATAATGTCTCTGTACTAAGAAAGAAGGGCAGTGAGCCCCATAGGGGTGAATGGACCCCATGACGATCGGGAGGGTGCAAGGTTAGGAAGGGGTTAATTGGATTACATGGATAGGGGATATATGGGGCTATAGGATTGGTAGAAGGGTGCTGTAAGGGGATTGGAGGGGAGCAAGGAAGGGGTGGGGGGTTTGTGGGAGGTATAAGAGAGGGGGTGTACTGATTACCTCCCCTTTTGTCGCCGGAAAGTTGTGTCCCCAGGACGTTGTGCTGCCTGCTGCCATGGCCGACCTTGCTGAGCTGCTGGACATGGTGCGTGGGGCCTCCGAGGTCCTGGGTGTGGACGCTCTGCGGCAGCAGCTGGCGGCGGTCTGTGGGGCTGGAGCGGCGCTGCCTGCTGCTCCTGCGCCCGGTCCGCTGCTACGTGATCGGCGGGCGCGACCGCCGGAGCGCTACTCCCCCAGCGGGAGGGGGAGAATGAGATCCAGGAGCCCCTGCGGGGACCCTCCGGGGCGGCGGAGCCCTTCAACTCACCAGGGGGAGCTGCCGGCCGCAGGGAGGAATCCTCGTCGGACATCCCGCGGGTCGGGGGTGGGCGGAGCCTCGGCGAGGCCCACTTCCGGTCCGCGGCCTGCACAGCCCCAGACCGGAGCGGAGATAACGGCAGCCCCCGGTGAAGTGCCGGCCGGGGGTGGCGCTCAGCGTTCAAGACTGACGGAGGAGACTCCCTGCAGGCCGCAGGGGGGAGCTACAGGACGGAGGGCGGGAGCGGATGGGAGCGGCGATGTGGGGAGATCGGAGGAGGGGTACGGTGGCCCACAAGCACGGATGAGATCTATAATTACGGTCCCCCCCAGCGAGGATCGGGCTGGGGGGTGTTCCCAGCGAGGGTCAAGTTTCGCACGGCCTTCCCGCAGTCGGCAGGGAGGGAGCCCACTGAGAGCGATGGGAGAAGTGGCGGCGCAGCAGTCTGGCATGAGTACAGCGAGGAAGGACGGCGGCAGGGCGCCACGGCGGGCAAAAAGGAAGAGGTCTAGCAGGAGTCGCCCGGAGGAGTAGGGTGCGGTGACCGTGGGGGTTGACGGCCGCCAGGTGCGGGCTGTCCCCTCGCTGGTCCCCCCTGATGACTTCGGGAGCTCGTCTGATTCCGGCGAGGAAGAAGGAGCAGCGGCAGGTCGGACAGAGCGGCAGCAGGAAGATCGTGGCACGGCTGTTCCGGCGTCGGTTCAACGGCAGCCTGGTGAGCGGACGACAGAAATGTTTCATGCTGTGGTTAGCACGGGCGGGGGTGGGGTTCGGTCGCGGGAAGCGTTGCACAGGGGGCGAGTGCGGTCGGACAGTCTGGTTTACCGGGCCCGGAGTTTTGGGGGCAGCTTTTGGGGGTGTTGCAGGGGTTGTCTGCGGAGCGGGTTAGTCGGCCTGGGCCTGGGGCTCCGGTGGGGGCGTGGGTGGGCCCCACGGAGGTGGTACAGTCAGAGGCGCCGGTGCCCGAGGTTGCGACACGGGACCCTACCTCGGCGGTAGGTGCAGGACAGGCGGCTGGTGATGCGGCTGGCGTGGGTGCGAGTAAGGAGGTGGAAAAGGAAAAAGAAAAAGAGGATGAGGTTGTGCGTTTGGATGATAGGGCACGGAGTGAAATTTATGTCTGTTTTGAAGGTCAGTTAGGGGTTCATTTGAAAAAGGAGGTGAGGGAAAAGATTTGGAAAGGGGAGTACGTGGAAATGTTTTCCCTGCTTCCCTTGGAGAAGTTTAATTTGGATAAGGTGAAACCCAGTGATACAAAAAAGGAGAAAGAGGATGAGGAAAAACGGAGGTATAGGCTGATCCCGAGGACGTTTACTAACTGGCTACAGGCCTTTGCGATCTTAGCCAGCGTGATCGGGGAAAAGGAGCCGGAGCATTGTTCCGCCCTATTTGGTTATATGGACACGATAGGTGAGGCGTATAGGGTGTACGGCGGTTTAGGGTGGCTAAGATATGATGAGCAATTCCGGCAACGGAAGGCTCTGCGGCCAGGTGTCCAGTGGGGCCACAAGGATATTTCTTTGTGGATGCGGTTAATGACGGCTCCGGCTCAGCCCTTTCGAGGGGGTGCCGGGAGCCCGGGTGCGAGCGGCGGGTCCTCGGCTGGACAGAAAAAGGGGGCTTGTTGGCAATATAACGAGGGACTGTGTAAGTTCGGGGCCTCTTGTCGGTTCAAACATGAGTGTTCCGGATGTGGAGGGTCCCACCCCTTGGCCAGGTGCGTCAAGAAAGGGAAAGGAAAGGCGGGGGAGGGGTCTGGAGAAAGGGAGGACGCCAGTGAGGGTAGAGGCGATGCTTCCGTATTTAAATAGATACCCGGATGTTCAGGCGGCGGAGTTGTTGGCACGTGATTTTACGGAGGGCTTTCGGATTCCGTTTGAATCTGAGGCGCAGGTGTTTCGCCCGGGAAACTTGAGATCCGCAAAAGAACATCGGGCGGTGGTGAAGGAAAAGCTGCAGAAGGAGGTGGAGTTGGGGAGGATGGCGGGCCCATTCCAGGACCCGCCATTCTCCAAGTTACGGATTTCCCCACTTGGGGTGGTACCTAAGAAGGAGCCGAACAAGTTTCGGCTAATTCATCATTTATCTTATCCGACGGGGATTGTCGGTGAATGATGGGATATCAGCAGAGTTGTCGGCGGTATGTTATGTATCGTTCGATAGGGCCTTGGAGCTGGTAAGGGTTGCAGGGCGGGGGGCCCTGATGGCAAAGGCGGATGTGGAAGCAGCTTTTCGTTTACTCCCGGTGCATCCAGAGAGCCTTCATCTCTTAGGGTGTATGTGGGATGGTGCATACTATGTGGATCGCTGCCTGCCGATGGGCTGTTCCATTTCGTGTGCTTATTTTGAGGCATTCAGTACTTTTGTGGAATGGGTAGTCAAGGAGGTGGCAGGAGTCCATTCGGTGATTCACTATTTGGATGACTTCTTTTGCGTGGGTCCGGCGGGCTCTTCGGTTTTCTCCTTGTTGTTGTTTACGTTAGAGCGGGTCGCGCGGAGCCTGGGTATTCCGTTGGCAAAAGAAAAAACAGAAGGGCCAGTGACGGCTCTATGTTTCTTAGGTATTGAAATTGATACACTGGCAATGGAATGCCGGTTGCCGGAGGGGAAGCTTCTGGATTTGAAGGCGTCGGTGCGGTTTTTGTCCCAGGCCAGGAAGGTGCGGTTGCGGGATTTGCAGTCAGTGCTCGGTAAATTGAATTTCGCTTGTCGCATTATGCTGATGGGGCGGATATTTAACAGGAGACTGGCGGACGCAACCGCGGGGGTGAAAGCTCCAAATCACTTTATCAGAGTGACGAAAGTGATGAAAGGGGATTTGTTGGTTTGGGAGGAGTTCTTGGACCGGTACAACGGTCGGACCCTTTGGATGAGCGAGGCATTGTCCAATAGCCAACTGGAATTGTACACTGATGCGGCTGGGGCGACAGGTTTTGGAGCAATTTTTCAGACACGCTGGTGTGTGGGAAAGTGGCCACGGCTTTGGGTAGAAGCAGGTTTGGTAAGGAATTTGGCGCTGCTGGAATTGTTTCCCATTATTGTAGCGGTGGAGTTGTGGGGCCCTGTTTTTTCTGGACGAAGGTTTGCATGCATTGTGACAACATGGCGGTGGTGCATTCCATCAACGCACTGTCGGCAAAATCCCCGCCGGTTGTGGGGTATTTAAGGCATCTGGTGTTGCGTTGCTTGGAGTTAAACATTTGCGTGGTGGCTCGGCATGTGCCTGGGATTCGGAACGAGGTGGCTGACGCACTATCACGGTTTCAGTTTTGCAGGTTCAGGAAGCTGGTGCCGGAAGCGGACGCGGATGGAGAACCTTGCCTGGACTGGCTGTGGGACCTGGCATCGGTATAGCATTTGAGGGAATTCGGAGATCGGTGTCTGAGGCTACTTGGTGCCGATATCAGGCGGTGTGGAAGGAATGGGCAGAGTTGGAAAGTAGGGACTTCATGGAGTCGGGTTACAAGGGCCGAGTGTTGGGGTTACTGATGTTAATTAGTGGGGACTTCTCGGAAGGTCGGTCCATTTCGGTGATGGGTTGCAAGTTGGCGGCGTTGGCCTTTTTGTTTCAGATGCAGGGGGTTCGGGACGCGACTAAGGATTTTCTGGTGCGGCAGGCAATGAAAGGTTTTCGGAAAGGGGCCCAGTCGCGTGACAGGAGGCGGCCGGTGTCATTGCCATTGTTGGTTCGTTTAGTGGGGATTGTAGGGGAGTTGTGTTCGTCTCATTATGAGCAGATGTTGTTTTCGGTAGCTTTTGTATTGGCGTTTTTTGGGGCCTTTCGCATTGGTGAATTGGTCAGCCCGAATAAGCAAGCGATGGGTGGTTTGCTGTTGGAGGATGTAATGCTGGGGGAGGATAGAGTGGAATGTCGGCTTCGCTTTTCGAAGACGGATCAGAGGGGCCGGGGGCGCTTAGTAGTGTTGTTCGCTTTACCGGGGCACCAGTTGTGCCCAGTGGTACAAGTGTCAGAGTTTTTAAGGGTGCGCGGCGGTTACCCTGGCGTTTTTCTTAGACATGTGGACGGATTGGCTTTGTCACGTTACCAATTCAATGCGGTGCTGAAGATGGCTTTAGCACGGGTGGGGGAGGAGCCACGTGAGTACGGGTCTCACTCCTTCCGGATTGGGGCGGCAACGGAAGCCGCCAGGTGGGGTTTGAGTGAGGATTGTATCCGGCGGATTGGGAGGTGGGAGTCTTCCAGGTTTCGCTTGTACGTTAGGCCTCACTTGATCAGGTGATGCCTCAGGGGTTGGGGGATTCCTGGTTTGCGTTTTTGATGCTGGTATGTGACAATTTTCTTGTCTGTTGCTGTTTTTATTCGTTCTTGTTTATATTTTGTAGGGCCCTGCCTTGTGTGGATCCTCGGGCACTCCTACGTGTATTGGGGAGCGTTGCGGGCGGATGTGCGTCGCGATGGTCGGCAGCTTGGAGTGTCGGTGATGGAGGCCCGAGTAAAGTGGCTGGGAATTCGGGGCATGACCTGGGGTAGGGTGCGACCAGAGGTGGCTTATTATAGCCGTATGGATCGTGACCCAGATGTGTTAATTTTACACGTGGGTGGGAACGATTTGGGAGTAAGGTCGGCGAGGGAATTGAAAAGAGACATAAAGCTGGACCTGTTACATTTGTGGAGGGCGTTCCCGGGCATAGTTATTGTTTGGTCGGACATTATAGCTCGGACGCAGTGGCGTTTCGGTAGGTCGGTGGACCGTATTAATAGGGCTCGGAGCAAGCTGAACCGGGCAATTGGCAGGTTTGTGGCGAGAAATGGTGGGTTGGTGGTGCGGCATAGGGAATTGGAGGAATCCACGGAGCAGTATCTAAGGAGAGATGGGGTTCATCTGACCGATGTGGGTCTAGATTTATGGATGTTGAGTTTGAGGGATGGCCTGGAGCAAGCACTAGGGGTGTGGGGGGCCCGGGCCAAGTAAGGGTGTCACTTGGCCGGGCTGTGGCGGGGTGATAGGTCAGTCAGAGAGGTTGGGAGTACCGACAGTCGGTTTGTTGGTACGAAGTCGCTCAAGGGGAGTGGCTTCGGACTGGATGGGAACTTGTGGGCGGAGGTCCCGCAGGTTCTGGGTAGGGGTAATCAACGATGGAACGTTGTTACCCCTCACCTTGGGCCGGGTGGTCACGGCCGAGGTGGTCCTCTGGGCCGGTTTGGAGGTTACGGCCGGGGGGTTAGGAATGATGGTTGGCCTCTCGGACGGATCTATCGGTGTTTCTGGTTATACGGGTATATATGTATAAGGTTAAGTTTAACAATTGAGTGGCGTGTTGGGCCACGAGTTTTTGGTATACATATATACGGTAAATAAAACTGTGGCCATTCCTGCAATAAAGTCGTGGTTCTCGTCTTTATTTAGGTAGATATGGTATGGGGGTGTTTAGCATGGTAACCTGCTTATCCCTTATAGATGCGTCAAGAAGGGCAGTGAGCCCCATAGGGGTGAATGGACCCCATGACGATCGGGAGGGTGCAAGGTTAGGAAGGGGTTAATTGGATTACATGGATAGGGGATATATGGGGCTATAGGATTGGTAGAAGGGTGCTGTAAGGGGATTGGAGGGGAGCAAGGAAGGGGTGGGGGGTTTGTGGGAGGTATAAGAGAGGGGGTGTACTGATTACCTCCCCTTTTGTCGCCGGAAAGTTGTGTCCCACCCGCCCGCCCTGATATATGTATATGTATATGTTTATAAAAAAAAAAAAAATAATAATGAAAAGGAGATGGTTTTTTCAAAAAAAAAAAAAAAAAAGAGGAAGAAAGGAGAATACAAGGTTGATTTGCCAATTTTGTTGTTGTCACAGCGGGGTGATAGGTCCGTCAGAGAGGTTGGGAGTACCGACAGTCGGTTTGTTGGTACGAAGTCGCTCAAGGGGAGTGGCTTCGGACTGGATGGGAACTTGTGGGCGGAGGTCCCGCAGGTTCTGGGTAGGGGTAATCAACGATGGAACGTTGTTACCCCTCACCTTGGGCCGGGTGGTCACGGCCGAGGTGGTCCTCTGGGCCGGTTTGGAGGTTACGGCCGGGGGGTTAGGAATGATGGTTGGCCTCTCGGACGGATCTATCGGTGTTTCTGGTTATACGGGTATATATGTATAAGGTTAAGTTTAACAATTGAGTGGCATGTTGGGCCACGAGTTTTTGGTATACATATATACGGTAAATAAAACTGTGGCCATTCCTGCAATAAAGTTGTGGTTCTTGTCTTTATTTAGGTAGATATGGTATGGGGGTGTTTAGCATGGTAACCTGCTTATCCCTTATAGATGCGTCAAGTGGAAAACAACAGTCAAACATTTTTATACTAAAGTGTTGAAAGTTTTACCTTGTGGTCATCTCATTACTGAGCACACAGGGCAAAAGTTTCAAGTCACTGCAAAGGAAGGATCAAAATCAAGTCAGAAAACAGAACAGAGTCGGAGACCAGGAGATCAGGAATGCAGAGGGAAACACCAACAACAGACAGGAGTGGGAAGTCAGGGACTGGGACAGACGGACGAGCGGGGAAGGGTACAGGTCAGGGCACAGTAACAAGGAGTCAGATCAAACAGGAAATCTCACCACAGCAAGTCACAGGCTGCAGAGAAAAACTATAACCAGCACAGGAATGCAAGTTCAGAGACTATATATAGTGTCTTCTGAAACCAGAACGAGGCTGATGGGAGTTAACCCTTGACATGACCAGGCCGGATCTGGGAAACTCTGGAGCGGAGAATACCGATCCTGGATCATGACACAGAGTCATTATTCTGGACATATTAGTAGGTGTAATACTGTTACATATACAGAGTCATTATTCTGGAAAGATTAGAAGGTGTAATACTGTTACATATATGTACTGCCCTGCCAACAGTCGAACTGCTCGGATCCGGGGTTGCTGTGGCTCGAGGGTCTTCAGACCCGGGGACTTGCAGCCACTTTGAAGTGTAAAAGGGGGGAATATTTACAAGGGAGAGTTCATGACGCCACCCGTGGCTCGCGGTAAGGGGAGTATCATCGCTGCCGATGGGAGAACCCGGGGAAGATGGAGCAGGGTAGCCAGATGATGTTCCCTCCACGGGTAGGAGAGACCCCGTGGACTCTAGGGAGCAGGTGAAGGGTAGCGTGGTGCAGGCTGTGGGGGCAGGCAGGATGCAGGGGGGGAACAGTGTACTCACTCAAGCTGTGTGAATGTTCGTGCAACCGTTAAGTAGACTCTGACACAGAAGTAAACCAAGTCTCTGGGTGCCGCTGCCACTCTGGGAAGCTCGTCCGGGAATCCGTTCCCGCCGGTATTGTCTGGTGGACTGGAGTATGCCTCCATGCTCTTGTAGATAGATGTTTCTGAGTGACCCCTTGGCCTGAAGCGGTTGGGGTACCGCCCCCTATATTTAGATAGGGGAGCTGTGCTCTCGATGGCTGACACTTGGGATTTTTGTAGGCCACATCAGCTGGAAAGCACAATTCCCCTCGTTGTGTTGGTGCCTTTGATCTCTGAGCTCTTGGGTAAAGTTCATAAAGAGACTCTCCTCCACAGGTTATCAGGTTGCGTGAAGCTACTCACTGATCCTAGATCATGCCATGCTCGGTATCGGTCTGGTTACTGGACTGTCCGGTGCCGACCGTTCTCAAAAACTAAGTCTGGGCACCCTTCTCCAATACCCTGTGACCGGGTCTCTGATTCATCCGGTCCCAGACCACCGTCTGCGACCTAACCAAAGTCTCCCAGGGAGCTACAACTCCCTCAGCTCCTCACTCTCTGAGGGCTACTACTCAACTCCCTATGTCCCTCCCACCAGTCTGCCTGACCCCTAGGCGGGTGGCACTTTTCCAGCTAGACCACCCACTGGTGTGCCTGACAGAGTGTGGTGTGAGGTGTGGTTAGGATTTGTGTGCTGTTGGAGACAATACCAGAGTTAGGATCCCAGAACCTTGGAGCATGAGTTCTGCACCATATGAGAAAGGAGTGCAGTTCCCTGTGACACCCTGATAAGGTCAGGGGTGTCATATATACAGAGTTATTATTCTGGGCAGATTAGTAGGTGTAATACTGTTACATAGTTAGGTAAATATTTGTGCGCTTTCCGATTAGAAATAATATTCATTTTAGTTGCAAAATGATACAGTATATGAGCTGTAACTCAATTGCAAATCACTAATTGAGTGGCAGTAATTGTGGTCAGCAGAATAGAAATCATTTGCATAAGAGACATCTGCTGGATTTGACTGACGCTTGGACAGCAGTCGCCAGGATCTAAGCAGCCTAATATCTGTATGTGTCTGTGCTTTATAAACTGCAGTGCGGACAAATCTTCCACATGAATGTCCTTTGTTGCTGGGTAGACATTCGCTTTGCCACAGCACGTAGTTTTTTGTCTAGTGTGGTAGATAATGCTACCAATAGTATTATGCTCTGTTCTCCAGGAATACATTTGCATCTTAAGGAACATGGTTCTTATATAAATGTTTACTAATATTCCATTATGAGCATAACAAAAAAGTCAGGTGTCAAAATTGGCAATATACATTAGAAAGTGAATCCAGGAGGTGGCACTGTCTGTATCCTCAGACATAGCCTTAGGCGGGCTTTGCACACTACGACATCGCAGGCCGATGCTGCAATGCCGAGTGCGATAGTGCCCGCCCCCGTCGCAGCAGCGATATGTGGTGATAGCTGGCGTAGCGAAAGTTATCGCTACGCCAGCTTCACACACACACTCACCTGCCGTGCGACGTCCCTGTGGCCGGCGACCCGCCTCCTTGTTAAGGGGGCGGGCCGTGCGGCGTCACTGCGACGTCACACGGCAGGCGGCCAATCAGAGCGGAGGGGCGGAGATGAGCAGGATGTAAACATCCTGCCCACCTCCTTCCTTCCGCATATCCTACGGAAGCCGCAGTGAGGCCGGTAGGAGACGTTCCTCGCTCCTGCGACTTCACACACAGCGATGTGTGCTGCCGCAGGAGCGAGGAACAACATCGGACCATTGTGTCAGCGTAATTATGGATTATGCCGACGCTGTACCGATGATACGATTACGACGCTTTTGCGCTCGTTAATCGTATCATCCAGCCTTTACACACTGCGATGTCGCATGCGATGCCGGAAGTGCGTCATTTTCAATTTGACCCCACCGACATCGCACCTGCGATGTCGCAGTGTGCAAAGTGCCCCTTAATTAGTGATAATCACAATGTGTCAGTTAAGCTGGGTTCACACTAAGCGACAGCAACAACGACGTCGCTGTTACATCACCATTTTCTGTGACGTAACAGCGACCTTGTAAGTCGCTGTTATGATCGCTGCTTAGCTGTCAAACACAGCGACGCAGCAGCGATCATAACGTCGCTACATGTGCAGAGAGCAGGGAGCCGTGCTTAGCGCTGGCTCCTTGCTCTCCTAGGTACAGTACACATCGGGTTAATTAACCCGATGTGTACTGCAGCTACATGTCATAGTGCAGAGAGCAGGGAGCCGCGCACACTGCTTAGCGCTGGCTCCTTGCTCTCCTTGCTACAGTATACATCGGGTTAATTACCCGATGCATACTGCAGCCACATGTGCACAGAGCAGGAGCCGGCACTGGCAGCAAGGGCGGAGGCTGGTAACGAAGGTAAATATCAGGTAACCAGGGAAAGGTCTTCCCTTGGTTACCCGATGTTTACGCTGGTTACAGCTTACCGCAGCTGCCAGACGCCAGCTCCTGCTCCCTGCTCGCTTCATTTCGTCGCTCTCTCGCTGTCACACACAGCGATGTGTGTGTCACAGCGGGAGAGTGGCGACCAAAAAATGAAGCTGGACATTCAGCAACGACCAGCGACCTCACAGCAGGGGCCAGGTCGTTGCTGGATGTCACACACAGCGACAGCAACGGGACGTCGCTGCAACGTCACAGAAAATGGTGACGTAGCAGCGACGTCGTTGTCGCTGTGTGTGACACCAGCTTTAGGCCGGAGTCACACTTGCGAGTGACTTGGTAAGTCTCGCATCGGTATCACCCAGCACGGCCGCACACTCTCTGGACACGAGCACCTCAGCTGTATGGAAATACGCGCAGCCGACTCGCTCCTGTCTGGAGAATGTGCGGCCGTGCTGGGTGATACCGATGCGAGACTCACCAAGTCACTCGCAAGTGTGACTCCAACCTTACAATGATTTTTTTCTGTGCTCTAGCACAAATTCATTCAGTGTAGGATATTTATCATACAACTCTATGGATTGGGCGAAAAAAAACAAACAAATGGATTCCATATGGATTATAAGTATAACATCCGATTTTTATGGATAAATTGCCGTTATTAATCTAGAAAAGTGTGTTTGATTATGTACATTGTAAGCTGTATAATTAGTGATGCTACACGGGTGTAAAATTTGAACACATGGATGGTATAGAGTTACAGTATGTGATTGAAAATCATACAGATTTTGTGGATAAAAATCAGCTCGTCTGACCCTAATCTTAGGGGTACTTTGTACGCTGCGACATCGCTAACCGATTGTAGCGATGCCAAGCGTGATAGTCCCCGCCCCCGTCGCAAATGCAATATCTTGTGATAGCTTCCGTAGCGAACATTCACACGGACTTACCTGCCCTGCGACGTCGCTCTGGCCGGCGACCCGCCTCCTTCCTAAGGGGGCAGGTCGTGCGGCGTCACAGCGACGTCACACGGCAGGTGGCCAATAGAAGTGGAGGGGCGGAGATGAGCGGGACGTAAACATCCCGCCCACCTCCTTCCTTCCTCATTGCAGGCGGGAAGCAGGTAAGGAGATGTCCCTCGCTCCTGCGGCTTCATACACAGCGATGTGTGCTGCCGCAGGAACGAGGAACAACATCGTGCCTGTCGCTGCAGCGAAATAATGGAAATGATCGACACTACACGGATCACCGATTTTCGACGCTTTTGTGATCGTTTATCGGTGCTTCTAGGCTTTACACGTTGCGATGTTGTTACTGCCGCCGGATGTGCGTCACTTTCAATTTGACCCCGAGGAGATTGCAGTAGCTATGTCGCAACGTGCGAAGTACCCCTTAGACTGAAACCTACAGTGTACGCACCCCATGTGCCATGAGTGAGGTCTCTGTAATACAGCATGTGATAAAACAGGCCATTAGACATGAGCAAATCGATTCAATGCTCAATTAATTTTTGTTGCGTTTGTAGTATTTTTCTTTGCTTGAATCACTTAAAATGGCCTCATTGTAGAAGAATTACATGACCTCGGGCACGGCCAGGCGAGCGTCACCATAATGCATGGGTACATAGAATTCTGACTTTACTTGATCCAGAATTATGACGAACATGCTGTCATATTAATTTAGTACTGTAGACAATTTTGGCACTTCGCTCATCAGGAGGCATGACTTAGCAATAAAGGGGTGTGACTTAAGACACACCAATTGGGGCCAAATTTTTGTGTAAAATACTGGCCTAAAGTAGGCCAATCAGAAAGTATGGTATTTGAGAATGACTTACTGTATTCCCTATACAGCTAATCCATATATCTGTTTTCTTACCTTACCTCTGGTGAGGTTTCTTTCACGTCCCATGTACTTGGGATTCTCAAACGTGATGTCATCAGGGGGATGGTCCTGCAGTCACGTTCCTGTAGCATCTACCACCCCCTGAAACAGGCCATCATCAGGGGGTAGCGATGTGTTCACTTATCACAGCTTTTTTCACCACAGCCCCCTGATGACATCCAAAGTTAATTGCAGTGAAATAAGCAAGGAGAAATCACTGCAGCGCCTCACAGCCATTAGATTATTTGAGAATTATGCCAAAAATGTCCCTGGATCTTTTAAGATAAAGCATGAAACAACCAAAAACTGACCTGGCTGTTAAAGAGTTAAAGGGGTTGTTCACTGCTTGGACAGCCCCTTCTCAATCAGCATAGTTCCGCCATGTAAAATAATAACAGCTATACTCACCTTTAATGCAGGTGGCAATCCGGCAATGTCGGCACCTGCTTTCTCTCAGGGCTCACGTGACATTGTTATATCACGCGAGCCCTGCAGTGAAACAGCGGACATATTCACTCTCACTTTCTTTGGAAGAAACTAACACCTGGGAAAAGTGAAAGCTGCTGGTGGTCTCTGCTTTGCTACGGGTGTCAGTTTTGTCTGAAGGAAATGAGAGGGACGTGGCCGCTGACTGGCTGGAGAGCTAGTGGGACAGAACAGCAGCCGCCAGCATGGTGCTCATACGAGAGCTGAATATAGCTGCTATTATTTTACAAGGGGGTAACTGTGGTGATTGAGAAGGGTTTGTTTGAGTAATGGACAACCCCTTTAAGAATCACAGTACAACGTGTTTTTCAGAATTATTGATTTTCTTGTTGCCAGTATATTTAAAGAGAACATGTCACTTGGTCACAAAAATGGAGTTAAATATCTTGGAAAAGTCCCTGAGCTCCCCTAATTCTCCCCGTCTTTTCCATTTTGTGCTGCATCACTCCATTGCAGAGATATTCACATGCGTTTCTTGTATGTGAAATCTCTGTTTTGTAATCCAACAAGTAATTTCTTCAGTCTTTTCTAGGGTTGTGTACTTTCTCCCCCTGACTCCAAGGTGCTGCCAATCACAGCTTGTCAACTGATCAGAGGCTGCCTGGAGGAAGGGCTGAAAGTGCACACCCACAGAGAAGACTTGGAAGAAATGACCATTTGAGCTACGAGCAGAGATTTCACATATTGCGCTCTGGAATAAAACAAATGTAAATATCTCTGCAATGGAATAACGCAGCACGAAATGGTAAAGAGCGTCAGAATCAGGGGAGTTCAGGGAAGTTTACAATGTATTTAACTCAATTTTTAGAGACAGTGGTTTTTAAAGAACAAGTTGGGATAATGAAATCACATTAGTATTTTTTAATATTTTTCATTTCAATTGTTTTTCTTCTTTTTTTTAGATTTCGGAAAGAAATTATTATCTCAGATATCTGAAAGGACTTCTGAAGCGCAAGGCATCCAAATCTAGGTCTGATAATGCTAAGTAAATTCCTGGAAAATAGACGTTATGCAAATAGGTGTTTTTGTTCTGTTGTCATGTTTCCACAGGCCGCTAAATTTCTAACATATATTTCAGATTTGTCAGGTTAGCAATTGAAAACACTGATCATATATTCTATATAATTTATTACTCATTCCCTGAGGCGCATGTAGTAGAAATAAAAAAATATAATTCAGACTTCACAACTGACTGTAAGTATTAAATTGATACAAGAATCCGGCACTCAAAAGGAAGGTATGAAACAAAAAGATGCTTTTATTGTAGTAGTCCCACTAGGCTTGTGCATAACCATCACGTTTAGGTCTATTTATGACCTTCATCAGACATGCACAGAGTTGTGCATGCAAGGTATACCACTGAGATGACCATGCTATAGGAATTGCGACAACACTGTGCATGTCTGATGAAGATCATAAATAGACCGAAACGTTAGGGGTACTTTGCACACTACGACATCGCAAGCCGACGCTTGCGATGCCGAGCGCGATAGTCCCCGCCCCCGTCGCAGCCGGCGACTCGCCTCCTTCCTAAGGGGGCGGGTCGTGCGGCATCACAGCAACGTCACAAGGCAGGCGGCCAATAGAAGCGGAGGGGCGGAGATGAGCGGGACGTAAACATCCCGCCCACCTCCTTCCTTCCGCATAGCCGGCGTGAGCCGCAGGACGCAGGTAGGAGATGTTCCTCGTCCTGCGGCTTCACACACAGCGATGTGTGCTGCCGCAGGAACGAGGAACAACATCGTAACATCGGTCCTTCCGAAATTATGGAAATGACCGACGCTACACCGATGATACGATTTCGACGCATTTGCGCTCGTTAATCATATCAAAAACGATTTACACACTCTGATATCGACAGCGACGCCGGATGTGCGTCACTTTCAATTTGACCCCACCGACATCGCACCTGCGATGTCGTAGTGTGCAAAGTACCCCTTATTGTAATACACAAGTCTAGTTGAAGTACTACAATAAAAGCATCTATCTGTTTCACACCTTCCTTTTTGTGCCGGATTTTTGTATCATTTTCACTAAGGATTGGGATCCTATCCAAGCACCACTTCTGAGAGTTTCATGTTTTAATACCGTATATTATTGTAAACATAAAAAGTGGGATAGTAAAGAAGACATACTTACTAAAGTACACCTAGAATTCTGACCATGCCCCACATTGTTAAAGCTTTTCGACGATTTTAGAAAGTGCCTAGGCAAGGCTAGGTTTGTAAACCACACCAAATTTACTCAAATTTATTTCAGTTTTTGGCTTTAAAAGATTTCTAAAATGAAGCCATCTAATTTGTGTGTTTAGTTCATGTTTATCAACTTTTGAAAATTGTCCTTAGGGAGATTTGGGGATACGGATCAACCATGCAAAATTTTGGGGCCAAAACAAGTATATGCAGACTACACCTCTTTGCAAATTACACACATTTACAATGTACTTCCTCACTCATAGAATAAAAATAAAGGTAACCAAAATAGTAGGCTCATTATATTACCCTTTCTGGAAGTGTATTGGAAAAAAAAGTATTTAGTCGGTCACCAATTGTGCAAATTCTCCCACTTAAAATGATGAGAGAGGCCTGTAATCGACATCATAGGTAGACCACAACTATTAGAGACAAAATGAGAAAACAAATCCAGAAAATCACCTTCTCTGATTTGGCAAGATTTGTTCTGCAAATTATGGTGGAAAATAGGTTTTTGGTCAATAACAAGAGTTCATCTCAATATGTTATACTGTATATCCTTTGTTGGCAAAAACAGAGGTCAAACGTTTTCTTTACGTCTTCATAAGGTTGGCACACACTGTTGGTAGTATGTTGGCCCATTCCTCCATGCAGATCTCCTCTAGAGCAGTGATGTTTTGGGCCTGTCACTGGGCAACACTGACTTTCAACTCCCTTTAAAGGTTTTCTATGGGGATGAGATCTGGAGACTGGCTAGGCCACTTCAGGACCTTCATATGCTTTTTACAAATCCACTCCTTCATTGCCCTGGCGGTGTGCTTGGGATCATTATCATGCTGAAAGACTCAGCCACATTTCATCTTCAATGCCCTTGCTGATCGAAGGAGTTTTGCACTCAAAATCTCACGATACATGGGCCCCATTCATTCTTTCATGTACACGGATCAGTCATCCTGGTCCCTTTGCAGGTAAACAGCCCCAAAGAATGATGTTGCCCCCCCATGCTTCACAGGAGATATTGTGTTCTTTGGATTCAACTCAGCATTCGGTCTCCTCCAAACACGGCAAGTTGTGTTTCTACCAAACAGTTCTACTTTGGTTTCATCAGACCATATGACATTCTCCCAATACTCTTCTGGATAATCCAAATGCTCTCTAGCAAACTTCAGACGGGCCCGGACATGTCCTGGCTTAAGCAGAGGATTTGAGTCCCTGGCGGCGTAGTGTGTTACTGATGGTAGCCTTTGTTATGATTCTCCCAGCTCTATGCAGGTCATTCACTTCCTATTGGAAGCTGTAACATGAGCTTCAGGAACAGCAAGTGTCAGACTATTTTGACCGCTATATAGGATATTTCAAGATATTATGAGGATAACACATAAGAAATCTGCTATATCCACACTACATTTGGTCAGAATACTAAATCCAAATGGATTTCATCACATGCTGTGTATTTTTAAAATCAGCAGCATGTCTTTTATTTAGTAAAATTGTAATTCTTCCATGTGTATTGTTCTCTCTGCAATGCAATGAATGAATGAAACACAATTAACCTCCTCCCAACCTTGGGCGTATATATATGTCCAAGGTCATGTCCCCTTGGTTACCACGGGCTCCGGCAGTGAGCCCATGGTAATTCCTACACTTGTCTGCTGATCCAATCAGGAGACATTTGTGGCTAACAGGCGTGGGTGGATCAAAGATCCACCCGCACCAGCTAACCACTTAGTCAAAACGCAAAACCCCCCACTGTTACCAAGTTAGTAAAGGGTTAAATTACAATAAACACAATTTGCCGAAGCAACTAGAGATACCCTAAATCAAACCATTAAAACTTAATGTTTACTCTATACTTAATTATAATAGTGGCTATATAATGATTGGACGATTCTGATATGACATCACTACCAAACCTTTAAAAAGGGTGCCGTATTTTTTTCGGTTCACTATAGCCTCAGCCCCCTGATGAAGCCAGACATAGTGAAACATGTTGGGGAGGCTAGTAGCTGAAAACGTTTAACAAGCAGGTTTAGGGAGTCATCAGTAAGCAAATAGGAGTCACAGGCTCGCAGCCTGTTACCTCACATGATATAGGAATGTCAATAAGCTCCCTCTTCCAGAAATGTTTTAAAATACCTAGTCACTATTATAATTAATTATAGATTAAACGTTAAGTTTTAATGGTTTGATTTAGGGTACCTCTAATTGATTCGGCAAATTGTGTTTATGCTAACCATTTAGATCGCGCTCTCAAAATCTGACAGCGCAATTTAAATGGCCATGGCAGAGATTGCACTGTTCCCCGGCCCCATGATGTGATCACGAAGTGCCATGGTGTTGCCATTGTAGCGCAGGGTCAGCTGATGGCCCCTGACGCTACTATGACTCACTTCCTGTGAGAGCCGACAGAGCGCCAGTGCTCGCAGGAACACTTGCATTTCTGCTAATGAAAGAACAAGCAATCGCAGTATACAGTCATTAAGTCTCCTAGGAGCACTAGAAAAATCAATGAAAAAAAGGTTTTAAAAAATATTAAATTTAAAAAATCTAAAAGTTCAAATCACGCCCTTTTTGCCCCATTGAAAATAAAATAATACAAAAATACATACATTTGGTATTGCTACATTCAGAAATGTCCAATCTATCAAAATCTAAAATCATTTAATCCGACAGGTATACAGAGTAGAGATAACAAGATTCCAAACGCCAAAATTACGTTTTTTTGGTCAATGTAACAATGCATTAAAATGCAATTACAGGTAATCAAAACAGCGCATCTAAGCAGAAATGGTGTAATTGAAAATATCAGCTCAAGACGCAAAAAATAAGCCATCACACAGCCCCAGATCCTGAAAAACGAGAACGTTACTGGTCTCAGAAAATGGCGACAAAAATGCAATTTTTTTTTGGACAAACATTTTAATTTTTTTCACCCCTTAGATAACAGTAAACATGTTTGGTATGTCCGAACTTGTACCGACCTGAGACATCATACTGACACATCACTTTTACCATATACTGAATGTGGTAAAGAAAAGATCCCCCAAAACAATCGTGCAATTGCACTTTTTTTTACAATTTCACCGCACTTGGAACTTGTTTTCTAGTACGATATATGATAAAGGTAATGGTTTCAATGAAAGGTACAACTCGTCCTGCAAAAAAACAAGTCCTCGTATGGCTATATTGACGGAAAAATAAAAAATGTTATGGTTCTTGGAAGAAGGGGTGGAAAAACGAAAAGTGAAAAATCGCCGGGGGGATTTGAAGGGGTTGGTGCAAAATCCACATCTGATCTGCAGAACAATGGTTTTAGATATGCTGCCGATTTTTTCAACTTACGATCTAATTACAGTGTATATCTTGTGTGAATTTTCAGATTTTTCTTAATTTATTTTATTTAATAAATATTAGAAGTATTTATGCCTTACTAATCTACCTTTTTTGTGTGTTTTATAGCAAAGACTCCGTGAGTATTGGCTCACAGGTGGCACTTAACCTCTGCTCCTATCTTTGTTCTTCCACCACAGGTACAATATTTCATGTCTCCTTCATAGTCTTACAATACTGACGATATGTATATGCGGGATAAACTTGCTGACATGATAATAGAGGTTCAATTTTTTTCTGATCATTTTAAGCCCATTGGCAACAACTTTTTTGCCACGGTTTGTTTTCTACAGGTGTCAACACAAAAATACGCTTTAACAATCAGCTATAATTTTTACTCCCCCCCCCCCCTTTTTATGGGTATTAGGGGCATATTTGACACAGCATTTTTGTTTGTGTGAGTTTTTTTATTTTACACATCTGCATCCTTTACATATATTTTTTCAATTTGTTTCAGGCTCCCCATAGAAGCTAATGTTTTTGGTGCATTTTTAGACACATAGTAGGCATTAGTTTTCATGACATCCCATCCACTTTACTTAAAATGTTAAATGCAGTAGATCTTCCACACAAAAAATACACAGCGGCCACAGCTTGTCACCAGGTTTTTCCTCTACTATCCGGGAGCAGTTTTATGTGGAGACAGAGACCCTGATTCCACTTAGGCTGAGTTCACACGTCCTGTCAGTTACCCACACTTACCCGCACTGACGAGGGGCAATCACCCCAAAACACAGTGTCTGCAAATTGGGATTCTGATCTGGCATATATCCTAGGTTATATGAAAAGGCTTGTTAAAAGGCCACTTTTGACTTTTAGGATTGCTACTTCCAATAGGTGGCACTAGAATTTGTCTCCTTTCCTGGAGAGACAATTTGAATTTCTGTAATCATTAGTTAGAACAGATCCTGCAGAGATCCGTTGGATAAAGGTTCGTCAAACACAACATTTTTGTCAATTGTTAAATAACTGCTGCCTGCTGGATCCATTTTTTAAACATTGTAGTCTATGGGGAACTCATCCGTCAACTGATTGCTATTTAGTCATCCGTGATTCTTACATTTGTAACAGATCATTTTTTTTCTTACAAGATCCTTTTCAAATGGAAGATAAATAGCAATCTGTTAACGGATCCGTTCTCCACAGACTCCCATGTTAAAAAAAGGGATCATCTAACTGATGATTACAGGACATGTGAATTTACTGGGAGGCATCTCTGCTGTAAATCTTTCAGTTCTCCCAATGTTGAGCTCTGTGTAACCCCTCTCAGACAGCTTATCGGCAGCTTTCTGCCCATGTGCAGTGTACACAGAAAACTACCAATCAGTGAATGTGGAGGACTACATGGCTGCAGGTTTACTAGTCTTCGAATGATAATCTCCTATTGATAAAACAATAATTTTATCAAAACTACAACAAAAAACTCACTAACTGACACACCGCTGGAATCAGGATCTCTGCCCCTACATTATGCTGTTCTCAGATTAGTGAAATCAATATCATCTAAGAAATCATAGTAACATCAAGGACAATTTTTAGAAAACTCCTAAAGCACATAAAATTCAAGAAAAACTAGAGTCAAATTCCTTAGTATGAAAATATGAATGATCTTTATTTAAACTCAAATTACACACAGAAATAATTGTAATCAATAAAAGGTAGAAACGTGCGTCGGGGCCTCGTGGACTGCCCCTACCACAGGACGGAGCAATATGGGTAAGCTGGATCATAGCTACACGTAGTTTGTTGATTGCACAAGGTTATTTAGCCCTCTAGTGACTGAATTAGTTATTGCGATTCTGAACTTTCATGTCTGGCTTATTTATTTTTGCGATTCTATATATCTGATGGTATTTCATTACTGTAGATATATGTGTTGTCAACCTATACTCACATTATAGGCTACTATTGCTGCTAAATTGACTAGATTGTATATGTGAATTGGTGTGACACACAAATCAACAGAGGTCATACGTACTGTAGACGGGCTGTTCAGCTGCATTTTGTTACATCAGAACATTGTGCTATGGGGCTGTGCTTTATATGTAGTGAGGTCATAGTGCAAGAATACAGATATACATTTTTGAATACTGAACTGATATATATATATAATTTTCTCTCTGTATACTCTACAGCATTGTGCAATTCTTATATATTTTCATTTCACTTTGATCCATGCTGTTTTACCGATCCTTCACCTTGTCCTTTGGTAAGCACTTTCCACTTTCTTTCTTCACCTGTGGTCTTCTCCCTTTTATTGGTTACTATTATTTATATGCGTATTTGAGTTTAAATAAAGATCATTCATATTTTCATACTAAGGAAACTCCAGTTTTTCTTGGATTTTCTGCTCTCAGATTAGGTGGCAAACACCTGATGACAGATTCCCCTTAATCTTTAAAAAAGTTTAATAAAAAAAAAATATATTAAACATATCCTACTTTACAGTTTTTTGTTTCCCACAGGTGTTCGCTTATCACAAAGATCCTTACTGGCAGTCACTGTATCTGTATTATCTGTCTATCAGGTAAAATGCAGGGGTTATATTTGGCTTAGGTGTTTCTAAAGGTCCAGTCACACTAAGCAACTTACCAGCGATCCCAACAACGATAGGGATCGCTGGTAAGTTGCTAGGAGGTTGCTGGTGAGATGTCACACTGCGACGCTCCAGCGATTCCACCAGCAACCTGACCTGGCAGGGATCGCTGGAGCGTCGCTACACGAGTTGCTGGTGAGCTCACCAGCAACCAGTGACCAGCCCCCAGCGCCGCGTGGAAGATGCTGCGCTTGGTAACTAAGGTAAATATTGGGTAACCAACCCGATATTTACCTTGGTTACCAGCGCACGGAGCTACACGTGCAGAGAGCAGGGAGCAGCGCACACTGAGCGCTGGCTCCCTGCTTTCCTAGCTACAGCACACATCGGGTTAATTACCCGATGTGTACTGCAGCTAAATGTGCACAGAGCAGGAGCCGGCACTGACAGTGAGAGCGGCAGAGGCTGGTAACAAAGGTAAATATCGGGTAACCAAGGACAGGGCTTCTTGGTTACCCGATGTTTACCGTGGTTACCAGCCTCCGCAGAAGCCGGCTCCTGCTGCCTGCACATTTAGTTGTTGCTGTCTCGCTGTCACACACAGCGATCTGTGCTTCACAGCGGGACAGCAACAACTAAAAAATGGCCCAGGATATTCAGCAACAACCAACGACCTCACAGCAGGGGCCAGGTTGTTGCTGGATGTCACACACAGCGACATCGCTAGCAACGTCACAAAAGTTGTTCGTTAGCAGCGATGTTGCTAGCGATGTTGCTTAGTGTGACGGGGCCTTAAGGCCGGGGTCATACTGATGTATACCATCCAATGATTTTCTCATGCAAGAGCATCGGATGTGACATGCTAATGACACTTGGCTGAAACTTTGCTGTGAGTGTGATCCCGAGTATCATTCATTGTAATCCGATTCCTTCATATATGAGAATTAGATCATAGGTGTGGAGAAGATGGAGAGATTAATTTCTCCATCTTCTCCATTGCTTTTGTCCTTGGTAATCGGACTGCACTCGGAAGACAACTGATGTTTCACGTGCACCCCTAGACTTGTATGGGTGCGTGTGATGCAATTATCGGAGCCACTCGCAGCACGCTCCAATTGTTTTCTCCTGCTGAATCGGCATGAGAAACATATCACAGATCTGCTCTGCCCCATAATATAACACTGATCCAAGTGCTATCTGATATAACATTGCATAGCACTCGGACGTGTTATATGCTTTCGTTGTGCTATCTGATATAACAGTGCAAAGCACTCAGACGTGTTATACGCTTTTGTTGTCTGGAGAGGAGGGCAAACTATGTAACTTACCTTTCATCCATGCAACCTACAGGTGGCGCTACTTCTTCTGGCAGGTTTCCTCCCAACAGTGCAAAAGATACGTAGATCTATTGATGATGAATTTATACTCATGCTTGCTGGATTTGGTGTGATTGTTGATGAAGATAAGAAAAAAGCAGTGGACTACATTGTTTACTACATCTGGGCAGTGGAAGGTGAGAGATAATGTATTTTAACAAAAAAAAACAAAACGTTATTTTATTACAATGTAAAGAAGAGCAGAATTCAATATACTTCTCTATGTAGAAGGGCAAATAGAGCAATGGAAAGGGAACATGATTGTCATGGACTGGACTGTGGTGTTAGGTTGGGTTGTGTTGGAACGAACAAGAAAGGAAGAACAGGAACAATCTAGATGGAACTGAAACAGTGTCTGAATATGTTCTGTACTGGTGGAATTTATGTTATAAACACATGCAAAGGAAAATTAGGGGCATCAATTATAACTAAAAATCATGTATTTTTTTATTAACTGCAATGCAATCATGTTAAAGTATTATACACATTATGATAGAGTCCCCATCATGGGTTAAGGAGACCAAAAACACTGAGAACATGTGAATATAAAGAGGTGTCACACTTAATATAATGCAGGCTATTACAGGCATTTGGCCTATCAATTAAGACTCCATAATTGTTGAGTAAAATTTGACAGTACATTTGTCATGGGTCTGTCACGGGTGACAGACAGTCTAGTGGTTTCTGACAATAGAAAGTCACAATGTTTGGCTGCAAAACATTTTCCCTGACCTTCTATTGTTCTTGTTGTTAGTATTCATTGTAATAGGTAGGTTTCATGCTGGATTTTGACTTTTCCCCCTTAAGGACCCAGCAGGAGCTCATCTTCCACCCAGCTGCTGATCATCAATACTCCCTTGGTGCTTAAATACTCCCTTCTTCCTTGGTCTGGTGCTGGTGATTTTATTCAGTTCATTCTAGCTCTGGTTGCAAGCAGGTGGCTTGCTCTCATCTGTGGTATCGTTACTGAAGCTTTGCTGAACTCCTGTCTCAGTCATCTGTGGATAATTAGATTATGCACTTTCCCCTGTGTGACCTCCTTGTGTCTTCCTTTAGCATTTAGTGGGGTTTTCGAAGAGCTCATCTCACCCATTTCCTATTTAGGGTCCTGTACTATCGATACCTAGGGTCAGGTATCTGCTTATAGGGTGGTGCGGGACCAGCAGTAGGTTTGGTTAGGGATACCCATCTCCCCTTCCCTAGATACAGGGGTCCCCTTCCCTTACCTTTTGCTGCTCGCTTAGTACTTCCCTGTATCTAGTGTGACAACAATCCTGACTGACAGCTGGGTATAAAAGTGCAAACATGGCTGCCATACAGAGTATAGTAGTGTAACAATACACTTGAATATAATATATAAATAATAACAAAGTGTAAATACAAACAGTGCCTTAATATATATTAATAAGGAGGCTTAAAAATGCAACTAATAATAAATAATATGTTTGGCAAACACTGAAGGTGTTAAATGCAAAATGTGACCATCTGATAAGTAAATGTCATGAGAGACTATGGAAATAGTGGGACCCCTAAGCTGACTCTCAGACTAGGGGGCCATGTGTTATCCCTATTCTCAAAGATACCCCTAATTGTGGGGATGTCTGAGTCTCCTTCCTGGCCCTGCTTCTGATCAGCCCTGATCTTATACCCCCACAGAGGGGGGCCAGGACAGGAGAGTGATTTAACACACAGAAATAGACAAACAGGGGAAGCCAAAACTCTGTCACACAGCATGCACACATAGAGATCTAGTAAGCAATAAGAGACTAGGAGGAAAACAAGAGCAGGGGGAAACAATAAGACGTCAGATAATTCTACAAGAACACCAAGCACAAAATAACTCTTTCTTCAGCAAGTCTGGGACACAAAAACTCACAAAACAACATAGCATAAACTATAGTTGGCGTAGGTAGATTTCCTCCAGCCTAAAAATACTAGGAGTAGAAGTGATTGGCTTTCTTACAACATGTGATCAATGAAGCCTAATGAACATGCTAGCAGAGATTAACTCTTGCTAGCTTGTCTATGAAGGAGCAGAAGCAAGTCGACGTCCGGGTTTGCCTTCGTTGATGAGAAACACCAGAGAAACCATCTGACGGAGTGTCAGACTCTACTATGTGAACAAAGCATGATGAAGCCATGACAGTCGGCGAGTTTTGTGCAAAACTCTGTGTGACAGTAACCTAACAATTGAACAGGACTAAGGGGTACTTTGCACACTAGGACATCGCAGGTGCGATGTCGGTGGGGTCAAATCGAAAGTGACGCACATCCGGCGTCGCTGTCGACATCGTAGTGTGTAAATCGTTTTTGATACGTGATCGCAAAAGCGTTGAAATCGTATCATCGATGTAGCGTCTGTCATTTCCATAATTTCGGAAGGACCGATGTTACGATGTTGTTCCTCGTTCCTGCGGCAGCACACATCGCTGTGTGTGAAGCCGCAGGAGCGAGGAACATCTCCTTACCTGCGTCCCGGCTGCAATGCGGAAGGAAGGAGGTGGGCGGGATGTTATGTCCCGCTCATCTCCGCCCCTCTACTTCTATTGGCTGACTGCCGTGTGACGTTGCTGTGACGCTGCACGACCTGCCCCCTTAGGAAGGAGGCGGTTCACCGGCCAGAGCGATGTCGCAGGGCAGGTAAGTGCGTGTGAAGCTGCCGTAGCGATAATGTTCGCTACGGCAGCTATCACAAGATATCGCAGCTACGACAGGGCGGGGACTATCGTGCTCAGCATCGCAGCAATCGGCTTGCAATGTCGTAGTGTGCAAAGTACCCCTAAGGCTATGTGCGCACGTTGCGTAAATACATGCAGTTACGCTGCGCCTTGTAGCGCAGCGTAACTGCATGCGTCCTGTGTCCCCTGCACAGTCTATGGAGATTGTGCAGGGGCCGTGTGCACGTGGCGTTTTAGAGCGCAGCGCTTCGGCTGCTGCTCGAAGCGCTGCGTTCTAAGAAGTGACATGTCACTTCTTCCGTGCGCTTTGCCGGCAGCTCCTGCTCTGTCTATGGGAGGGGCTGCAGACAGAGCGCATGGAATCGGCTTTTTTTTTTTTCACTACGGACATTTCTGCAGCGATTTAAAGCGCACGTGTGCTCTTCAGATCGCTGCAGAAATTTCTGCAGTGATTGTACGCAACGTGCGCACATAGCCTTAGTGGATGTATGTTCACAAGACATCAACCTCTTAGCAACCAGAAGAAAGCTGAATGCTGTTCCAGACTTTATAATGGACGTACCACAGGATCAAATAAAAAATCTATTCCATTTTTTATGTTGACATTATGTAAATGCACACTTTATATACTTTATAATTATTATTAATATTATGCACATTTTAATATTATGTTAATAAAATAATAAAATGTTTGGTAATGAAAGATGATGCATATATTGTTGCCAGTTGAAACATTTTATTCATACGGTATATATAAGTCAAAGTCACTCTTTTTGTCTACATAAAAGTTTATCATATTTTTTTACAGACCAATTGCAATTTTTTGAGTGCGAATTGTCAACAGTGTTACATAAATGTGCTTTTATATGGAGTTTACATGCATCTCCAGGAGATTTCATATAATAATGACAGAATGTAATACATGTGATTTTTGCAGCACATACTAGGGCATATCTTGCAAACAATTGTGACATATAATAGCACAAATGGCTGATCTTCTACTTTCTGCCCAGTAAAGTAATTTCTCATGACTAGTCAAGTAGAAAACATGTACTTATTGGATGTTATAAGGATTGTGTTAAAGGGGAAGTCCAGTCTAACTTGTGCATCCTTCCATCACACACATTAGATTGGCGCAGCCTCGCTCTATAAACTTTCCTCGAGCGAGACTGCACTCATCTTGTCGGATTCTTGCCAGGCGTATCTATATCGTATAGCTGTGGCCATGTGACCACCATCCCTGGCTCTGACATTGGCGAATCCTCACAGTGCACAAGTCCTCACAATTCACATAACGTGACTGCACACTTGTCATTACCCGATAACGCCTTTAAGAACCATTGCTTTGTGTTATATTCCGAGATTTGTAGATAATGTTTTATCTTTGTGAGTAAATGTGACATCTTTGCTTTTTTGCACCTACAGTTTGTTACATTGCTGCCCTGGTATTGTCCTGTGCTGTTACAATAGCAATGCTGCTGCGATCACTGGTTCAACACAGGTGAGGATTCATCTTATTCTGGTAATAGCACCTTGCTTGTTCTTGGTGTTGGTCTGGAATTTAAAGCTTTGCACCATACCCCTGAATGGGCATATATTCATTTTGATTTTTTTTTCTGTCAAGTTTTTAAAGGGAATCTATTACCAGGTTTCTGCTATATATTCTGAAAGCAACATAATGTAGGTGCTGATACCCTAATTCTAGGGATGACTGTCACTTGCTGGTCTACATGTTGTCATCTAGATACACAAACTGTCTTCTGTGTTGCAAATCTAGCAGTGCTTAAGAATGCTGAGCTCTATATAACCCTGCCCACTACACTAATTGTCAGTTTGTTCTGTAGAGTGTACATTGACAGAAAGATGCTAATCAGTGATGGGGCGGGGCTATACAGAACAGTTCACTAGGAAGCATGAGACAACTAGTCCTGTATTGATAATCTAAGAGTGATAAAACACTGATTTTCTTAAAACAGCAACACAAAGCCTAATAAATGGCACATCACTACAATAAGGCTGTCAGCCCCTACATCATACCCTCATGCTGATCTCGGACTTCATTTCATAAACCTGTTGATAGATTCCCTTTAAAACGCTGTTGTTCAATGTCATAGAGCAAAATTGTACATCTCTGTATAAAAGACTTCTTTACCCTATACTAACATTAATGTGGGGAATTATAACTAGTGAAGTAAGACACTAATTAAAATAAGAGAGAGGGAGATATAACCCCTCGATCTCCATTAAAGTAGCAGCTTCTTGCAAGGGTCAGATATTGCCCCCTCCAGTGGCCAGGTAACTACAACAGGTTTAATTTGCTGGGAAAGAGGCAGCAAGACTGAGATTCATTTACACAGAGGAGGAGAATTGTCTTCCCAGGCATACGCTTCCTCTCATCAAAGCATCATTGGTAACACTCTGTCTCCAGGGTTCAGATATGAATATTGGGGTTTTGCATCGATCCAATATTTATGGGAGTTAGATTTTTGGTGTTGTAGTCAAGGGGCGAACAGGAAGCATTCACTTACGTCACGAGAGGCAAAGATATCTTGTAAGTAGGGATCTCATAAAATTCTGAAGACTGAGAACACCCCACATCAGAGGGAGGTATATGGGTGTAACTTTGTTTTAACAAAAGGCAGAAATTGGGTTTGGTCTTTTATCAGTCCTTGCAAGGTACAGCTTACTGTGGGTTCTGTTCATTTTTAATAAAGAATTTCTCTTTCTCCAAAAACTTTGATGCTATTGCAGTGACATCAGGTTTAGTCATTTTCTTTTGTTTATCCAGTTTTTATTTTATGTCATTGTATATATTGTATTGTTTTGTCCCATCTGTAACATCTTTTGTATATTTTTATAAACACTGCCTACTTTCGTATTAAATATATAAAATTTAATAGCTTTGTTCCTCTTGCTCTATAAACTGCATCCCCAAAGCCATAGACTACCTGTAACGGGTATCCAATCGACCTGTAAAGTGGTTGCTGGTGGCAGCTAGTATTTTCTTGTGTTATTGTGGAGCTTGGCAGTGACTGTACCGAGGTATGTATATGCTATACACTCACTATCAGTTCACCAATAATGGGCCTTGTCCATTAATCATTGGTAAATTGCATAATTGTCTTGTTGATTGAAGACAGCAGAATGCTTTTCGTGACAAATTAGTGGCAGCAGAGGGATATCTGCGTGATCTCCTGGGCTGTCCCAGTCTATTACCCTGACTTATTGGTGGTAGCAGCAGGATATCTGTGTGACCCCCTGGGCTGTCTCATTCTGTGTCCCTGACATTCATTTCTTGGTTCTATCATGAAAGGCAAGGTGATAACCTAAATGCAGCCATACCTTTTTCCATGGGATTCTACATTTCCAGGCCACTAACCGGCAAGATTGCCTGGCCATGCAACAGTGCATGTATGATATTAAATGAGCATATAAATAAGAAAATTTGCTTGTCAGGAGTCTGAAAAGAATAGATAAAAAACTGTGGAAACAGAGCGCACCAGACTATAGGGTGATACCCTTATAAAAAGATATATTAAATTCAGGTAATATGCTCACCTGAGTGAGTTGTATAGGCACAACGCCTGTGAAAGCTCAATAATGGTTGCTGCTGCCCGGTGGCTGGGGGATGAACTCCACCAGGATGCTTGATAGAAAAGACAGCTCACGATTTTGGGCTGTGCTACCGAAATGAAGATCAAGAAGTGGTTGTTATTCCACAATGTGTTTCCATGCCGAAATGGCGTCTTTTCAAGTATATAAACTAACTGTACTATGGTTTATTGGATCAAAGACCTTCATTTTGGTAGAGCAGCCTGTAAAGGGTGGGCAGACCCCTTACAAGGAAGCACAGGTTTTCTCTGAAGTTGTTAATGCTGTCCCCATAGAAACTGTACAGGAGGGAGGAGGAGCCGGCAGCTTAGGGGGAAAGGAAGTGTGTGCTGAAGGCAGTTGTGTCCGGGACGGGAGAGAAGAAACAGCCAGGGGCAGAGTGTGGAGCTGAGTGGGCAGAAAGAAAGAAAGAAAGAAGGGAGCTGGAAGAACAGGGAAGCCGGAGAGAAAAGGAGCGGGCGGAACCTCATAGTGCGAAGCAGTCCCGGTGTGGGTCCGGGCTGTGGGTAGCCATAAGTGGGAGCCAGGTGAAGTAGAGTAGCCGGGCACATCCCCACTGGAGGAGACGTCAGGGCAGGCTTTCCCCAGCTAAGAAAAGAACGTGAAGTCATCTGTAACTGCCGGTTTTTGGAAAGAGTTGTGAAATAAAGAATGTCTTTTATTTGCATCGAACCATGCCTGGAGAGTGTTTATACGTCGGACGACATCTGCACCACCACACTCTGCCCCACCAAGACATCTCCCGTCCCGATAGTGACGGCGGAGCCAGGGGTAAGCCTGACAGAAGGGGCCACGACTACAAGCCCAGAGGCGCCCCTGGCACACCGTTACATGTGGCGTAGTCGGCAGGATGCGAATTACATGCAAAGGGTCCCGCTCCAAGAAGAAGGAGATCAAGTGATGCCGAGGACACTGGATCCAGATTATTGGAAAAGAGTCCCGATCCCATGGTGGGAAGAGGAAGAAGTGCCTAAGGCGTTGGACCGGGCACAAGATGGCGGCAAGATGGCCGTTGTCTGTGAAGACACAGAAAGCGCGCGCAGAATTGACGCCAAAAGAAGAGCCTGGGGCTGGCCGGTGCCGAAAAAGAAGTTCGGAGTACTCCGCCCAAACAGGGGAGGTGCCGGTCCCAGGGCACGAAGGAAGATATGTGAAGTGGGCGGTGTTCCAGAGAAAAAGAAGAACCGCCGCGTAGGGGTCGACCTGATGTGTGAGACTGGGGGTGGAGTATACCCAAGAGCGGGAAAAGTAAGCCCGCCTCCACTTCCTCCAGCATCTCCACTGACCCCGACGCCATTACCAGAAACGCTGACTCCGAGCAAGATGGAGACTCCAGGAAGACAGCAAGCTGCGGTAGCCGCACTAGTAGCGACTAGCCTGGGCAGAGGACGCCCGAAGCAGACTGCGGCTGCGGAAGGACCCACCCTTAACCTACCGGCTGTGCCAGGAGGACCGGAGCGGCCCACTACACAAGAGGCCGCACAGTGGCAACAGGAAATCGAGTGGGAGGAATGCCAATACCGGCGGCGGTCGCAGCAAAGACCGGTGCTAGCTGAACTCTCCCACCCGAGACATTGGAGCAACCCGCCAACTACGAGCCCTTCCGGAGGCTGCGCCGGTTGCCCGGACAGTCCCTGTCGGAGTACGTGCAGGCCCAATGAGCCGAATGGCAACGTGCATATCATCCGGAGTGACTTTTCAAGACCGGAAGATGGCGGGCCTGTTTTTGTTCAACACCGGCGTTGTTTTGAGCCGGAAGAAGGTGTGTTGTTTGTAACCATTCAAGTTGCTGAGCCCGGAAGAGAGCCTGATGCTGGACTGAGCCAGGGGCTCCCTCCGCGTCGTTAAGAAGATTTTTGCCGAGTTGTGTTCCTGCCAGCTAACGTCTAAGACCGGGAGTGCTGCAAAAGCCTCCGGGCAGAAACTCCACTAAGACCGGGAGTGCCTGCCGACGGCCTCCGGGCACGACTAAGACCGGGAGCTTCCAGGAGGAACTCCGGGCACTGGACTGGTGTGCCCTTGCGGGTGCCCTCAGGTGAACATGTTCGCAGTTTCATTATAATGACTTTGTTTAGTTTTAAAATGTGATTTTAGATTTGTGCCTTGCCGGGAGGCTTAGGCTTAAAGAGGGGAGGTATGTAAGGGGTGGGCAGACCCCTTACAAGGAAGCACAGGTTTTCTCTGAAGTGGTTAATGCTGTCCCCATAGAAACTGTACAGGAGGGAGGAGGAGCCGGCAGCTTAGGGGGAAAGGAAGTGTGTGCTGAAGGCAGTTGTGTCCGGGACGGGAGAGAAGAAACAGCCAGGGGCAGAGTGTGGAGCTGAGTGGGCAGAAAGAAAGAAAGAAAGAAGGGAGCTGGAAGAACAGGGAAGCCGGAGAGAAAAGGAGCGGGCGGAACCTCATAGTGCGAAGCAGTCCCGGTGTGGGTCCGGGCTGTGGGTAGCCATAAGTGGGAGCCAGGTGAAGTAGAGTAGCCGGGCACATCCCCACTGGAGGAGACGTCAGGGCAGGCTTTCCCCAGCTAAGAAAAGAACGTGAAGTCATCTGTAACTGCCGGTTTTTGGAAAGAGTTGTGAAATAAAGAATGTCTTTTATTTGCATCGAACCATGCCTGGAGAGTGTTTATACGTCGGACGACATCTGCACCACCACACTCTGCCCCACCAAGACATCTCCCGTCCCGATAGTGACGGCGGAGCCAGGGGTAAGCCTGACAGAAGGGGCCACGACTACAAGCCCAGAGGCGCCCTTGGCACCCCGTTACAAGCCCAAAACCGTGAACTGGAAAGAATTGTTCTCATCTTATGTGAGAGCTATAATGACATCTAAAAGTAAAAGTGAAACCTCTTTGAGCTCAACTATAAGTACAGAAGCTTTGTGTGAATACTGAGATATAATCTGAGATTGAGATCCGCTATTTTAATTTCTTTAACCAGGCCCTCATGTTATGGTTATGACATGCCTATTAGGCCGGGGTCACAATGGTGTATAACATCCGATCAGAGAGAATCAGATGCTATATGATAATGACAATCGGCTCAAACTCTGCTGCGAGCGTGAGCCGAGGGTCATCAACTTTGCTTTGATTCTCTCACATGCGATAATCTGAGCGCAGGACAAGATGGAGAGATTAAAGGGGTTTTCTCACACACAAAGTTAATTTTAAAGTTAATTTTAATCAAAAGATCTTGGAATAAAAATAACTTCCACAATTGGATGTGTTTAGAAAAATATTTCCTATGCTGAGATGATATTATATATGTGCCCCTGCTATGTGCTGTGTAATGGCCGTGTCTGACCGTACAGGGACATGGTCTGATCATACCACACCATTGTAGAACTTATTATTATTCCAGGCTTTATTGATTTAAAAGAACGTTAAATTTAACTTTGTTTGTGGGAAACCCCCTTAAAGTATAACTGTCATTTTAATTTTTATTTCATAAATCAATACTACACTGCAACTTGGTAATATATCTTAGCAAAATTCTCAATTCTGAGGTAAAATCTGTATTCAGTGAAGACTTTCCCATTACTGAGATAGGAGATGGCAGATGTTACTGATGAGATTCCATGATGACAAAAAGAGGGAGGAGCTTGAGGTAGAGGGAGGAGCTAGAGACAGAGGGAGGAGCTAGATGCAGAGCTCTTCCCCCTCCTCTCTCTTCTATCTACATAAATCTCGTCAGTAACAGCTGCCATCTCCTATCTCAGCAATAGGAAAGTCTTCACTGAATACAGATTTTACCTCAGAATTGATAATTCTAATAATGACTGATCTATTCTGGCAGAAAAGAAGCAAATTTGTCTGATAAGATATATTACAAAGTTACTTATTTTCATGTGTACTATTCATTGATAATGTAAGAGGGTGGCCTAGGTGGTTGTGTGAAGAAAGGAAGAAATTCCAGCAACTTCAGGAGAAAGTAGAATTTTCTTAAAAAACAGTTTCTTTATTGGTAATAAAAATATTAATATTCCATCCAAGCAAGACAAAAATAGAGAGGCAAGACAGAGGAGCTGTTTCCTACGCGTTTCAACCTGAATAGGTCTTAATCATGGAATGCGCAGAGGAAATCTCTAAGACAGTATTTAAAGTCTGTGCACAACAAGAACAGGTTGAATTAATTGGATTTGTTACCACCCAGCCCATTTAGTGTGGAGAGCACAGAGAAGAGAAAAAAAAAAAAAAAAAAGTGAAAGAATAGAAGCTGAGACACTGCACCAAAAAGTCAGCACAACAACAGAAAATAAAGGAAAAAACACCAAAAAATATATATACATAAACTGATTAAAAACAGAAGCAACCAGAGAGATCACATGATAAGAAATATATATATATGCCCGGTATAATCTATAGTGAAGGGGCTCTTTAGAGACAAGAAAGATTTTTTTCCTCCTGACAGGGACAAAAGAAGGACGGGAAGAAAAAAAAAAAAACAAAAAAAAAAAACATTTATTAATGTCCAAATTGCTATATAGTGAAAATTTCAATTCAAATGCTAAAGGAATAACCTTAAACCATCAAATATCCAATAATTACTACAGTATAATATAATATAGTTATTGGTACTGAAAAGGTATGTCCTATAAAGAACAAATAATTCTGGAATTCAAGTATACTGCATAACAAGATCTCTCCTCATATTCAGACCATGCGGCATTCTCGTGCCCAATTTGAAGATCCAGAAAGATTCTCTATTAAGAATCTTTCTTCTAAGATCCCCACCCCTTTTAGGTCTGGAAACTTTTTCAATGCCTGTGAAAACAAGATTGTCCAGACATCTATTGTGAACAGAGGCAAAGTGTCTGGAAACAGCAGACACATTTACCGCAGATGTATTTAATGTGTCTGACATGTGTCTGCGTATTCTTTGTTTGAGGGGACAACTCGTGCAGCCAACATATTGAACGTGACAGGAAATACACTCAATCAAATAAACCACATTTGGGGTATTGCAGTTTATAAAGCTGTTAATGTTATAAGAAAGTCCTGTATAATTAGATGTAAATGATTTGCATTTTTTTGCATGTTTGCACGAGATGCAAAAATTGTGCCCACAGCCAAAAAAACCTGTGCAGGATAACCAATTTTTAGAGATGGCATTGTCCTTGCTGCTTACAACCAAACTGGGGGATAGAATATTGGCAAGATTAGGTGCTCTTCTGGCCACAAAATTAATTTTATTTTTAGTGAAAATCCGATTTAATAAATCATCACTAAGTAAAATAGGCAGATGTTTTTGTACTATTTTTACTATATCATGGAATTGGGGAGAAAAATTCGTTTTAAACGTCACACCATTATTCCTACTAAAATTGTTCTTATTTTTGTTGTTATCTCTAAATAAATCCGATCTATCTATTTCATTAACTATAATTTTTGCCCGATCTAGACACCATTTCGGGTAGCCCCTGTGTTTGAGCTTGGTAACAGCACAGTCCATTTCCACTTGTAGAGCCTCTGGACAGGAACAGTTGCGCTTTAACCTGATAAGTTCACCAAGCGGAATATTTTTAATGACATGCGGAGAATGACATGAACTGGCCATTAAAATAGGTGGTTGTGTGTTCCTGCCCCTGAAGACACCAATTTTGTCTATGTCTTGTAATGTGAATTGTCATACATAGTGATAAATTATAGGATCGTTATATAGGGCATAACATGAAATATATATAAGATTGCTATGTAGGATGCTATGTAAATGTGATAAGTAATATTTTTGTAAGGTATAATTAGGTGTAGTGTAATGTATAGATGTAGCCATGTTGGTAAAGTAGAGCAGGGTCACGGGATAAGTAGGGTGCTGTTCATACCTTTCAGGAGGCCTCTTCTCGCCATTGTCTTGGGCAGGCAAGGACCAGATCATGGAGGAAAAGGAGACAGAGACTGATAGTTCTTATTAAACAACAGTTCTTTACTACACAGTATCTGGATGGCAACTGTACATGAGAAGTAGAGGGCAGATATCATAACGCCGTCTCATTAGTATCAATAATCAACAGACACATTTCCTTTAAGTTCATCTCAGCAGTTATTATTATGGATGTTCCCACACTTTCTACCACAGTCCGTCTTAACACAACAGAGCTGTCCTTGAGAGTCAATCGAATTCCGCATTCTCCCAGCAACAGGGAATAGCGATGCTCTCGGATCTGCTACACTGGACTACATACTTCTCTTGTGTCCAAACTCCAGACCCTACCCACAACGGGTTCTTCGGCCTTCGACCAACCTAGATTTTTCTACTATTTTTCATTCTGGGTTACAACCACTCTGTGTGTCTGTTCACTCCCTTAAGCTATTCTAATTCAGTCTTGACATTGCAACCTCCACACGTCACCCAAATAATGTGACCAAAGCGACCTGACATACCCATACATCTGCACTCAACTATGGTCGTTTCCTAACTGAACTCTAAGATGGAGTTTGTTTTTCTCCCTCAGCACTAGCTCCTCCAACATGGGCTAATCCCAACTGCCACCTGTTTAGCATAGGGCCCAGTGTAGCTTACAGCTCTGTGGGAACAGACCAAGATGGGGACATACGTGAACTGAGTATGCAGTCCTGGATGGCAGATTTGAGGTTATTGCAACTCCCTGTTAATGGGATGAGACAGAACCGTGTGTGGACTAGGATGATTTTTGTGTACGGTACTGTGATGCAAAGGTGGTTGATGGAGGAAGTAATGGAGATACCAGGGAAAGTAAGACCTAAGGAGATGGAGAAGGATGTGAATCCCATGGTGCCTTGTACTCTGGAAACTGTGCTTAAAGGTATTGTCAACTACTTGGACAACCCTTCTCATTCCCCATGTTTGCCCCATAAAAATATATAACCATATACCAACCTTGGTGCGGTCTCGGTTCCAGTAATGTCTAAAGCCATGTTACTGGGGCCCTCATGACATTGTTATGACACACGAGCCTCGCGACTAATCAGCACTAGCTTCCTTCTCCCAGCCTTTGGACATTTCAGCAGGAAGTCAGCGCAATGCTCACATCTTGATCAAATGTCCGAAAGCGGAGAAATAGACGCCAGGTGCTGATTGGTTGCGGGACTTGCGTGTCATAACAATGTCACATGGCATGTGGGAACGTGGCTTTAGGCATCGCTGGAACTGCGGCCAGACTGGAGGTGAGTATGGTCTTATTTATTTTTATGAGGGCGAGCAAAGGGAATGAGGAGGGGTTGCCCAATTAGTGGACAACCCCTTTATGTTATATGCCCACTGTCTCACATATAAAGTTGTATTGGAAATTTCTGCAAGTTGTTCAGTAAAAGACTATTGTTTATGAACTTTTAGCCTCTGCTAGTGTCTTCACTTCGGATTGGCACTGGCTCATCAGATGCAACGGCGACAAGCAGCTTGCCAAAAGGCATGACCTGCTCTTCACAAGTCCACACACCGAGCCAGCACTACAACCCCCCATGAGGTGCCTCATGAAAATGGTGCCTCTCCCACAACTGTCGCCCCATGCACACTCACAGTGAAGTAAAAATTAAATTAACAGTTACGCTTTAATTTCTCCATCTTCTCAACTTCCTGTCTCAGCGTACATATATCTGCAATTGGATGTAATCAGTGCAATGTTTTCCATGCACCCATAGTCTTGAATGGGTGCGCATGATCTAAGATTTGCATGCAGTGATTTTATTTTTCTCAGAATGAATCGTCATGAGAAAAACACAGTGATCAGCACTGCACCATACCATAATATAACACTGGAGCGTGTACTATTCAATAAACATCAGATAGCACTTGTCCATCTAATATGGTGATGTGAGCAAGACCTTACACGTCCTTTCCCATATACAGTATGTTGTCCTTTACCTTCACTTGTTGTCTTTATAGATGGGCGCTGCAGTCTTTGTGTGCTGGTCAGGTCTCTCAGGTCTTCCTAAAGCTGCGTTCTCTCCATCCATCTCCCCCAGCTCTTGCCAGTTGGATGAGTCACATTAGTTACCAGGCTGCGGTGACCTGTACAGGTAGCTTTTTCTGACTGTAATGGCTAGTCCTAGTGTTGTTAGTTAATGCATTAACAACTAATGATAATGATTCGGTAAAAGTAACTACATGAGCAGTGTTTGTACTTCTTGTTCCTAAAGGTCTTATCCTACAGCATGTGGTGCTGTTTCTTGTTCATCTGGTTGTTACCTTTCTTATCATTATTCCAATCGCATACGGAAAGTTCCAGATTATTCTTCGCATGCTAGAGAAAACATGGTAGGTGTAATGTATGCACAATAATTTATATTTTTATGAAAAATTATGTTCTATGGAGATGTGTTGCTACTTCAAACAGTAAAGGGGGCTTTACACGCTACAATATCATTAATGTTTTATCGTCGGGGTCACGTTGTTAGTGACGCACATCCGGCATCATTAACGATATCGCAGTGTGTGACACTGACCAGCGACCTTAAGCGACCTCAAAAATGGTGAAAATCGTTCGCCATGGAGAGGTTGTCCCAAACTCAAAAATCGGTAAGGGTTGTTTATCCAGGTGGTTCATCGCTCATGCGGCAGCACACATCGCTATGTGTGACACCGCAGGAGCGAGGAACGTCTCCTTACCTGCCGCCGGCCACAATGCGGAAGGAAGGAGGTGGGCGGGATGTTACATCCTGCTCATCTCCGCCCCTCCGCTTTGATTGGCCAGCCGCTTAGTGACGTTGCGGTGACGTCGCTGTGGTGCCGAACGTCCCTCCCCCTTGAAGGAGGGATTGTTCGGCAGTCACAGCGACGCCGCCAACCAGGTAAGTATGTGTGACGCTGCCGTAGCGATAATGTTCGCTACGGCAGCGATCACAAATAATCTCATGCGCGACGGGGGCGGGTACTTACACACTCGCTATCGCAACAAATTGCTAGCGATATCGCTACCGTGTAAAGCCCCCTTAATTATTCATTGTCTTAATTTCCTAGCAATCATGCATAAAAAGCAGAAAAGCAACAATAAAATATTTACAAGTGGCAGCTGTTGTCCGATATTTGCACTGCTAAAAATGACAGTCAGATACATAACCATTGAGTGAAACATTCCTATGCAAATGCCATCAAAGTAAACGTATCACATTAAAAATTTTGTTTAGCATGTTTTGGAGCAGGAAAAGAATCCATAAAAGACGTATTTTATTCCTTTAAGGGGGGCTTTACACGTTGTGACATCGCTACTGATATATCGTCGGGGTCACATCGTTAGTGACGCACATCCGGCGCCGGTAGAGACATCGCAATTTGTAAAGCCTAGGTGCAATGATGAACTATCGCAAAAGTGACAAAAATCGCTGATTTGTGTCACGTCGTTCATTACCATAATGTCGTTACTGCTGCAGATACGATGTTGTTTGTCGCTCCTGCAGCACCACACATCACTGAGTGTGAAGCTGCAGGAATGACAAACATCTCTTTACCTGTGTCCACCAGCTATGCGGAAGGAAGGCGGTGGGCGGGATGTTATGTACCGCTCATCTCCGCCCCTCCGCTGCTATTGGACGGCCGTTTGGTGACGTCGCTGTGACGCTGAAGGCACCTCCCCCTTGAAGGAGGGATTGTTCGGCAGTCACAGCGACATCGCCGAGCAGGTATGTGCGTGTGAAGCTGCTGTACCGATAATGTTCGCTACGGCAGCAAACACCAGATATCGCATGTACGATGGGGGCGTGTGCTATCGTGCTGGACATCGCTAGCCGATGCTAGCGATGTCGCAGCGTGTAAAGCCCGCCTAAGTCCTTGATCCTTTCTGGGTTTAGTAGTCCCATGGGCGAATCTCTCAGTGATTGACAGCATTTTTTAGATGAGTGTTCATACAGAAATACTTGGCAGTCCTTGAGTAGAACCTTCCATATTATTCATGAGTCCATAAGAAGCAGGAATTTAAAGGGGTTGTCCACTTTAATATTGATGACCTATGCTTAGAATACGCAATTAATATGCGATTGGGGGCAGTCTGACACATTGCAGCCCCACCAATCAGCTGTGGGTGAATATATACAGTTTACTGAGCGGTATAGCACAGCTCCGTACACTGTTACTGGCAAGAACTGCAACTGGAAAGGTGTTGAGCTGCAGTTCTCGTCTACACAGTGAACAGGGCTATATAATTCACCGTTGACATCCGAATGCCACCTATAACAACTGATTGGGGAACCAAGTGTTAGACCCTCACCAATCTGATATTTCTGAACTATCCTTAAGATACTGTAGGTCATCAATATTAAAAGACGATATCTCTATAAAGATTATATTCAATATTGCTTGTATACATATAGGCTAACATGGTACTTTGCTAGAGATATTGTTGATGTAGGAGTTAACTGTGGATTTAGAGAAACATCTTTTAAGATTAAGAAAGCTAAATATATATGATCACTTACATAACTTGCATATTTTGTATTAATGAGTGAATATATTCAAATGGAATTGAATTTGCCAATTTTACAAACATTCTTATTCTCTAGAATACTGATTTTTATTTTTGCCATCTGGTCTATACGAATTCAGCAATATCTGCTGCCAGCTATCTGCCATTTTGTTATACCTTAAAGAGTCGGCAAATGGTTATAAAATACATGTAATGCCCACATCACTGTTCACCTGTCCCGCCACCCCCACAGTTCAATGTTTGATCCTTCGTGTTTCTTTTCACCTTCCCCCTTCCTGTACTTTTTCTTTGGCCCGCATCTCTCTGGTTTGTGGCTTCTGGTGCTACTAGGCCTCTGATATCCCTGTGTGCCGGACCAGAACACTGACTAGGCTTTGAGTGATGCACTTTATGATGTCACTTCATGTGCAGCAATGACACAACTTGAAGGGAAATCAGAGGCCTAGTCGAGGTGGAAGCTGCAGCATAGAGTGAAGAAAGCTGAAGGGGGCAACGCAACAGATGAGCGGTGAGGTTTTTTGTTTTAACATGCTACATTTATTACACTCTGTGGTCTAGGAAACCCCATAGCATAATAATTACTTAATATGCTATGGGGTCTCTCTAAATCAAATATATGTGATCCAAATCAAATTTCCCTGATACATTCACAAGTTTTCCTGAATTTCAATCTTTTCAGATCCTATCATCTCTTATTTCTTGTGTTTCAGGCCATTCTGGTTACTGTTGTTTCTAGTCACGTTAATTCAGCACCTTTGTACACGGTTCATTTTCTTGCAAGGAAGTCCACGACAAACCACTAACAGGTACCGTACACATCTATATTCTCCATACTGCGCTGCAGAATATATTGCATCTAGAAATATACAGTACGTGGACTGTGATGTCCTGCTGACACGCCTGCCACAGTTCAGTCAGGAAACCTATATCGTTCACTGATAGAGATACTGTATTTGATAGCTCTATGTCTCAATGTACAGTACTGTTGACAGCTATATTTGAAGAGAAAATATATATTTCCTTAGTGCACACACACTGAAGCTTGAGGGAGGATTGATGGGACAAAAAAACGTTTCACGTCCATGTCTATGCTTTGACAGGTTGCTCTGTACAGATGGTCATGTGTGAATCCCACACCAATCTCTGCATGAGATACCACCTCAACCATATAATTAATAACATCAATGCCTTTAACCTTGAAGTGCTTCCTATTTATTAGATGATTATTGTCAGAAAACAACATTACTATTCTCTAACAAAATAATAGCTGTAAGCCTTATGTACATGGTTCCCCCTACTGCACAAACTGATACAAAATACAGAAGAAAAAACATCTTGACATGCTCCATTGTAAAACGTATTATGATGGTATTCTATCATAGCAGCATTGCAAGATAAAAACCAGCTGACATCATGTGAGGCTGTACTGGGGCACAGGCATAAAAGGCTTGGGGCGGGAAATTATGTGATTAACGGAATATGGACATGGCAAGGGTTAAAAAATTGTAGGAAGATAAGGGGACGTCATTATGGGGTTGGGGTGATTCCTAAAGGAGGAGAAAGTAATGAGTTTATAAATTGACGTCCATCTTGTAGGCCATTTTAGACACGACCAGTTTAGGAGTCTCCCACCCACCCTCCTTTTTCTTTTGTTGTTTTTTTTGGCGGCAACTATATGGTAGGACGTGCTTCAATATTTGCTTCTGAAGTGGATGGAATTGGATTTAGGAATGGAAATGTGTTGCTATTGTCATAGCCGCGTGGAATAAGGGGGAAGGTCCTCAAAGTTGGTGGATGTGGTTATTCGTGGATTCGTTGGGGGGGAGCCCACAAGGTTCTGGACCCCTCAAGCAGAATGCAATCCATTGGCTGCGAGTAAGGGAACTCTCGAGTGAAGGATGAAAGAATGAAAACGGCCCAAGGGAATTGGATTAAGGTGACAGAGCCAGGTTGGCTAACAGGTGCCTCTGAGCTGGTGCTTAAATGGCTAGAGGAAAATTCAGCCTGAGCTCAGGTGTTTATATGTCATCGGTAACAGGTCAAGGACCATTCTCCTTTTTGTTAAAATAATTGTTATGCTGGTTGTTTGTTAATAAAAGGCTGCTGTGGCCAATGTAATCTATACAGGTGTCTTGTCTGTAATTTTTAGGAAAGGGGGGTTGGTAGATTTGGTGGTGGAATCATACATGACTCTCCGAAACCCCTTGTCATGTTTCAGACTGGCTGTGTTCGTTTGTAATGGTCGGCTGAACACACCGTAATGTTCAACCTGAAGGTGTGTATGGGGGGCTAATACAGTGGTGAAAGGGGGTGTTTTTTGTATTTTATTCCAAATAAAGGAAATTTTAGGTGTTTGTATTCATTTACATTCACTTACAGAGTAATGATGAGAGGTGTCTCAGAGATACCTGTCATGTTTAATCTAGGACTTAGTGGCTGCTATGGGCTGCTATTAACTTTCTCATTACCCCAATTGCCACTGCACCAGGGCATTTGGGATGAGCTGGATAAAGTCACATCTAATTGATGCGGCAATTCCGGGCGGCTGCTGGCTGATACCTTTAGGCTGGGTTGTTCCCAATAACGTGGGTCTCCCCAGCCTGAGAATACCAACCCTCAGCTGAGAGGCTTTACCTTGGCTAAGTATCAAAATAGGGGGGACCGCATGCCATGTTTTAAAAATTATTTATTTATTATACTGTACAATATAGACCCACCCACCGGCGGCTGTGATTGGTTGCAGTCAGAAAGCTGTCACTCAGCGTGGGGGCAGGTCTGACTGCAACCAATCACGGCCACCGGTGTACGGGGGAAGCACTGAATATGTAATGAGGCTAATGAGTTGGTAGGGAAGAAGAATGAGAGGCCACGATAGCAGTGTGACAGCTGTGCCGCACCATAATTGGTGAGTATGAAGCGCTTGCTTAGAGAGAGACGCTGGCAATGTAATGTGCACAAAATGGTGGCAGCCAGCCAATCACAGTAATGCTTCAGCCAAGATGGCTGCGGCATTACTGTGAGTGGTTAAGACGCTCAGCATGTTTAGTGGCTGTAAATCAGGCGCCAAAACAGCTGGGCGGGACATCTGAATATAGCGAGGCGAATACACCATTACTCGCTATATAACGAATAGCCCGAATACCGTACTATTCTGTGAATAGTAATGAATACTTTCTTACGTCATTAATATAAAGTCTTTTTTAAGATAAATACATGGAATATTTTTTTTAAACCATGTTAGTGATGCACATTGCATCATATAAAACACATTGGGGGCAGTTTGATATCAAAAAACAACATGACAGGTTCCCTTTAACCATAAGTATAAACCCTAGTAATCTCCTAAAGGTAATGATAAATTGCATGATCTCGCACAGATGTAAATGCTCAATGACTTCACCTTCATTTACTATAAAACCACAGTGTGTGCAGCGGACAGCATCACCTTACAAGAAACATTTGATGAACGGCGTGAAAAAAACAGGACTTTACCTCCTTTCTTGGACTCCTAATCACCATTACCATTATTATATTGATAGTGATGGTGGAAGCTTAGCATGTGCATTATCACTTATTGGAAATAGTTTGTTAGTTTGGATTGGTTATACTTCTACATCTGTAAAGTTTATCAATAATCATTTGGGTAAAATAACTAGTTGTGATTTATGACAATAATTTAATATTATAAATACGCACATTAAATACGTTTTCCATCATTAATTTAGGAGAAGTCTCTTCATATTGACATATATCTTCCTGCCGGTGAATATCTTACGAGGTGGATTGCTCTCACTCGCACGACTTGTGGTCTCAGTTATTTTTAATATCATCCATTTCTGTCGTCTGGACTTGAGTTTACTGCAACACAGCGTACAAGGCTGGGATCCAGGCAAGTGTTAAGCATCCTATATCCAGATGCCTGTTGTTCTTCACACTTTTGTGTTCTCCTAAAAATGACAGACACTGCCAAAATGGAGACCAAACAAAGTCCCAAGTCACTCCCCATTGTGATAATGACAGCGTCAGGGATTATGTCTGAATCATGTTTTTCAGAAATTTAGTTGGAAACCCCCAACGCAGTATAAAGTGCCGTTATATTCACAGATTACTGCTCTAAAATGTTGTATTTTTTTAATTTACAATATTATTAGAAATCATTGCATCCTTTCCTAGTTCCTCATTAGAAAGAATTAATACTATTATATTGAGAATCTCATTATTTCTTTGTGTCCTCGTTGACTTAATTTATTCAATTTATCCATATTTTTGTTTACCTGCTATGGCAGGCTACAGGAACTACTGTAATTTCTTACTATTGGAGGTCAGTGAGTGTCATCCACTGGTTACAGCTTTTTGTATGCTCCTGAAGCCCCCTATTTGGAAGAAGCCTGACCTGGAGGAAGGTGAGACATGTCTGCACTCTCCACTCTCTTCACTTTCCAAAAAATAAAATTGAAAGATTGAGACCAATTTCTTTGGCATGGTTATAAATTGCACTATTCTTTGGGTGCAAATTATTTATTAATTTTATTTTCTATTTAAAGGGAATCTGTCAGCAGGTTTTGCTATCTCATCTGACAGCAACAGATTGTAGGCAATGAGATTTCTAAATACAGTGGTGTATCACATAGATTACTGGGTGCAGCCGTTCTGATACAATCAAAGAATGTAGAGATAAGGTACCTTCACACATAGCGAGATCGCTAGCGCGATCGCTGCTGAGTCACAGATTCGTTTGACACATAGCAGCGACCTGGTCCCTGCCGTGAGATCGCTGGTCGTGTCGGAATGGCCTGGACCATTTTTTGATCGTCGAGGTCCTGCTTTTCAGGATGCATTGGTGTGTTTGACGCCATACCAACGACCTCATTGACGACTCAGAGCTCAGACACGTACAGCCACATACAGGTCCCAACGACCACCGAGATCGTTATACAGGTCGCTACGGTCGCTGTATTGTTGCTGCGTCATTGGGAAGATCTGACTGTTTGACATCTCACCAGCGACCACATAGTGACTTACCAGTGATCCTTATCAGGTCATATCGTTGTCAGGATCACTGGAAAGTCGTTAAATGTGACAGGGGCTTAAGGAACACAGCTGAGCCTAGGGAGCTGCCCCAGCCCACACCAGGCTCCCAATAGAGATTGTGCATTCACTATGAGGTGTCTATCACAGCAAGGGGTGTGTCTGACTAGCATGCATGTGAGTTTGCAGTCCTACAATGGTAATCACAGGGTAAGAAACCCCCTTAGTTTACGTAAACAATTGCTCACACACTGATAAGAGAAGCACAGTTGCTTTTTGTGTTTTTACTTTTACAGAAAGCTGTCCTTAGCTTACATACCAAAACATGCTGATATATTCCCTTTAATAAAGCTGAAAAAAATAATGTATTACACTTATGGCTTAGTTGAACCAAATGCAAGTGCAATATGTTGGTGCACATTCACAATGTGGCCATTAACGGACAGAACATAGGATGAAAAAAAATATGCAAATACCCTGCAGTAAGTAAATAAATAGTTCATGTAAATAACATAGGGTACTTAGTTGACACTATGTTGATGAAAAAAGTGTAATAGCCATCCCACCATGACAAAGAGCAAAAGGAGGGACCACCCTGATTGGGTATACCTTGTTGCGGTAGGTTAGCTTTTATGCACTTTTGATCAAAGTAGTGTCAACTAAGTACCCCAAAAGTTATTTACATGTATTATTACAATTTATTTACTTACTGCAGGGTATTTGCTCTTTTGTTTTTATCCTAGGTTGTGCCTTAATTAGTTAAACCTGTTTACTGACTTGTTGTTACAGCAAGTCAATACATCCTGGCCCCACTGAAAAAGTACCACAAGGTGCACCTCACCTACATAATTAAAATCCCAAATCTATTTATATTATATTATAAAAAGAAAGGGTGTGCATATTCCATATCTACTGATGCATTTTGGATGCATGTAGCATTCTTAAGGGTGCTTTACACGCTGCGACATCGCAAACGATATATCGTCGGGGTCACGTCGTTAGTGACGCACATCCGGCGTCGTTAGCAACATCGCAGCGTGTGACACCTAGGAGCGATGATCAACGATTGCAAAAACGTCTAAAATCGTTGGTCGTTGACACGTAGCTCCTTTTCATAATATCGTTGGTGGTGCATGCCGCTGGTTGTTCGACGTTCCTGCAGCATTACACATCGCTATGTGTGACACTGCAGGAACGACGAACATCTCCTTACCTGCATCCACCGGCAATGAGAAAGGAAGGAGGTGGGCGGGATATTCCACCCGCTCATCTCTGCCCCTCCGCTTCTATTGGACAGCTACCGTGTGATGTCGCTGTGACGCTACATGAACCACCCCCTTAGAAAGGAGGTGGTTCACTGGCCACAGCGACGTCGCAGGGCAGGTAAGTCCGTGTGACAGGTATAAGCGATGTTGTGTGCCGCGGGCAGCGATTTGCTCATGACGCACAACCGAGGGGAGCGGGTACGCTCGCTAGCGATCTCGCTAGCGAGATCACAGAGTGTAAAGTGCCCTTTAGTCATTGTGTAGTCTTGGTGTATCCTGTGATCATATGGGCAGGTTGAAGCAAATGTTAATACAGTGGAACCTCGCCTAATGAGTAACCCAGTTAGTGAGTATTTCGCTTAACGAGCAAAGCTTGCTGTAAATTTGTAACTCAGTTTACGAGCAAGCTTTGCTGAACGAGCAAAATGCTCACCGCACACACTTCCAATTCCATACATCCACCACGCTCTGACCCACTCTTGCAGTCCGCACAAACACACACAAACAAACACGCACGCACACACACATATTATGCTCACCTTACCTTCCGTTCCATCGCCGGCCTCATGGATCTTGTAGTTCGCCGGTACAGTATGTGTATCAGCAACCATCACAACGAGGGAGGAACTTGCTCTGGCAGAGGAAGTTCCTCCCTCGTCGCGATGGTTACCCGATACACATTCTGTACCGACAAACTGCAAGTTCCAGGAGGCCGGCGATGGAACGGAAGGTAAGGTGAGCATAATATGTGTGTGTGCGTGCGTGTTTGTGTGTGTTTGTACGTGTGTGGAATGGTACAATAGGGGACCACGATGGAACATTTAACAAGTTGTGGAACGAATTGTCTGCATTGCAATGATTTTCTAAGGGAAATCTTGCTTTGCTGAACGAGTAACTTGGTTAACAAGCACACTCCCAGAACGGATTGTTCTCGTTAACCAAGGTTCCACTTTATACATAATTTTGCATTTTGCTACTGTTTCCATTTAGCCCCCAAACTGATAATAGGAAGGTAACAGCTGTATAAATATGTTATGCTAAACAATGTCCATGGACCCACTGCATACGTTATAGTTTTTGTAAAGCTGGGAATCCATGTTTTTTTTTCAAAGTTGTGGTTTGGCACAAAAAATTCCTCTATATTTACAATTTCTGCAATTCTAATATGAAATTACATGAATGCCGTTAAAGAACTTGTGCAAGGCAATATAGAAACACTTTAAGGCCCCTTTACACGTCCGTAATTCTATGACGTCTGTTTTCACACGTACCAAAGACACGGACATACGCAGACCCATTAAAATCAGTGGATCTGTGCACACATCCATGTTTTCTCACGGACATGTGTCCGTGTGGCGCACATGCGTATCCATGTGCTCTACACGGCAACATGTCCGTTTTTCTCCAGCAGCACTAATGTCACAAAGACCGCACACTGATGTGATCCGTGTGACATCAGTGTGACACATATCAGAGAAAACACGTATCTTTGAAATAAAATGATTTTTTTATACTCACTTGTCACCAGTGCTGCTGTCTTCAGCGCTGCTGTCACTTGCTTCCGAGCCTGCTCATTATGCTCATGAATATTCACTGCCCCGCAGACCCAGAAACAGCAGCACCGGAGACAGCAGTGCAGGGGACAGGTGAGTAAAAGGTTCCTGCTCTCCGTGTGCTATCATGGATAGGATACGGAGAACACATATGTGACAAATTCATGGCACGTAGATGGCCATATGCACCTTCAGGCCCCCTTCACACGTCCGTGAAAAAACACGCACGTGTGTTACGTCCGTTTTTCGGGTCCGTTTTCCGTTTTTGTGTCCTTTTTTTGTGTCCGTGTGCCATCTGTGTGAATGCCGTATGCTAGCTGTGTGTGCATGTTGATTGTCCGTTTATGCGTGAGAGAAATAACGGACATGTGTATGTGTTGTCCGTGTGAATTTATGTGTGTTTGTGATGCACAATGTCGTAGATACATACCCGCTGACAGCAGACAGAGTCGCGCGGAGAGAATGAACTGGGGTGAACTTCACCCGACTTCATTGTCATACCGCGGCTCTGTCTGTGTCGCGTCCTGATTAGCGGTCACCCGTGAAGGACTCACCGGTGACCGCTAATCCCCAGAGTGACTGAATTGAGTACCCCTCTCTCATACTTACCGTTCCCCGATCTCCGGCGCGGCACTGCACTGCTGTTATAAAAGCTCCGGCGGCTTTTCCTCTTTTGAAAAAGCCGGCCGCTCATTAATCAATCTCGTATTCCCTGCTTTCCACGCCCATCGGCAAATATGATTGGCTGCAGTGAGACACGCCCACACGCTGAGTGACAGCTGTGTAACTGCAACTAATCACAGCCGCTGGTGGGCGTGTCACTATGGAGCAGAGAAATAAATAAATAATTAAAAAAAAAACGCCGTACGGTCCCCCCAATTTTAATACCAGCCAGATAAAGCCATACAGCTGCAGGCTGGTATTCTCAGGATGGGGAGCCCCACGTTATGGGGAGCCCCCCAGCCTAACCATATCAGCCAGCAGACTCCCAGAATTGCCGCATACATTAGATGCGACAGTTCTGGGACTGTACCCGGCTCTTTCCGACTTGCCCTGGTGCGTTGGCAAATCGGGGTAATAAGGAGTTAATGGCAGCCCATAGCTGCCACTAAATCCTAGATTAATCATGTCAGATGATACCTTCCATGATTAATCTGTAAGTTACAGTAAATAAATACACACACACACCTGAAGAAATCCTTTATTTGCAATAAAAAACACTAACACATACCCTCATTCACCACTTTATTCAGCCCGATAAAGCCCTCCATGTCCGGCGTAATCCGCGGAGTTCCAGCGTCGCCTGCAGCTCTGCTACATGGAGGTGACAGGAGCTGCAGAATACACATCCGCTCCTGTCACCTCCACGCAGCAAGTGAGGTGAGTAGCACAATCAGCTGCGGTCAGTCAGGTAACTCACGGCCACCGCTGGATCCAGATCCGCGAGTAACTTCAGTGACAGCTCAGCTGATCGCACTACTCACCTCATTTGCTGCGTGGAGGTGACAGGAGCGGATGTGTATTCTGCAGCTCTTGTCACCTCCATGTAGCAGAGCTGGAGGCAACGCTGGAACTCCGTGGATTACGCCGGACATGGAGGGCTTTAAAGGGGTGAATAAAGTGGTGAATGAGGGTATGTGTTAGTGTTTTTTATTGCAAATAAAGGATTTCTTCAGGTGTGTGTGTATTTATTTACTGTAACTTACAGATTAATCATGGAAGGTATCTCGGGGAGACTCCTGACATGATTCATCTAGGATTTAGTGGCAGCTATGGGCTGCCATTAACTCCTTATTACCCCGATTTTCCAACGCACCAGGGCAAATCGGGAAGAGCCGGATACAGTCCCAGAACTGTCGCATCTAATGTATGCGGCAATTCTGGGCGTCTGCTGGCTGATATTGTTAGGCTAGGGGGCTCCCCATAACATGGGGCTCCCCATCCTGAGAATACCAGCCTGCAGCCGTATGGCTTTATCTGGCTGGTATTAAAATAGGGGGGACCGCACACCGTTTTTTTTAAAATTATTTATTTATTTATTTCTCTGCTCCATAGTGACACGCCCACCGGCGGCTGTGATTGGTTGCAGTTACACAGCTGTCACTCAGCGTGTGGGCGTGTCTCACTGCAACCAATCATATTTGCCGGTGGGCGTGGAAAGCAGGGAATACGAGATTGATTAATGAGCGGCCGGCTTTTTCAAAAGAGGAAAAGCAGCCGGAGCTTTTATAACAGCAGTGCAGCGCCGCGCCGGAGATCGGGGAACAGTAAGTATGAGAGAGGGGGGGGAACTGACCGACAGACAGCGAGAAGGACAGATAAGACAGAGAGACCGACCGACAGACATAGAGAGAGACCAATCAACCGACGGACTGAGGGAGAGAACGACACAGAAAAAGAAAAAAGACCGACATCACATGAAATAAGCACAAAACGTAAAGGGAGCAAACAGAGATGCGTCCGTGTCACTCGGACGTGCGCACAGACCCATTGACCCATTGGGTCCGTGCTGCGTGTTGCGTGCGGAAAACGGACATGCTTCCGTGCAAAACGGAGACACAAACGCCACGGACCTTAATGAAAAACGCACATGTGTCCTCAAACATTAAATAACATTGGTACACGTTTGGCCGTGTCTCCGGTATATAAGGAAACGGACCAAACACGCACGTATATCACTGACGTGTGAAGGGGGCCTCACACGTACCGTGAAAAACGTGTGTGTTTTGCACAGACATGGGAAAGAGGCCTAAAGCAGATTTTGAAGCCTGTCAATCATTGCTGGAAGAAGATAGCATAGGAGGAGGCAGAAAAGGTCTCTGTATTCTTTAAGAGCTCATTTTAGCCAAATATAACATCATTTTTGGGATACATCACCTAACAGTTAAAGTAATCATAATAAAAATATAAATAAATCTGGGAAATGTTCACTGTTCGCATTACCCCTATAAATACCTATAGCAGAGTATAGTATATATTTGCATAGTTTTTGTTGTACTTTTTGTTGTACTGAGGTCTACATAAAACGTAACAGACTCATTGTAAATCAATACAGGATAACAAAAGAAAACATAGTGGATTTACCAAAGAAAGATCATTCATTGGATCCTGCTAGCATAGAACCAGTAGGATTAAAACCTCATATACATCATTGCTGAAGACGTATTCTTTGTTGGACAATGTTTTAATTTGCTTGTATCCTGACTTTTTTAATATTACAAAAATAAAAATTACATTTAGAAACAATTTATTTTGAAGAGAAGTGACCCGGCTTTAATGCAAGTTCTTACTAATGTAGTTTGTGAGCATGGAGCTAGAAATGAGATCAGGGCTTCTGCGTTCCCTCCCAGTGCTGAGGTTATGTCTTAACTTCATGTCGAAAAAATAAACCATTTACAAAAGACTAATTTGATTAGGATTTGAACTACTCTATTCCATTAGATAGTTACTAGTATGAAAAATATTCTGGTTTTAGAGTCAAATAAGGCACACAGCATCGGTATCACCGTATCTATGGATTCTGGTACAACAATTACTTTAATCGGGAAGTTTAGCTATTATTTAAAGGTGAAATATGCTAAGCCATTGTTTTTTAATAAATGTATTTATTAATATACAAGTATTACAGGATCTCCTTATACACTTGTTAGTACGGCCTTCCTCACAGGCTGCATTTCTGCTCTCAAAATGGCTGCTGATGGAGGAGCATGTGACCAGACCAGTCAATCAATCTCCTCCAATGGATAAACAGCTTTCCCATTCAGTGTTTTTCAACTGGAGAAGGTTGGTGAACAGGTCTGGTCACATGCAGCCATTTTGAGAACAAAAGCTTTACAGTCTGTGAAGAAAATTGCACTAACACGTGGGTAGCATTTCTCAAAAGGTAATACCCATATATTAGTATGTGCCACTACATTGACTAAAATGGACAACCCCTGTAATTCTCTACCCCTGAGTTAGTGTTTCCATATTTGTAGAGAATACACTTGAGCAATTTATAAAAAAAAAGTGTTATTATTATCATAAATAGGCAGTGATCCCTAGTGATTAGTGATGGGTGAGCACTAAAATGCTCGAATGCTCGCTACTCGATTTGAGTTGGTCAGATGTTCAGAAGAGCTTGACGCGAGTAACGAGCATTATGGAAAGTCAATGATTGGCCTGTTTGGGTCTCCGCCCAGCCATAAACAGAGCATTTTTGGGGGGGAGGGACAGCAGCTTTTTTTCTTTAGTCACACTACGTCCGAGAATATTGTTTTAAGGCTACTTTACACACTGCGATATCGGTCCCGATATCGCTAGTGTGGGTACCCGCCCCCATCTGTTGCGCGACACGGGCATATCGCTGCCCGTGCCGCACAACATCGCCCAGAGCCGTCACACATACTTACCTGTCCGGCGACGTCGCTGTGACCGGCGAACCGCCTCCTTTCTAAGGGGGCGGTCCGTGCGGCGTCACAGCGACGTCACTGAAACGTCACTGAACCGCCGCCCAATCGCAGCGGAGGGGCGGAGATGAGCGGGACGTAACATCCCGCCCACCTCCTTCCTTCCGCATAGCGGCCGGGAGGCAGGTAGGGAGAGCTTCCTCGCTCCTGCGGCGTCACACGCAGCGATGTGTGCTGCCGCAGGAACGACGAAAAACCTCGTTACTGCTGAAGTAACGATAATTGAGAATGGACCCCCGTGTCGCCGATTAGCGATTTTGCACTGTTTTGCAACGATGCAAAATCGCTTATCGGTGTCACACGCAACGGCATCGCTAATGCGGCCGGATGTGCGTCACAAAATCCGTGACCCCAACGACTCCGCATTAGCGATGTCGCAGCGTGTAAAGCCCGCTTTATTCCCCAGGAGAGCTATTTAGAGACTGTGACTGGCTCTCCCTGGGGTGTCTGCACACATGGGGTGAAGCAAACTTTTGCGTTGTGGTCGTTGTTTCACGAGCTACACATCCGAGCACTTGCGATACTCGGCTGAGTTATGCAAGTACCTGAGCATGCTGCTCGAGTGACAAGCAGTGACGAGCAGGGCCGGATTATAGGCGGGGCAAGCGGGGCTCCAGCCCAGGGGCCCTCACCAAAAGAGCTTCTAAGGGGGCCCCCACCACCAGGGCCATACTTGTCAGCATTTTTTTTTTCTTCACACCCTCTCCCCCTCCGTAAAGACAGTCTAATAAATCAGCTGTGTTTTCGGAGGGGAGGGGGGGGGAGGTGCACCGGCATTTATTTGTATCTGCGTCTTTAAGACGCAAAAACAAACTGCGGGCACAGGACGCTGAATGACCCCGGAAGTACCAGCGATTGTACTTCCGGGGTCAGAGGTGTGCCAATGAACTCCCTGCTATGTGCTGCGGCCGTCATGGGCGTACCCAGCGAGGGGCGGGGGGACACCTGCCCCCCCTTCCTAGAAGCAGGGGCACGGTGTAATGGGCCGCTGTATGTGCAGCCACGCTCCTCCGCAGTGTGTGCATGCAGGCCCGACACACTAGCTGCAGCAGGAGCAGGAGGCAGCGCTGTGCCGGCTCTGCTGTGTGCTGTGTGCCCGGCATGCACACAATGCAGAGGAGCGCAGCGGAGCCAGTGCCGGTGCTCGCAGCTTCCTCCTTCTTCCTATTCAAATGTATTTGCATCTTTCAGACGTAAATACATTTGAACAGCGCGCCGGGACTGGGCCCCGCCCCCGACGTGCAGTAACGTGTTGAAATCAGCACCTTGCTGACGTCATCACAGTGCTGCGGGCGCCGGCACACAGGGGAGATCAGATGGTAAGCGCTCCATGAAGGAGCCGAAGAGACAGGTTTAATTAATGATGATGAGTGGGGAGGGGCTGAGGACACATAAAGGGGAACATCTGTGAAGGAAGTGGAACACAGCTTTGTGACAGGCAGAGGAGGAGCACTGTATTCCGAGGGAGGGGGGAGGCAGGAGTGTGTAGGGATGGGGCAGTGTGATTTGTGTGTGTAGGGGGTGATGAGGGTTGCATTGTATTGTGTGTGAGGGGAGGCGTAATGGGGGGGTGCCTTGTGTGTGTGTGTTTGTGTGTGTGTGTGTGTGTGTGTAGAGGTGATGGGGGGGTGCATTGTGTGTGTGTGTGTGTAGGCGGTAAAGGGAGATGCATTGTGTGTGTGTGTGTAGGGGGTGATGGGTGGGTGCATTGTGTGTGTGTTTTGTGTGGGGGGAGTAATTGTGGGTGCATTGTATTTGAGTGTGTGTGTGTGTGTGGGGGGGGTGATGGGGAGATGCATTGTGTGTGTGTGTGTAGGGGGTGATGGGTGGGTGCATTGTATGTGTGTTTTGTGTGGGGGGAGTAATGGGGGGTGCATTGTATTTGTGTGTGTGTGTAGGGAGAAAAGGTGGGTGCATTGTATTTGAGTGTGTGTGTATGTGTGTAGGGGGTGATGGGGGGTGCATTGTGTGTGTGTTTGTAGGGGGTGATGGGTGCATTGTGTGTGTAGGGGGTGATGGGGGCTGCATTGTGTGTGTGTAGGGGGTGATGGGGGGTGCATTGTGTGTGTGTGTGTGTAGGGGTAAAGGGGGTGCATTGTGTGTGTGTAGGGGGTGATAGGGGGTGCATTGTGTGTGTGTGTAGGCGGTAAAGGGGGGTGCATTGTGTGTGTGTGTAGGGGGTGATGGGTGGGTGCATTGTGTGTGTCGGAGCTGTGTGTGTCAGAGCTGTGTGTGTAAGAAGCAGTCTATGCAGCCCCCCAGAACTATATGGGTCCCCCAGAGCGCTATGTCACCCATCCCAGTAATGAGTACACCACCAGAGCTGTTTGCCACTCCAGTAACGTCTATGCCCCCTGCCCCTCTTGTAATGTACATATTGTAGCCCCCAGCCCCTCCTGTGATGTATATACAGCAGTGCTGTCAGTGTGCAGTCATGTCTGTTAGTGACAGCCATCGTGAAACACAGCCACATGTCCTGAAGGAGCTGGACGGAAACAAGCGGGAGAGGTGAGTGAGGCTGCTGGCGACTTCTCCATATTAATACCTGTAAGGGCTCATGCGCACGTAACTGCTGAATATTCTGCAGCGATTTGACAGCACATGTGCGCGTCAAATCGCTGCAGAAACACTGCATAATGGATGCAGTTTTTCTTTACAAAAAATGCCGATTTCATGCGCACGTGGCGTATTAGAGTGTAGCGATTCGGCTGCTGCCTGAAGTGCTGCGTTCTAAGAAGTGACGTGTCACTTCTTTCATGTGCTTTGGATGCAGCCCCTGCTCTGTCTATGGGAGGGGCTGCACTCAGAGCGCATGAAATTGGCTTTTCATTACGGACTCTTTCTGTAGCGTTTTGAAGTGCACGTGTGCTGTTCAAATTGCTGCAGAAATTTCTGCAGGGACAGAACGCAACGTGCGCACATAGCCTAACTCTACTTTCTGTGTATAAGTGACTGCTGTGAGTTATCCTGGACTGTGTCTGTATTGTAGTACTGTAAATCTGAATGTGGCAGAACAGGATAAGATAAATGTTCATTGGATTTATATCTAAATGCTTCGGTTCGCGCTCTACTGTTATAGCTAAAAATGTTAACGTTATGGGGCCCCCACCAGATTTTCTGCCCAGGGGCCCCCACCAACCTTAATCCGGCCCTGGTGACGAGTACACTTGCCCATCCCTACTAGTGATCCTTACAGGAAATGTTGTATATTCTCTCTAATGGTGGTTATTTGCATTAATTTTCTCATCATTTTTCTATGAATAACTGCAGTCTTTTTCTACGCAATCATTTACAATATCTGTCAATATCAAGACATCATACTTTTATTTCTTTGTTCAACTGTATTTATTTCTTTCATTTTATATTTCTCATCTACCGTTTCATGCCAACTTTGCATTCCCACCTAAGAATATTGCAATACATATAATGTAAGATATCTTATCCCTGAGAGTAAACATTTCCATATTCATACCAACTTACCAATACATTTTCAACCATACCGTAATTAGCCTACTCTTTAGTCGTTATTTAAATAGATTTCTTTGCTTAATTCTATCAGCAATTTTCCATTAAATTCCACATCACAAATTACTGAGAACTTTTTGTTTTTGTCCAGGAATTCATCTGATGCCAGCAGATGGTCGACCACTGAAAGGAGCACGTTCTCATGTAGCCCGAGCCCGCTGGGGTCTTGCATATACTCTAATCCACAACCCATCTCTTGCCAGTCATCGAGGATCAAGAACTATTAATGGATCTCCCACACGTTCTAAATAGCACCCGGACAACAACCAGTGACATTCCAGTAACATAGTCTACCTCCGACCTCACTTCCCTCCTATCCCCTAGAAGCACTGCTGGACAGGGTGGGGTTTTATAAGGGGATGGTGGCCCCCTATATTTTTGTAGTTTAGTAAAATATATTTCTCCTTTAGAGCACTGTTTCATTTGCTTCTATCAATAACTTGCTTTACATGACTCTGATGACCTCATTTGTGATTTAGGCATCCGGTAATCTTATTATGCTTCCTTGTTATATCTTTTATATGTACTACTAAATGTGTGCGTTGTCTACTTTATTATTCCTATGTCTTTTGTATATTTCTCTGGTGTTCACAATACCAATTGTGAATTTGAAGCTGCAAGTTTATACACTACAGGAGTTTATATGGAGATTATGTTTCCTCTGTTGCACATGTAATATCACATAATATCCCAAAACTTCCAAAAAAGACAGTTCTTTTTTATCGTTCTCAAGAAACTTTGTGCCATAATACCATAACCAAAGCCTGACATAATAACCTGGACCTGTCCATTATTGATGACCCTGCATTTGTGATTGACCCCATTTTTCCAGACACCAGAAAAAGGAGAAGTTTCTCTTCTGGATCTACTTGCCAACCTGAAATTTGATGATGAGCTAAAGTGACTGAAAGTTCTCCAGTATTTTCTGTTGTGTAGTTGGATACACGGCAAATATAGGCTGTATCCTGCTTAGTAGGAGTTACTGCAACACTTCCATTCTTAAATTTTCTAATTGATACCTTAATGTCATTGTAGTTTGGATTGCCTCCATCTTTTTGAATCATGAAGTAAGGCTCTCCAACCTCTTTGCAAAGCAACAAAGTATCATCCCAAACGGGATTATCACTAATTATCTCCAGTGGTTTTCTGCACTGTAAGTCAGGCACCTTGTCTAATGAGATATCCTTTAAATCCTTAGGCGATAAGCAGATAATTTCTTTTTTTCTATCGATCGTGGTCCATGTTCTTTGGATCCAAATGATTAGCCATTCCAAGGAGCAAGAGCAATGGAAGGAATTTCTGTGAAGCTGAACATGTGTCAGAGAGGTCAATGGATCAAAAAGACCTTCGGGCAAAGAATATAAGTGATTGCTGCTGAGTTGCAGAGATCTCAATCGCCTAGAATTGTGGAATGCCCCAAATGGAATAGTAACCAGTTGATTGTTGTTGAGATTTAGAAGCTCAAGATCTTCAAGGGTTGAAAGATCTGTCCATGGGAACTCATCAAGCTGGTTATGACTTATGTCCAGGCTAATTAAACTGGTTAGAAACTGGAATGTGCCAGGATGGATAGTTGTTATCTCATTATATGTGAGATACAGTGATGTCAGCCTTAAAATATTAGCAAATGAGGTTCTGTTAAGTCTACTGATGTTGTTAACGGATAGGGAGAGCTGATTTAGGTTCTCAGGGAAACCTACTGGTACATGCAATAGTTCTCTGTATGAGCAGTCTGCTGAAGGACGGGCTGTAGTAATGCACTGGCAGGTGGCCGGACAAGATGTGCTTGGCACCAGACACGGGTATCCAACAATGGCAAATAAAAAAATAAAGATGGCCATGATCTGGAAAAAACAAATTGTGAAAAAGATTTGGGACAAAATGGTCAGGTAAGAGCAATATATGACTGCTTGAGGTTAACTACATTCACACATTCAAGATGCCTTTGTACCATGGTGTATTTGATGGCAAACAACACGGAAGCTTTTGATCACCATCATACGCTTTCCATGCATGTTTTATCGGTGAGTATCTATAACCTAGTCCTAATATTTGTTGTACCAACATTCTCTTTCTTATTTCTCAAACTATCCCCTTTTTCATATTAACCATCTCTCTTTCAGTCTGTCTTTCGCTGTACAATAATTCCTCGGCTTGGCAACAGAGCTGTAGGATCTTTGCCAACTCCTGTTCGCACACTTTCCTTTCACATGACACAACCAAATGTTCTGTGAGTAGAAGATATGAAAGCTCGCACTTCCGCTCAACAACAACGACCTCTCTAAGACTTTGATCCTTTAGCCTTTCTCGATCATCACTATATATATGTAGCTGTCCTGCTGAAACTGCTAATAATTTAGTTTATTCTTCACTTGCTCTATTAAGGAATGTTTACATTGATGTACAATCTGTTCACACTTCTGGCTTATTATATCCTAATTATCTGTTTCTAACGTCTTTCCCAGCAATACCGTCATACAATATACAGTGCACAATCCTACTCCTCTTACCTGAATACAGCTTTCTCCCACGCTATTCGGATAACAAAAATAAACTCAGCCCTTCTTTTTCTCTTCCTCTAGCAGACTGGGGACAGCCCAAAATTCTTTATCCAGAGTTAAAGCAGAAATTCTGCAGCCTGTTGTATTTGTCCCTCCTCCACTGTCTGCTGTCTGTCAATGCCTGTAGTCCACAATTACTTTATGCTTCAAAAGGAAGCAAACTGATTCCAAAATACTGTTTACATAGTTTCACAGAAATGTCTAAACTGCAGCTTCCATCTGTGCACAAGTCTGATTTGACCTTTAGAGTCTCATCAGAACAGAACACGGGATTCTGGAAGTAGTATGAACCATCGAAATATAATTTATAGATTACAACAACATTTCTTACAAAATACTTAAAGCAGTTGACCACTACTTAATACTTAAAGGGAACCTGTCACCACATTTGGTGACTATAAGTTGCGGCCACCACCAGTTAGCCCTTATGTATAGCATTCCAGAATACTGTATATAAGAGCACAGGCTGCACTGTATAATGTTAAAAACACTTTTATAATACTCACCTAGGGAGCGGTCTGGTCCAATGGGTGTTGCTGATCTCCGGTTCGACGCCTCCTCTCTCCGGTCCATCACCTCCTCTCTACTGCGATCTCCGCATTCCTTCAATCCAGCATAGGCCGACACTGCGGTCCTGCGCAGGCAAACTTTGATCTGCCCTGATCTGGGCAGATCAAAGTACTGTAGTGCTCAGGCACGAGGAAAGGTTAAAGACCGACCATGCATGCGCACTACAATACTGTGATCTGCCTCCTGCGCCTGCGCAGGACCTCAGTGCCGGCTAGTGTGCATGACGTAGGACGAGTGATGCACATAGGCCTCAGAAGAAGTGTCGCGGGCGGAGGAGGGGACGCCGCGCTCTCCCACTGCTCGGGTCTGGCTGCCGCGGCTTGCTGCTGCCGCTGCTCGGTGGCTCAAGCGATGGGCCGGATCCCAGGGACTCGAGCGGCGCTCCTCGCCCATGAGTGAAAGGGGTTGTTTGGGTGTGGGGATTGTTTATTGTCCGTGACGCCACCCACGGTTGTGGTGATTTGTTGGCACCACCGCTGCTCTGTATGGCGATCCCGGGAAGGATGGTATGGAGCAGCCAGTTGTTGTGCTGCCCCTCCGTGGGTAGGGGTTGGTGATCCCGGGGCCCAGTGATGAGGTGGGAGATGCAGGGCTTGGTAGGCGCAGGGACGCGGGGGCAGCGCTGTGCCTTGCGGCACTGTGGTACTCACTCAGCCTGAGACGATGACACAGTTCTCGGTAAAACACATGGCTGGAAAGACGGTTCCCACGGACGGCTGCACTTGCTTTCCCCAGTAGGTGACGGTGACGGTCCCTCTGTCCTGCACCTAAATTGACAATGGTTGCGATGGGTTCACACCGGTAACCCGCTCCCCGGCTTGGATATGGGCCGGAGGAGCCCTACTTTGCCCGCAGGCGCTGGCCCTGAGAAACTGGTGCCCTGGCGGTGGCGGTGTCTCTCCGTTGCGGTTGGACTGTTGCCTTCAATCGGGACTTGGTTGTTAGGAGACAGACGTCCCCTTCACTGACAGATTTGGCAAATTATGGCGACTCCTAGCCTTGCCGGGATCCGAAAGGCCCCTGCCCTGGTGCTGACTGTTCTTCGTATACTGCTCCAGACCGCCGGGCCACTACCCGTCCGCGGTCCTTCCAGCAACCTCCGAGCAGTCCCCCTGCAGACTATCACCGCCGTCTAATAAAGCAGGATAGAAGCAAAGTCCTGCACCACCGCAGATTACCTGCAATATCGCTTGCGGTACCGCCTGTGCCTGTGCTCGGGTGGAGAGCCTGGAGGGTCCGACAATCCAAGAGCGGGGTGCTGGTCATAAGGCAAAGTCCATTGATGAAGCGTGAGAGTAGAAAGAGACCGCACTCAATCCGCTGTGAAGGATTTCTTTATTCAAACACGTGCAGAGTGGAGGGCTGGAGACACACTGTGAGCTGGCTCCTCAAGAATGGACGACAGCTGTTTCGCCCAAATTGGGCTTCCACAGGTCCACATGTGGAGCTACGGCTACACCCCTTTTAAAGGAGTGCTCACAGATTGCCCCAGACCACATAAAAACAAAATAGGAGATTTGTGTATGCATATAAAATACATGTATCCATTTCCATGCATGAATTTACAACAAATTTTAAACATATAAAAGAACACACTTGAATAAAATGAAGCAATGGGTGATAGAAAGGCAGAACTATCATAGGAACACAGATAGATCCACACGATCGTTTAACCCTTGGGGGCCCTGTGTCCCATAATTAATAATTAACCTAGCCTCCTCTTGTAGCAACAATTTGTGCAGGTCGCCCCCCTTCAAAGGGAGGGAGACCTTTTTAAGGCCGGCAAAACGCAAAACGTCGGGGTCACCATCATGACAATCCTGGATATGGGAAATTAATCTGGGAGAACCTTTCCCTGATGTTATTGAACTGTAATGTTCCCTGAATCGCACATATAAGCATCTTATAGTCTTGCCTATGTAGAACCTGCCACAAGGGCAGAGCACCACATAGACCACAAACTTGGTTTTGCATGAGATGAATTGATGGACAGTGTGCAAGTGCGGGCCGACTTGTACGGAGCGACCTTTTAAATGCTGGCTGCAAAAACGACACTGACCGCACCGGTAATTCCCTGGTGGGCAGCATTTGTCTAGCCAGGTTGTCGACTTGGTAAGTCTGTTCCTCACAAGTCTGTCCCGCAAATTGCCGCATCGTCTAAACGATACCAAAGGATTGGACATTGTCCTATCAGATAAAGCCGGATCACTCTTCAAGATGTGCCAATTTCTGCAAAGAGCAGTTCTAATGGCATGCTCCAGAGGTCCAAATTTAAAATTAAAGACAAACCTACCCAAATTGTCAACACATTTTCTGGTGCGGTTTTTACGGACAGACGTGGCGCCGTCTGATCTAGCTCTCTCACAGGCTGAATCAATCAGTTTTTTTGGGTAACCTCTTTGATGCAATCTAATCTTCAACTCCTGAGATTGTTGAAAAAAAGATTCCTCTGAACTGTTTGCTCTACGTACTCTCAGGAATTGACTGTAGGGCAAACCCGTCTTAATGTGGAGGGGGTGGGCACTTTGATAATGAAGAAGGGAGTTTGATGCCGTCGGCTTTCTGAACAACCTTGTACAAATATCACCCTCCTTGATAGAAACCTCAATATCTAAAAAATTGAGAGTATCGCCACCATATGAGGAAGTAAAGGACATATTCATGGTGTTACAAGTGTTGAGATAGGACACGAAATCTGCAAAAAGGAATGCAATAGACAATTAATGGACAGATCTACCTATTGTCCTCTTTCTGCAAATCCTATTCAAGATTTTAAGAAATCTTTGGTGCGGTTGCTGGACAAATACGTGGGGCTGGGTTTTCTGTCTCGCTCACAGGCTGATAAACTAATTCCTCCTTTTCCTACAAAGCCCCACTGGTATTGCATACCAAAGATACATAAGAGCAGGGATAATCCACCTGGTCGCCCAATAGTGGCCGGCATCGGCTCTTTAACAGAGCCTTTGTCGCACTATTTGGACTGGCTGTTAAGACCAATTATGAGTCATATCCCCTCTTATGTCAAGGATAGCAGTGATTTTTTAACACTGCTAAAGGGTATGACATGGCAGGAGGGCTTTGCTTTAACCTCGATTGATGTGGAGAGTCTGTATACCCGCATTCCTCAGAATTTGGGTATACAGACTGTTAGGGATTTGGTGGCGCAGACTGGAAAAGATGCGTTGTTTTGCAGTTTCATTGAGGAAGCCCTTGATTTCGTTTTATCTAAAAACGCTTTCATGTTTTTGGACAGTTGGTACTTGCAGTGCAGGGGTACCGCTATGGGTACCCCTGTCTCTTGTGCCATGACCAATATTTTTTTGGGCTCCTTTGAAAGCAAATATGTTTTTTCTGACACCAACCCTTTTTTGAAATATATTCGCCATTTTTTGAGGTATGTGGATGACATATTCATAGTGTGGGCTGGCACTGAGGTCCTTTTTGCAGATTTCGTGTCCTATCTCAACACTTGTAACACCATGAATATGTCCTTTACTTCCTCATATGGTGGCGATACTCTCAATTTTTTAGATATTGAGGTTTCTATCAAGGAGGGCGATATTTGTACAAGGTTGTTCAGAAAGCCGACGGCATCAAACTCCCTTCTTCATTATCAAAGTGCCCACCCCCTCCACATTAAGACGGGTTTGCCCTACAGTCAATTCCTGAGAGTACGTAGAGCAAACAGTTCAGAGGAATCTTTTTTTCAACAATCTCAGGAGTTGAAGATTAGATTGCATCAAAGAGGTTACCCAAAAAAACTGATTGATTCAGCCTGTGAGAGAGCTAGATCAGACGGCGCCACGTCTGTCCGTAAAAACCGCACCAGAAAATGTGTTGACAATTTGGGTAGGTTTGTCTTTAATTTTAAATTTGGACCTCTGGAGCATGCCATTAGAACTGCTCTTTGCAGAAATTGGCACATCTTGAAGAATGATCCGGCTTTATCTGATAGGACAATGTCCAATCCTTTGGTATCGTTTAGACGATGCGGCAATTTGCGGGACAGACTTGTGAGGAACAGACTTACCAATTCGACAACCTGGCTAGACAAATGCTGCCCACCAAGGAATTACCGATGCGGTCAGTGTCGTTTTTGCAGCCAGCATTTAAAAGGTCGCTCCGTACAAGTCGGCCCGCACTTGCACACTGTCCATCAATTCATCTCATGCAAAACCAAGTTTGTGGTCTATGTGGTGCTCTGCCCTTGTGGCAGGTTCTACATAGGCAAGACTATAAGATGCTTATATGTGCGATTCAGGGAACATTACAGTTCAATAACATCAGGGAAAGGTTCTCCCAGATTAATTTCCCATATCCAGGATTGTCATGATGGTGACCCCGACGTTTTGCGTTTTGCCGGCCTTAAAAAGGTCTCCCTCCCTTTGAAGGGGGGCGACCTGCACAAATTGTTGCTACAAGAGGAGGCTAGGTTAATTATTAATTATGGGGCACAGGGCCCCCAAGGGTTAAACGATCGTGTGGATCTATCTGTGTTCCTATGATAGTTCTGCCTGTCTATCACCCATTGCTTCATTTTATTCAAGTGTGTTCTTTTATATGTTTAAAATTTGTTGTAAATTCATGCATGGAAATGGATACATGTATTTTATATGCATACACAAATCTCCTATTTTGTTTTTATGTGGTCTGGGGCAATCTGTGAGCACTCCTTTAAAAGGGGTGTAGCCGTAGCTCCACATGTGGACCTGTGGAAGCCCAATTTGGGCGAAACAGCTGTCGTCCATTTTTGAGGAGCCAGCTCACAGTGTGACTCCAGCCCTCCACTCTGCACGTGTTTGAATAAAGAAATCCTTCACAGCGGATTGAGTGCGGTCTCTTTCTACTCTCACGCTTCATCAATGGACTATCACCGCCGTCTGCTGACCTTGCTGTCACTGTCCGGGGCACACACCCGGACCAACTTCAGGCTTTACTACTGTCACTTTTCTCTCACTACAACTCCACTGTTTACTCCTCCTCAGACTCTAGTCTGGCTTCAACTGCCTGGTTCTTCCCGCCTCCAGGGCTGTGTACTCCTCGGTTGGTGGAGCCAACCGCCTGGCCCACCCCCTGGTGTGAACATCAGCCCCTGGAGGAAGGCAACAAGGATTTTAGGTTAGCCTTGGTGTTCCTAACTGGGGTGTAGGGTGTGGTGGTGTGATGACCTGTGACCCCTGGCTTGCCCAGGGCGTCACAGAAGGAGGATGGTGATCGCTGCAGAGAGGAGGTGCTGGACTGCAGAGCAGCGACACCCATCGGACCAGACCGCCCTTTAGGTGAGTATTAGAAAAGTGTTTTTTACTTTCTACACATTAGCCTGGGCTCTTATATTCAGCATTCTGGAATGCTGTATATAAAGGCTCACTGGTGGTGGCCGCAGCTTATAGTCGACAAATCTAGTGACAGGTTCCCTTTAAAAGGGTTGGAACACTGCCGATTCAAAGGAATAGAGGGTGGATCTTCAGTACCTGGCTGCAGCCACAAGAGTTTTGGTGGAGCTGTTGTGTTCCGCCACCATCTGAGAACCTTTGACCACCATTAGTACCGGAAACAACTGATTTGCTGATGTTTCGGGTGTTACACTCCCACTAATCTATAAAAAAGTAGTGGCCATCATTTACATTGATTTTCCTTGTTGTGATGCATTTGAAAATACAGTATATGTATGTTACAAATCGGAACTGCTGTACCTGCAAGCAGCCTGCTGTGGTTTCAGGTGCGCCCAGCACGCCGGCCGCCGTTTTGGCCCGTGCCTCGGGTCATACAGCTGTCTGCTTTCTCCTCCACGGCTAAGTGTGAAGAGGCGGCTAGTGCGCATGCGTGTGTCGATTTACCCCAGCCAGAGCCTAGTCCAGTGTTTCGCCTAGTGAGCATGCTCAGCCTGATAGTGCCATTTCTGAGGCTAAGTCCTTGGTTCAGGTTACTGAGCATGCTCCTACACTTAGTGCGAAAAGCCTCTTTGCACAGGTACTTCGATATTGTGCCGTTTCTAAGTCCTGTGTTGTGCCTACTGAGCATGGTCAGGCAGATAGTCTGATTTCTGAGACTATTGTTCAGGCTACTCAGCATGCTCAGGCACTTAGTGCATCAGAGGCTAGGTCCGGTAAGGCCCTCACTAGGCATGTCCGTGAGGTGGCAGGCCCTGATAGGCCAGCAGGCATCAGATGTCCAACTGATGTGGACACTCCGGACTGGCTCACAGAGGCCCGCCCCTATGACCTAGCACCCCACTATTGGTCGTCAGACGATGACTGGTGAGGTGTTTGGGGCATGGCTGCCATGAGATCATCAGTGATGTGGCGGTTCCAGATAGGCCTCTGGTGATGTCACTGATGACGTGGCACTCCGCTATTGGCCCCTGGAGGTACCATTGTGGTCCACCCTGTGTTTGGGGCGGACCTAGGTTATAAATGGGGTTGGAGACAACATGGAGGTGCGCAGTCTTTACTTATGCCATTGCTTTGTGCATACCTCCATGCACTGAGTCTCTTTGCGGCCATAACCACTAGGTTGGAAATGGTAGGCAGGGTTAGGCATCCGATGTTTGTCACCCATGGCTCAGCACGGTAGGGTCAGGCGCCGGGCTTCTACCTCTTACTGTCCAGTCCTGCTAGCGCAGCTCAGTGGAGTCAACTGGGCTGCGGCTGATCCGCCACCTGTTCTCTTCGTAAAGTCAACGCTACTGGTGTGACCACCTGGCCTGACGTGTCCTGTACACACGTGGCCAGTTGAGAGCCCAGTCAGAAATGCTAATCGGGGGACCGCTCGGTCTGACGTGTCGTACATACGTGGCCGACAGGGTGCTTTCACGTCGGTCTTCCGGTCAACGCTACCTGGTCACCACCCGGCCTGATGTGTTCTCTGCACACGTGGTCAGTGTAGAGCCACAGGTACACCAAAACACTAGCAGGGTTGTCGTCCGGTCTGACGTGTCCCTACACACGTGACCGGTTCCCAGGCCTCCTGTGTTATTTCAGAGCCACGCAGCTCTGTATTCTCTGCCTAACCTTTGGGTTGCCAGCAGCTCCTTTCTCATCTGGAGCATGGTGGGCCCCGACTGGTGATACGGATATATACCACCTTATCCTAATTTGCCAGTCTCTCCGTAACAATGTAATCCTTATTTATATTACATACATTTTTTATTTTTACATTTACGCATAGATCCTGAACAATTTAAACATTTGTAGCTGAACTTTTTAATAAGCATGATCGATTCACGCAGTGCATTATGTATTACCTATATTCATATGTCGCGGGCGGAGGAGGGGATGTCGCGGGCGGAGGAGGGGACGCCGCGCTCTCCCACTGCTCGGGTCCGGCTGCCGCTGTGGCTGCTGCGGCCTGCCGCTGCCGCTGCTCGGTGGCTCGAGCGATGGGCCGGATCCCGGGGACTCGAGCGGCGCTCCTCGCCCATGAGTGAAAAGGGGAATTGGTGTTTTGGGATAGTTTATTGTCCGTGACGCCACCCACGGTTGTGGTGATTGAATGTACACCACCGCTGCTCTGGCTGGGGATCCCGGGAGTGATGGTGTGGAGCAGCCAGTTGTTGTGTTGCCCCTCCGTGGGTAGGGGTTGGTGATCCCGGGGCCCAGTGATGGGGTTGGGATGGTGGACAGGCGGGTATGGGGCCTGTGGAGGTGCAGGGGCGCAGGGGGCAGCGCTGTGCCGCATGGCACGGAGGTACTCACTCAGCCAGTAAACACGACACAGTTCTCGGTAAACAATCGGCTGGTTGGACGGGTCCCTCGGACGGTTCACGGTGCTGACTTCCCCTGCAGTTGACGGTGACGGTCTCTTCCCTGCACCTATGTGTTGTTGTTTGGTAGCGATGGGTTCCCACCGGTAACCCGCTCCCCAGCTTGGATATGAGCCGGAGGAGCTCCACTCTTGCCCGCAGGCGCTGGCCCTGGGAAACTGGTGACTTGGAGGTGGCGGTGTCTCACCTTAACGGTTGGACTGTTGCCTTCAACGGGACTTGGTTGTTGGGAGACAGTCGTCCCCTTCACTGACGGATTTGGCAAATTCGGCGACTCCTAGCCTTGCCGGGATCCGAAAGGCCCCTGCCCTGGTGCTGACTAATCTTCGTATACCGCTCCGGTACCGCCGGGTCACCACCCGTCCACGGTCCTTTCGGCAACCTCCAATCAGTCTCGCCTGCAGTCACCGCCGTCTGCCAACCTTGCTGTCTCAGTCCGGGGCACACACCCGGACCAACTTCAGGCTTCTTTCTGTCACTTTCTCTGTTGCTCTTACTTTAGCTCCACTACTACTCCACTTCCTTCTCCTTTCACTTCCCTCACTGTTCTCAGTTCTCACTCAAGCTCTGCCTGAGCTCAACTCCACTCTAGCCCTCAGCTAGACTTCAACTCCTCTCACTTCCTCCTCCAAACTCTATCTGCCTGGTTCTCCCGCCTCCAGGGCTGTGAACTCCGAGCCAACCACCTGGCCCACCCCCTGGTGTGGACATCAGCCCCTGGAGGAAGGCAACAAGGATTTTAGTTTTGACCTTGTGTGTACCTGCAGGGAATGTGGGGTGCGTGTGGTGTTGTGACCTGTGACCCCTGGCTTGCCCAGGGCGTCACACATACAGCACACACCATTTGCATAGGGTCAAAATGTGGAGATGAAATCAAATAGAGCAACTCCTGCTAGAAATGGAGCGCTCCCCATAATACAAATCCTCAGTTGGAAACATGAGGATTGTTTTTGCTGAATGTGTTTTACAAAAAAGACCTAAGCGAGTAACATTCATGCTCTTGGCATATTCATTATGAAACGGCATTTATTATACTACCTTTGGGACGGTATAAACTAGCTGCTGACATTTCCAGTGGGATTCTCATTTTTTATTGCTTATATCCCAAAGTGCATTTATAGGCCAATATTGACCAGTGATACTAAATAGCAGCAATAATTAAGTCAGCCCCTTAGTCCCTTGACTCTAATTAATTTAAAGTGCAATAAAATGTTAACTTAGCAGTTCACACTAATAACTAAGGGCTGTTGTAATGCAAAAGCTTATATCTACACATTCAGTACTTGAAGAATTATAGCTAAACTGCAGTAAAGTTTCACAATGGTTGTGCCAAATTATATCCTCGATAAACAGTCACAGGATCTGCAATTGGAGTTGGATTTTTCATAGGACTTCATTGGGAAAAAACATAAAATGTAAGGACGTGGCATTTGACAATGTATACAGCAATTATACAAATAGATATGCTATGTACCATGTTCATTTTTTTTATATTCAAAAGACTAGAAAGATACTCTCAATATCTTCCTTTTATAAGAAGGCCTTGGTTCTAAATTTGTGGTCTATTTACTCCAGAGGGTACATGCCATGTCATGGTACTGACACTGCGCTCATGCTATGTTTTGATCATAGATAGGAGTGGAAAGGGTTATAATTGCCACTCTGCTGTGCAATAAAGATGAGTGCTTTATCTTCAAGATGTGACTTTATTCTACGAATTTAAGAATTACCCTCCTTCATAAGGATCATCACATTTATCAATCCTGATGAAGAAGGGCAACTCCGAAACGCATAGAATAAAGTCCCATCTTGAAGATAAAGCACTCATCTTTATTGCACAGTAGCGAGGCAATTAACACTTTCCACTCCTACCGGCTGTCACGAATTATCCTCAATACTGGGTCCGCAGCAGCTGGTTTTCCAAGGTTTTTTCCAGTGATTGTGTCAGACACAACCCCCCAACGGTGAGGAAATCCTAATTGTAGGTTCACCATACCACACTGATCAGACACTATTTTGCTTTTGTTTCATCCTATATAGTATGTTTTGATCATAGTGTTGACAATACTTTAATGTTTAACAAAGACATTTATCTACGCCGTATTGAAATGGCAATTATTGTGAGTTTCTTTAGGTTCACGAAGCATAAACACAGTTTTATGACTTTAGAGGTTGCAGAAGTTGAAGTAGGCCCCACATAAGGTACTGAGGCTGGCCAGTCAGTGCCTGATGATGACTTTGCATTCCTTTTTCACTTTCTGGAGACAACTATGCCACAGGCCAAGTGCAAGGTTTGATGCTTTCTAGCTGGCACAAGATCATGAAGTTGGATGAGGTGAGCGGTCATACTTCATTTAAGCAGGGAGCAAAGGACTATCGTATTGCTCAGGGTAGTCTTATGATGTTCGGGCAGGGGCAGACACTGATTGCTTTGGGACCCTCTGGATCAACATGTTAGGCTGCGGGTTGAACTAGATGGACTAAGGCGGGCTTTGCACACTACGACATCGCAGGTGCGATGTCGGTGGGGTCAAATTGAAAGTGACACACATCCGGCATCGCATGCGACATCGTAGTGTGTAAAGCCTAGATGATACGATTAACGAGCGCAAAATCGTCGTAATCGTATCATCGGTGCAGCGTCTGCGTAATCCATAATTACGCTGATGCGACTTTCCGATGTTGTTCCTCGCTCCTGCGGCAGCACACATCGCTGTGTGTGAAGTCGCAGGAGCGAGGAACATCTCCTACTGGCGTCACCGCGGCTTCCGTAGGATATGCGGAAGGAAGGAGGTGGGCGGGATGTTTACATCCTGCTCATCTCCGCCCCTCCGCCGCTATTGGCCGCCTGCCGTGTGACGTCGCTATGACGCCGCACGACCCGCCCCCTTAGGAAGGAGGCGGGTCGCCGGCCAGAGCGACGGTCGCAGGGCAGGTGAGTGCATGTGAAGCTGGCATAGCGATAATGTTCGCTACACCAGCTATCACACGATATCGTGACGGGGGCGGGGACTATCGCGTGCGACATCGCAGCATCGGCTTGCGATGTCGCAACGTGCAAAGCCGCCCTTGAAGTCTCCCTTCAACCTTAAAAACTATGATACTACCCTGTACAAGAAATGTATCTGCATTCTAGAGTACAGTATCTGGACCTCTTCTTTTGTGATGACCAAGCTACAGTTTATGAATATTGTGTGTGTGTTTAAACATATTACATACTCTCCCCTCATTCCGTATATTGCCGTTCCTTATTACATAGTGCACTCTCTTGTTATGTATATCACCGTACCTTACATATCGGATTCTCTTGTTATTATTGTTATTTATACCAACCTGTCTTCATTTCATAGTGTCTTCTTTTGTTAGAAACAAAAGGAAATTACTACTGATAAAACATGGAAAAGCTTCTTTTCTAATGAAGAAAGCTGGTGGACTGGTCAGATGTTACTCCATCAGCATTCATTTTATATCTAACAGGAGAGGATTATATAACAGAGGGGATGCTGTGAATAACAAAAATAATGAGAATATGTTATGTAAGAGGCAGTGCTACCGTATATATAACAAGAAAGGTCATTATATCATAAGGGACAGTGTCATATATAACTAGAGGGAATGCTAGATAATAAGAGACAGTGTTTTATTTACACACACACACATATATATATATATATATATATATATATATACACACACACACACTGTGTGCAGAATTATTAGGCAAATGAGTATTTTAAATGCATGATAATTTTTATACATGTTGTCCTACTCCAAGCTGTATAGGCTTGAGGGCCAACTACCAATTAAGTAAATCAGGTGATGTGCATCTCTGTAATGAGGAGGGGTGTGGGGTAATGACATCAACACCCCATATAAGGGGTGCATACTTATTAGGCAACTTCCTTTCCTGTGGCAAAATAGGTCAGAAGAGAGATTTGACAGGCTCTGAAAAGTCTAAAATTGTGAGATGTCTTGCAGAGGGATGCAGCAGTCTTGAAATTGCTAAACCTTTGAAGCGTGATCACCGAACAATCAAGTGTTTCATGGCAAATAGCCAACAGGGTCACAAGAAGCGTGTTGGGCAAAAAAGGCGCAAAATAACTGCCCATGAATTGAGGAAAATCAAGCGTGAAGCTGCCAAGATGCCATTTGCCACCAGTTTGTCCATATTTCAGAGCTGCAACGTTACTGGAGTATAAAAAAGCACAAGATGTGCCATACTAAGGGACATGGCCAAGGTAAGGAAGGCTGAAAAAACGACCACCTTTGAACAAGAAACATAAGATAAAACGTCAAGACTGGGCCAAGAAATATCTTAAGAATGATTTTTCAAAGATTTTATGGACTGATGAAATGAGTGACCCTTGGTGGGCCAAATGGATAGGCCAGAGGCTGGATCAGTAAAGGGCAGAGAGCTCCACTCCGACTCAGAACCCAGCAAGGTGGAGGTGGGGTACTGGTATGGGCTGGTATCATCAAAGATGAACTTGTGGGACCTTTTCGGTTTGAGGATGGAGTGAAGCTCAACTCCCAGACCTACTGCCAGTTTCTGGAAGACAACTTCTTTAAGCAGTGGTACACGAAGAAGCCGGTATCGTTAACAAAAACCCCATGATTTTCATGCAGGACAATGCTCCAGCACATGCATCCAACTACTCCACAGCGTGACTGGCCAGTAAAGGTCTAAAATATGAAAAAATAATGACATGGCCCCCTTGTTCACTTGATCTGAACCCCATAGAGAACCTGTGGTCACTCATAAAATTAAGATCTACAGGGAGGGAAAACAGTACACCTCTCGGAACAGTGTCTGGGAGGCTGTGGTGGCTGTTGCATGCAATGTTGATCGTAAACAGATCAAGCAACTGACAGAATCTATGGATGGTGGGCTGTTGAGTGTCATCATAAAGAAAGGTGGCTATGATGGTCACTCATTTTTTGGGGTTTTGTTTTTGCATGTCAGAAATGTTTATTTCTAAATTTTGTGCAGTTATATTGGTTTACCTGGTGAAAACAAACAAGTGAGATGGGAATATATTTGGTTTTTATTAAGTTGCCTAATAAGTCTGCACAGTAATAATTACCTGCACAAACAGATATCCTCCTAAGATGGCCAAATCTAAAAAAAAACACACTCCAACTTCCAAAAATATTAAGCTTTGATATTTATGAGTCTTTTGGGTTGATTGAGAACATAGTTGTTGATCAATAATAAAAAAATACGCTAAAATACAACTTGCCTAATAAGTCTGCACCCAGTGTACAGTGGGTACAGAAAGTATTCAGACCCTTTACATTTTTCACTCTTTGTTTCATTGCAGCTATTTGGTAAATTAAAAAAGTTCATTTTTTCTCATTAATGTACACTGCACTAGTGATGGGCGAACCCCCCAGTGTTCGTGTTTGGGAGACTCGCCCGAATTTTTTTGTAAAGTTCGAATTCGGGTTCTGAGATAACGCGAACTTGCATCCGAACCCCGAACTTGGACTTTAAAGTTATGGGATGGGGCGGGGGGGTCTGTAAAATAAAGAATATAGTTAATAATAAACATTGTCATTATACTTACCGCTCCAGCGATGCGTCCTGCAGACCCGCTCAACCGTTGTCTTCCGGGTCAAATCATTAACTTGCGTATTCACTGCACTGCTCGTCATTCGGTAGTCTTCAGCTGTTTTCGGCTGTGTTTGCGGTGACGTCAGGGTTCACCCGAGTCCATGGCATAGCCATGGATTGAACTTTGGCTGTCACTGTCAGCCTGCTCCTCGCACTGTATAAATGTTTGTCGGTACAGAGCGAAGAAGTGAAGCTGACGTTGCTCTCCCTGTGGACAACGTTGGACAAAGGATTTTTTTTTATAATAAAGATGGAATCTCTAAATTTTTTTTTTTATTTTTAATAAAAAAAATGTTTCTATGTGTTGTGTTTTTCTTTCTACTGTTTACTAGAAATTCATGGTGGCCATGTCTAAATTGGCATGACACCATGAATTTTGGGCTTAGTACCAGCTGAGAATACAAAGATGGTATTAACCCCTTTATTAACCAGCGTGCCACTGCCATCAGGGCCGCTGGATGAGCCAGGCAAAGTGCCTGAAAATGGCACTAAGAAACAATGCAACATTTCCAGAGGCAGCTGCGGAGAATCCCAGCCCCCAGCTGCCTGGTTTTACCTGACTGGTGATCAAAATACGGCGGGAGCACACGCATTTTTGTTTTAATTATTTTTTTAAATAATTAAAAAAAAAAATTAATGGGATTCCTTGTATTTTGATTGCCAGCCAAGGTAAAACCAGGCAGATGGGGGTGGCAGCCCGTCCGCTTAATCTGCACTGATAATCAAAAGTACCGCGGCGGGCTTCGTCTTTTTTTTAATTGTTTATTTTTTACACTATTATATGTGTGAGGGACCCAACAGCCAATCACATACGTTGTCACGCAGAATCAAGTAACCTGGATTTGCCCATACATTCTAGATGATACAATGTATGGGCTGGTTTTAGGTTACGCCAGCATCCAATCACAGATGCCCATTCTGTGACAGCGTCTGAGATTGTCTGTTATTTTAACAGTAAAACAAAACAACAACACAGAGAAAAAAACAATTATTAGAAATAAAACAGAAGACATTTAGAACTCCATTTTTATTACACCAAAAAAAACCCTCCAAAGTAGTGTAGTCCAAAGGCGGGTGAGCATCTTCAGGTTTGCTACATCTGTGTGAGGAGACAGATTGGTCTGGTCGTACAGACTCAGTTGAGAGCTGTCAGAGACTTCACCCTAGTGCACAGCTCAGGCTGGTCAGCTGTGCCCTCGGGTAACCTTGACTGACGGCACTGCAACACTGCTGTAAAGTGAGCGCTTGTCGGCAGTGAGAGCGCTGACGTCAGAGTCAGAGTTAGCCGAGGGCACAGGTGACGTCACCGCTTCCACCACTGACAAGTGCTCATTTTTGGCAGTTTTGCAGTGACATCACAACCACATTCACACAAGACTGGTGTCGCGGGCGGGGAGGGGGGCCGCTGCGCTTACCACGCTCGGGTCCGGCGCTGCTGCTGCTGCTCGGTGGCTCGAGCGGTGGGTCGGATCTGGGAACTCGAGCGGCGCTCCTCGCCCGTGAGTGAAAGGGTAATAGATTTTGGGATTTGGGAAGTTGGTTCGTGACGCCACCCACGGTTGTGGTGAGGTTGGGACACCACCGCTGCTCTAGACGGGAATCCCGGGAGCGATGACAGGGAGCAGCCGAGATGTTTCTCTCCCCTCCGTGGGTAGGGGGATTTGGTGGTCCCGGGGCCCGGTGATGGTGACTGGGAGGTGGATGGCAGGAGTTGGGGAGGTGCAGGGTCGCGGGGGCAGCGCAGTGCCAGACGGCACAGTGGTACTCACTCAGCCAGTAACATACACGGAGTCTCTGGTAAAACAAACGGCTGGATGGACGGGTCCCACAGACAGCTGCGGTGGTCACTCCCGGTAGGTTGGCGGTGACTGTCTCTCCCTGCACTTTTGATGTGTTTTCGGCCCCGATGGCTTCCCACCGGTGACCCGCTCCCCAGCGGTGTATTTGCCAGAGGAGCCCCTTTTGCCCGCAGGCGCTGGCCCTGGGAACTCTAGCTGTGGCGGTAGCTGTATTTCCCTTCACAGTTGAGCGGTTGCCTTCAGTCGGGTCTTTGCTGCTGGGAAACCCCGGAGGTTCCCGTCGCTGACGGATATTACCGGTTTAACTGTGACTCCAAGCCTGGTCGGGGTCCGTAGGCCCTGCCGAATGGTGCTGGCTTCTCTTCGCTCCCTGGTCTGGTACCGGCGGGCCACCGCCCGACCCCGGTCCTTACGGTTGTGCGTCAATCGGCCTCGCCTGCAGACGGTCACCACCGTCTGCCAACTTTGCTGTATGTGCCCCACCTGGTGTGGACATCAGCCCCTGGAGGGAGGCAACAAGGATTTGTGTGTGACTGATGTGCCTAACCGGGGTGTGGGGTGTGTTGTTGCAGTACCTGTGACGTCCTGACTTGTCCAGGGCGCCACACTGGTCACATGGCTATGACGTAATGTAAGGTCCTGTACCCTACGAGGTAACAACATTCACACCAGACTAGTCACATGGCTATGATGTCATGGAAGGTTCTGTAGTCAGTGGTGGTTACCTAGGTCAGCTGCTCATCTGTGTGAGCAGACCTGTGTTTGTCTCCTCGCTCAGATGCAGCAGAAAAGAAATGTAGCTGAAGAGATGCTCACCTTTGGACTACGTCAGAGGCTTTTTTTTACAGCCCCTGGACCCGAACTGCACCCAAACTGTAACACAAAACTCGTGTTCGGGACCTTGTGCATGAACACTATGTTTTCAGTACGAACCCCGAACTTTACAGTTCGGGTTTGACCATCCCTACTCTGCACTCCATCTTGACAGAAAAAAAACAGAAATGTAGAAATTTTTTCAAATTTATTAGACAAGAAAAACTGAAGTATCTCATTGTCCTAAGTATTCAGACCCTTTGCTCAGTATTGAGTAGAAGCACCCTTTAGAGTTAGTACAGCCATGAGTCTTCTTGGAAATGATCCAAGTTTTTCACACCTGGATTTGGGGATCCTCTGCCATTCTTCCTTGCAGATCTTCTTCAGCTCCGTCAGGTTGGATGGTGATCGTTAGTGGACAGCCATTTTCAGGTCTCTCCAAAGATACTCAATTGGGTTTAGGTCCGGTCTCTGGCTGAGCCAGTCAAGAATGGTCACAAAGTTGTTGTTATTTTAGCTATGTACTTAGGGTCACTGTCTTGTTGGAAAGTGAACCTTCGGCCAAGTCTGAGGTCCAGAGCACTCTGGAAGAGGTTTTCTTCCAGGATATCTCTGTACTTGGCCACATTCATCTTTCCTTCAATTGCAAACAATCATCCTATCCCTGCAGCTGAAAAACACCTCCATAGCATGATGCTGCCACCACCACGTTTCACTGTTGGGATTGTATTGGGCAGGTGATGAGCAGTGCCTGGCTTTCTCCACACATACTGCTTAGAATTATCAGAAAAAAATTCTGTCTTCGTCTCATCAGACCAGAGAATCTTATTTCTCATAGTCTGGGAGTCCTTCATGCGTTTTTTTTGCAAACTCTACGCGGGCTTTCATATGTCTTGCACTAAGAAGAGGCTTCCGTCAGGCCAGTCTGCCATAAAGGCCCGACTGGTGGAGGGCTGCAGTGATAGTTGACTTTGTGTAACTTTCTCCCATTTCCCTACTGCATCTCTGGAGCTCAACCACAGTGATCTTGGGGTTCTTTTTAACCTCTTTCACCAAGGCTCTTCTCCCACGATTGCTCAGTTTGGCTGGGAGGCCAGGTTTAGGAAGAGTTCTGGTGGTCCCAAACTTATTCCATTTAAGGGTTATGGAGGCCACTGTGCTCTTAGGAAGCTTGAGTACTGCAGAAATTCTTTTGTAACCTTGGCCCGATCTGTGCCATGCCACAATTCTGTCTCTGAGCTCCTTGGGCAGTTCCTTTGACCTCATGACTCTCATTTGGTCTGACATGCACTGTGAGCTGTGAGGTCTTATATAGACAGGTGTGTGCCTTTCCAAATCAAGTCCTATCAGTTTAATTAAACACATCTGGACTCTAATGAAGGAGTAGAACCATCTCAAGGAGGATCACAAGGAAATGGACAGCATGTGACTTAAATATGAGTGTCTGAGCAAAGGGTATGAATACTTATGACCATGTGATATTTCAGTTTTTCTGGTTTAATAAATTTGCAAAATTTTCTACATTTATTTTCTGTCAAGATGGGGTGCAGAGTGTACATTACTGAAAAAAAATATTTGAGCTTTTTTTGAATTTACCAAATGGCTGCAATGAAACAAAGTGAAAATTTAAAGGGGTCTGAAAACTTTCTGTACCCACTGTATATATATATATTATATAAATTATAATAAAGGAGGAAGCTATGTAAATAAGGACAGTACTGTATATATTACGAGAGTATACTAAGAGACTGTGCTATACATAATAAAGCTACATTCCTGTATCCGTGTGAAGTATCACTGTGCCGCCCGATTTTTACATAAAGGGATTTACCGCTGGCGTCTCATCTGATTGGTTTTTAGTTGTTTCTTCTCCATCTGGTCAGACCTTTATGCCGGCATCTTTCAGCAATGACTCATCTTGTCCCCTTGATCACCACAGCCCCGAAAATTACAAGCTCACATATATTGTACTGTATATATACATTTGTCCTCTGAATAAAAAATCCACTACACTGCGCTCCTGATTATAAATAAAAATCTAATGTACTATTAGCCACATACCATTCAAAATATAAATGGACAAGCCAGCTTTGTGCCCGACATTAACTGTAATTTCTGCCATCCTATATTTACTGTATAAACTAATCAATCTCCCTGTGACTCCCCTCCTGCCCAATTCATTGGAAAGCTATGTGCACATGTGTTTTTGTTGCTTTTTTTTTTTTGTCCACGTGGATTTGTTGTGAAAAATATGCAATTTTACACTATAAGCAACATGAACAAGATTCCTGAAAACTCATACACACGTTGCTTATTTTTGTGGAGAAAAATTGGTAAAAACGTGTATTTTATGCAGCATTTTTGCTGCCAACATATCAGGATTTGCAGCAGAATTTTCTGAACGTGTGCACATACCTTTAGTCCCTGTTCAGTATTCTCCCCCACACATTTATTAAAAGTCTCTGATAGCTCATTGTTAATGATGAGCAAGCACTAAAATGCTCCAATGATCATTTCTTGATTCGAGCAGGTTGGATGCTCAGTTGGGCTCGATTCAAGTAATGAGTCTAATGGAAGCCATTGGGGAACTTGAGCATTTTTCCTGAAGACCCTCCAGGAAGGCTGGGGGGCAAGCAAGAAAATCACTGAAATGGATGGAAACAGTGCTGAATTGGAATGGTAACAGGATGGTAAAGATACCTGGATTTATCTCTGACTCCATGTTCACTGCCGGGAACTAAATAAATTTTTTTTTTTTTGGATGATGGCAGCTGTGTAATGTCAGCTGGCATCTAGCCCAGGGGTTAGTATAGGACAGGCGCCTGTCAGACACCCCCATTACTAACCCAGTAAGTTAAAAGAAAAAGAGACAGATACAAAAATAGTTTTATTGAATAAAGACTTCCCTACACTATCCCTAGTTTACCAATTTATTATCAAAAATTTTCCCATGAAGTTCCTCCATTGAAGTCCACGATCTCTGAATTGAGCTCAGGCGACTGTGAATAACAGTAAAGTACAGCTATTTACAGGTGTCGGTTAGTAACTTGCAAAGTTGCCAGCTCAATGCTGCGAGACCTGATGACACTGATTAGAATTGTCATCACTACACGGCACCTGTGAATAGCTGTACTTTACAGCTATTCAGAGCAGTGGGAGCTGCTTTCGTGGATTGTGGACTATGACAGAGGAACTTTGAGGGAACAATTTTTAGAATAAGTTGTTGATTGAGGTATAGTGTGGGGGGAGACTTTATTCAAACATACTATTTGTTAGTGTGTCTTTTTTTCTTTTTACTTACTGGGTTAGTAATGAAGGTGTCTGATAGATGCCTCTCCATTACTAACCATTGACATTACATAGCTAACATCAACCCCCAAAAAATATTACCCTGGTTGCCATCACACCAGGGCAATTGAGAGGAGCTAGTTAAAATGCCAGAATTGGCTCATCTAATGTTATGCGCCAATTTTGAAACGGCTACGGGATTGCATTTTTAGGCTGGGAAGAGCCAAGTAACCATGGACCTTCCCAGCCTGATAATACCAGCCCGCAGCTGACTGCTTTACCTTGCCTTATTATCAAAAAAAGGTGGACCCCACACCGTTTTTTTACATTTATTTATTAGGTTTTACATCGCTAAAAACATTTTTTGATACCAGCCTGCAGCCCCGGACATGGCGCATCACATTAGATGAGCCAATTATGGCACTTCATAAAGGCTCTCTCCAATTGCTCTGGTGCTGTGGCAATATTTTGGGGGGTTGATGTCAGTTATGCAATGACAGCTGGCATAAAGCTTAGGGTTTAATAATGGGAGGTGTCTATCAAACTAACCCAGTAAGTGTAAAGACAATAAAACATACATACAAATATTTTATTTTAAAAAAACACTCCCTGACACTTGCCCTGGTTCACGAATTTATTAAAAAAAGCCATGCAGGTCCGAAGTAGTCCACTGAATCAGACATAGTTCACAAATGGAAATCTGAAAGACACAAAAAGACTTAAAGAAATAAAAACAAGAGTCCCTCGTTCATCAATTTATTATGAAAAAAAATTCTGCAGCTCCCACGTAGCCCATGGCATTCCTATGATATCCACCAATTCTGTATTACAACTGAGAACGACGCTTCATAAGTCACTACTGGTCAGAATGTGCAAAGCACAATCTAACCAGGAGCGACCTATGGAGTGTCAATCTCAGAACAAGATTCCATAGGTTGTAATACAGAATTGATGGATGTTGTGGGAACGACATGGACTATCTAGGAGCTGTGGGGATTTTTTTTTTTAAATAAATTGATGAACGAGGGACTGTCTCTTTTTTTATTTCTTTATCTTTACCTCTCTACAGTTATGTCTTTCAGGCTCTCATTTGTGGACTACGTCGGATTCGGAGGACTACTTTGGATCTTCATGACTTTTTTTGTTAAAATAAATTGGTGAACCAGGGCAAGAATCAGGGAGTGTTTTTTAAAATAAAATATTTTTGGTGTGTTTTACTGTCTTTATAATTATGTGGTTAGTAACGGAGGTGTTGTTATCCCATCCTGGTATAAATTTCCCTATTATGGGCCCTTTCCAGTAATTATTTTCCCCATACTGGACCCCTCCTGGGATATTGTCTTCCAACTTTGACTCCTTCTTCATATAATATGCCCCATCTTGGTAACCTTTTGGAATAATATGTCCCATCCTGGAGTTCTTTCTGGTATAATATGCCCCAACTTGGCCCCCTATTTAGCATAATGTGCCCCATCCTGTTCCCCTTTTTGGTATAATATGCCTCATCCTGGTTCCTTTCCTGGTATATTGTGCCCTATCCTGGTCCCTTTCCTGGTATAATATGCCCCATCCGGAGTCCATCCCTGGTATAATTTGCCCCATCCAGGTCCCCTTTCTGATATAATGTACCCCATCAGGAGTCCACACCTGGTATAATGTGCCCAATCTTGCATAATGTGCCCCATCCTAGTTCCTTTCCTGAATACTGTAACCCATCATGGTATCCTTCCTGGTATAATGTGCCCCATCCTCCTCCTGGACCCATCCCTTGGATAATGTGCTTTGTTTATGTCCAACACACAGATACAAAAAAAAGATTCTGCTCATCTTCTTCTGAGCCCATGCAGTGTGGCATCCTTTTCTACAGCTGGAGCTGGAGCCGGCAGCTGACGACTATGTACAAGTAACAGCAGCACATGACATCACAATCATTTGCCACAGCCAGTGGCAGGTCGATGTCAGTTGCCAGCCTCTGATTGGCTGGTGGCATGTACTGCAACACAGGGAGCTAGTGGGTTCCCTGTTCTACAATACAGCTGAATGTCGCTGGTGTGGGCCCCCCTCCACCTCTGGGTCCTGATGCAGCTGAATCGGCTGCAGTGGGTATATGTCCGCCCATGTTGTGGGGCACAAAAGGGATGGAAGTGTTCAAAAATGAATCACCCATATTGCAGTGACATTACGTCAGTTCCAGGGGTGATAGACTGTGAGATCCGGGATCCTGGTGATCCTGTGCAGTGGTGACTTCCAGTTATGGGGGCACTTCATCTTCATGGTGAATCATGTGCTATGCTCTTCTTTAGAGGATGCAATCCTCATGACTTAGCTGTCGATTTATCAAGACTGGCATTTAGTAATCAAGTCATGCTGAAAAATCCAGTGCAGTAAAATGCACCAAATGTCTATTATAACGTTGATTGTGGTGAATGTGTTGGCCACGATCAGCCACGCACCCTATTCACTTAGGCTTGCCCACTTTTAAAAGAGTTGTTGAAACTGGTATAAAAGCACCAATGGTTGCAAAAAATATCGTCACAACATTTTTAACACAGTTTTCTGGAGCAAATTGATTGATGAATCGGCCTAATAGTGTTTATACAAGTATACTTTACATGGTACTACAGTTCTCAGTGTGCCTAGGCTATGAGCTCTGGCATTTCAAATGTCTTCTCAATGTTACCCATGTGCAATATCCATGACAGCAAAAGTACATAAAGCATCACCACATTGAAAGCCAACCAAAGTATATGTGCTGTCAGTTGTCCCATCTGGCACAGCATTATACATGTAATTTGCTTAATAGTCACTATGCTGTTCAGTGTGTGATATAAAATCCTGTACTGAGCCTGCTTTCTCTGTGATGCCATATCCATGTGCGACACATTGTTAAACCCATGTCATTTAATGAATAAAGACATATATATTTGGTAGTTGGTTGGCTTAGTGACTTAAGCGGGCTTTACACACTACAATATTGCTAGCAATTGCTAGCGATATCGTGTGCAAAAGCACCCGCCCCCGTCGTGCATGCGATTTCGTGTGATTGCTTCCGCAGTGAACATTATCGCTACGGCAGCGTCACACGCACTTACCTGGTCGGCGTCGGCGCTGTGACTGCCGAACAATCCCTCCCTCAAGGGGGAAGGACGTTTGGCATCACAGCGACGTCACCGCGACGTCACTAAGCGGCCGGCCAATCAAAGCGGAGGGGCGGAGATGAGCGGGACGTAACATCCCGCCCACCTCCTTCCTTCCGCATTGCGGCCGGCGGCAGGTAAGGAGACGGTCCTCGCTTCTGCGGTGTCACACATAGCAATGTGTGCTGCCGCAGGAGCGACGAACCACATCGATAATCAACCATTACCGATTTTTGGTTTTGGCACGAGCTCTCCACGGTGAACGATTTTCACCATTTTTGAGGTTGCTTAAGGTCGCTGGTGTCACACGCTGCAATATCGTTAATGACGCCGGATGTGCGTCACTAACAATGTGACCCCGACGATAAAACATTAACAATATCGTAGCATGTAAAGCCCCCTTTAATGTTTAATAGCACATTATAGTTGAGGCACACTCAATGTTTGCCATCATGTTTCTTTTGGAGTAATTGCTTCTTCCTGGCAGAGTGGCCTTTCAGCCCATGTTGATCTAGTACTAATAATAATGATAAGTAGTTTCAATGTAGATAATGATACATCTTACCAGCTTCCACCAGCATCTTCACAAGTTATTTTGCTTTTGTTCTTGGGTTGATATATGCACGTCTGACCAAAGCACATTCATCTCTGTTACACAGAACCCATTTCCTTACATGATGGCTGGGCATTCCCTTATTGTTTGTATTTGCATATAATTGTTTGTACAGATGAATGAGGCACCTTCAGGTAACTGGAAATTGCACCCAAGGATGAGCCAAACTTGTGCAAAACAACAATTCTCTTCCTGAGATCTTGGCTGATTTCTTTTACTGTTCCCATGATGCTACACAAAGAAGCAGAGTGTTTCAGGTGTGCATTAAAATACATCCACAGGTGTGTCTCTAATTAACTCAGATGTTGCCAATAAGCCTATCAGAAGCTTCCAAAGATATGTCATCATCATATGGGCTGTCCCATATTGTTTATAGGCATAGTACTCTTAGGGGTACTTTGCACACTACGACATCGCAGGTGCGATGTCAGTGGGGTCAAATCGAAAGTGACGCACATCCAGCGTCGCTGTCGATATCGGAGTGTGTAAATCGTTTTTGATACGATTAACGAGCGCAAAAGTGTCGAAATTGTATCATCGGTGTAGCGTCGGTCATTTCCATAATTTCGGAAGGACCGATGTTACGATGTTGTTCCTTATTCCTGCGGCAGCACACATCGCTGTGTGTGAAGCCGCAGGAGCAAGGAACATCTACCTGCGTCCTGCGGCTCACGCCGGCTATGCGGAAGGAAGGAGGTGGGCGGGATGTTTACGTCCCGCTCATCTCCGCCCCTCCGCTTCTATTGGCCGCCTGCCGTGTGACGTCGCTGTGACGCCGCACGACCCGCCCCCTTAGGAAGGAGGCGGGTCTCCGGCCAGAGCGACGTCGCAGGGCAGGTAAGTCCATGTGAAGGTGCCGTAGCGATAATATTCGCTACGGCAGCTATCACAAGAGATCGCAGCTGCGACGGGGGCGGGGACTATCACGCTCGGCATCGCAAGCATCGGCTTGCGATGTCGTAGTGTGCAAAGTACCCCTTAGTGTATGTAAACGTTTGACTTTGCCAAAAGTAATAAAAATGACTTATAACATTCTCTCTCATTATTCTGGCATTTGGCAAATCTAAATAATTTTGGTTCCTAATTGACCTAAAACGGGAAAGGTTTATTCTGATTTCATGTCAGATAGTGAGAAAAACATGCAGATGTGTATATTTAGATAGGGTATGTAAACTTCTGGTTTCAACTGTATCTGTCTAATATGGAACTTGAAAAGTTCACATGAGGCTTTATGCAGCCTCCAAGTCAATCATGATTTATTACATACATGCTCTAGTCTGAAAGAAATATAATTTAGCAATTTATTTATATAAATTATTATATTTCACATTTTTAACATCTGCTTTTCATTTTTTTTGTTCTAATTGCATTCATTTTCCATCTTTGTATGTTTCATCTTTGTCCTTTTAACCCATCCCTGGCCTTAGCATCCCCCCTACTCACTCCACCACACTCCCCTTCTTCAGCTGTCAGATTGAGGTCAGATAATAATCACACCTCCGATAAAAGCTTTTCCAAGTATCACAGCCTGGGGGATTTGACAGAGTGGTGGGGAAAACCAGCTTGATATGCAGGAAGCGAAAGAGAAGGAGAGATGTGTGCAGTGACATGGAGAGCAATGCTTGAAATCACTGGCACTGGAATGAGAGACTCCAGACTGCATGGGAGGGAAGGGATGAAGGGAGGGATACAGAGACAGAAAATAAGACATAAGTGCCATGACTAAGGCCATTACCCAAACCATGAAAACTGCGTGAGTCATCTGATACATCAGCAGTGCAAATTCTAGAAGAGGACGACTAATTTAACAGAGGAAATCATGATATGGAATAGAGCGGGAACCCGGGTGAATATCGTCTACTAAAATATTACTGGAATGCATGAAATGTAAAGAGTAATATCAGAAATTTGTTCAGACACACAAATCATTCTGAATAAAGAGCAAATGATTCACTACTTTATCAGATATCAGATAAATGATCCAGTGGTGTAGCCTAATACGGTCCGTTTTCACCATTTTCATGGGGTTTTTTTGTGGATTATTATGCATCTGTATTGATCATTTTAAGTGGAACAATCGAATATGTTCAATTTTGATAGTAAGTTTGCTACATTCAGGATTTATTGAGTAGATAAGAAACTCTGAATATCTGATGGGTCGTTGCCAGTTTTCAGATTGAATAAGTGCCAGTGGTGAGAACAATCTGCTGGCGTTTAGATTTCACTATGAATAAACATAAAGGCTAAACTACCTAGGAGAGTTACTCCCCGCATAAAAAAGGCTACTTAAAGCTGATTACACTTATGATATTTCTGTGAGTATGACAGAATATCAAAAACTGAGTACACCCCTCACATTTTTTTTTTAAATTTTATCATATCCTTCCATGGAACAACACTGAAGATATGAGACTTTGATACAATGTAAAGTAGTCAGTGTACAGCTTGTATAACAATGTAAATTTGGTGTGCCCTCTAAATAACTAAACACACAGCCATTAATGTCTAATCCGCTGGCAACAAGAGTATACCTTGAAATGAAAATGGCCAAATTGTGCCAAAAATGTTAATAATTTGTGTGACTCCATTATTTTCAAGCACTGCCTTAACTCTCTTGGGCAAGGAATTCACTCGAGCTTCACAGGAGCCACTGGAATCCTCCTCCATGATGATATCAGAGAGCTGGTGGATATTAGAGACCTTGTGCTCCTCCACCTTCCATTTGAGGATGCCCCACTGATGCTCAATAGGGTTCAGTTCTGGAGGCATGCTTGGCCAGTCCATCACCTTTACCCTCAGTTTCTTTACCAAGGCAGTGGTCATCTCAGAGGGGTGTTTGGGGTTGTTATCATGTTGGATTACTACCCTGCTTTAGTATGTCATCGTACATGTTGGCATTAATGGTTCCCTCAATGAACTGTAGTTTCCCACAGCCTTCAGTACACATGTTCCCCTAAACCATGACACTCATACCACAAACCTTAACTGTAGGTAAGACAATTGTCTTTGTACTCCTCATCTGGTTGCCCCCACACACCTATGTCCTTGTCTTCAGTAAACTGTTTTCTTATGCATCTTCTTTAGAAGAGGCTTCCTTCTGGGATGTTAGCCATGCAGACGAATTTGGAATATAGTCCGAGCACTGACAGGTTGACCCCCCTATTTAACCTCTGCAGTAATGCTGGAACCATTCACCCATCTATTTTGAAAAGAAAACCTCTGAATATGACACTGTGCATATACACTCAATGTCTTTGGTCAACCATGACGAGTAGAGTTGAGCGATGTTCGAGTCGAACGGTTCACCAATTTCATGTTTGAGTGATTTTGGGGGGTGTTCGAGTCGTTCGACGAACTCGAACGATTTACTAAAAGTTTGGCAGTTCGAGTTACGTTCGAGAGCGGTTCGATCACCAAAAGCGTGGCTTTTCACAGTAAGTATGTGCGCACGTTGCGTATATGCATGCATCCTGCATCCCCAGCACAATCCCTCTCTCTTTCCTACTCACCAATCACGGGCGCCTCACTGCACGGCTGTCACAAATCTCCGGCGGCTTTTCCTCTTTTGAAAATGGCTGCCGCTTCATTATTCAATCAGATATTCCGTGCCTTCCCCGCCCACCGGCGCCCATGATTGGTTGCAGTCAGACACACCCCCACGATGAGTGAAAGCTGTCTCACTGCAACCAATCACAGCTGCCGGCGGGCGGGTCTATATATCGTGCAGTAAATAAATAAATAATTAAAAAAAAAATGCGGTACCCCCCCCCCCCCCCCAATTTTCATACCAGCCAGGATAAAGCCACACGGCTGAAGGTGGTATTGTCAGGATAGGGAGCGCCACGTTATGGGGAGCCCACCACCCTAACAATATCACCCAGCAGCTGCCCGGAATTGCCGCATCCATTAGATGCGGCAGTTTTGGGACTCTACCCCGCTCATCCCGAATTGCCCTGGTGCAGTGGCAATCGGGGTAATAACGGGGTTAATTATGACAAGTGTCTCCCCGAGATACCTTCCATGATTAACCTGTAAGTGGAAGGAAATAAACACACACAGCAAAAAATGCTTTATTTAGAATAAAAGACAAAAAAACCCCTCATTTACCTCTTTATTAATCCCCAAGCAACAATCCAGGTTCGAAGTAATCCACATGACACTGTCAGCTCTGCTAAATGAAGATGACAGGGAGCCCCGTAGAACACGAGCACTTTGTGTCCTCTCCACGCAGCACCTGAAGTGAGTCGCGCTGTCACCGGAGACTTCACTCTGCATTGCAGAGGTCAAGAGTACCAAATCCTCCTATGTTTCTCATTAGAGGCAGTGGCTCAATGAGTAGAGCTACTGCCTAGGAAGCTATTAGTTCACGAGTTCAAGTCCTGGCCACCCGGGTAAAGAATTTAATTTAATTTTAAATTATAATTATTATTTATTTATAATTATAATTTAATTTAATTTAATTATGCACTGAGGGGAGGAGCCGGACATCAGTTGTCAGCCGCGGCCAACACCTCTAAAATTGGAGCAGTTCACGGAATGACGCTGCATTGCTCTCTTTCTCTCCTCTCTCTTCTCTCTCTCTCTTTCTTGTTCTCTCTCTCTCTTGTTCTCTCTCTCTCTCTTTCTCTCTCTCTCTCTATCTCTTTCTCTCTCTTTCTCTCTCTTTCTCTCTTTTTCTCTCTTTTTCTCTGTCTCTCTCCTCTCTCTCTCTTCTCTCTCTCTCTTCTCTCTCTTTCCCTCTCTCTTCTCTCTCCTCTCTCCACTTCTCTCTCTCTCTTCTCTCCTCTTCTCTCCTCTTCTCTCCTCTTCTCTCTCCCTTCTCTCTCTCTCTCTCCCTCTCACTTCTCTTTTCTCGCTCTTTTCTCTCTCTTTTCTCTCACTTTTCTCTCTCAGACCTGGCGATGATCAGCTGATGTGGCCACCTGACGGCATCAGCTGACACTAAAAGTCAAGCGGTGAGGCCGGCTTTTTACTGCCCGGCCGGCTAAACTATCAGCTGCTGCTGTCGGACAGGATTCTGCACAGAACTGTGTAGTTTATTTTTTTTTTTTTTGCACTGGTGCATCAGCTGATTGTATAAAAGCCGTTTATACAATCAGCTGCTGTGTCATGTGATTCCGGCCCTTGAACCTGACACGTCATCAGATCACTTTGCCTTCCAGCAAACCGATCAGATGATATTGGATCCAGAATGGACGGTGCAGGACCCTTGACCCAGGATTACTGCGGAGGGGGGTTCTTTTTTCAATAAAGATGGAGTCACTAATTGTGTTGTGTTCTATTTCTAATAAAATATTTTTCTGTGTGTTGTGTTTTTTTTTATCTGTACTAGAAATTCATGGTGGCCATGTGTAATATTGGCGTGACACCATGAATTTCGGGCTTAGGGCCAGTTGATAATATACAGCTAGCCCTAACCCCATTATTAGCCAGCCAGCCACCTGTCACCAGCGCAGCTGGAAGAATTGGATACAGAGCCAGAAGATGGCTTTTCTATGAAAGCGCCATTTTCTGGGGCGGCTGCGGACGGCAATTCGCAGCAGGGGTGCCCAGAAAGCTTGGGCACCCTGCGCTGCGGATTCCAATCCCCAGCTGCCTAGTTGTGCCTGGCTGGATACAAAAATTGGGCGAAGCCCACGTCATTTTTTTTTATTATTATTTCATGAAATTCATGAAATAATTGAAAAAAAAGGGCTTCCCTATATGTTTGGTTCCCAGTCGGGTACAAATAGGCAGCTGGGGGTTGTGGCAGCCCATAGCTGCCTGCTGTACTTGGCTAGCATACAAAAACATGGCGAAGCCAACGTAATTTTTTTGGGGACAAAAAACTCCTGCATACAGTCCTGGATGGAGTATGCTGAGCCTTGTAGTTCTGCAGCTGCTTTCTGCTGTCTGTATGGAGGAGAGCAGACAGCAGCTGCAGAACTACAAGGCTCAGCATGCTCCATTCACTAGTGTATTCAGGAGAGCAGAGAGCACCTACAGAAGTACAAGGCTCAGTATACTCCATCCAGGACTGTATGCAGGAGTTTTTTGCCCCCCAAAAAAATGACGTGGACTTCGCCATATTTTTGTATGCTAGCCAGGTACAGCAGGCAGGTACGGCTGACCCAACCCCCAGCTGCCTATTTGTACCCGGCTGGGAACTAAAAAAATAGGGAAGCCCTGTTTTTAATTATTTCATGAATTTCATGAAATAATTAAAAAAAAAATCAACATGGGCTTAGCCCCATTTTTGTGTCCAGCCAGGTACAACTAGGCAGCTGGGGATTGGAATCCTCAGCACAGGTTGGCCCGAGCTTTCTGGGCTCCTCTGCTGCGAATTGCAGTCCACAGCCACCCCAGAAAATGGCACTTTCATAGAAGCGCGATAATCTGGCGCTGTATCTAACGCTTCCAGCAGCCCTAAAGCCGGGTGGCTTGCTGGGTAATAATGAGTTAATACTAGCTTTGTTTTACTAGCTAGTATTAAGCCAGAGATTCTTAATGTCAGGCAAGTTTGACCCGGCCATTAAGAATCTCCAATAAAGGGTTAAAAAAAAGACACCACACAGAGAAAAAATACTTTAATAGAAATAAATACACAGACATCTTAGAGACTCCATGTTTATTACTCCCTCTCATCCCTCCACGATCCTGGTCTTTTGTCTTCTTTCTCCTTCAACCCATGCAGCTCTGCTACATCAGACAGCACTGCATGGGAGGAAGAACGCTGCTGCTCCCATGCACTCTAATCACTGAGTGAGCAGAGGCTGCGGGCTGTAAGTGGTGACGTCACCGCTGTCAGGTGGGTTACTATAGCAACGGTGCTCCGATCACGTGATTCCTGGTGTCGCAATTAACCGGCTGTGGCAGCCAGTCCTTGCATGTGGGCTGACTCTGTAAAGAACGCCCACATGCAGAAACGGGGAAGCCGACCATGTGCCAGAGCATCTCGCCGATACACGGAGATGCTGGAACGAGCACCGCGTACCAGAGAGATGCACTGACAGGACCTAGCATGACATTTAGCCATGTAACCAGTCTGTAGCCAATGAGATAATAGACACGTGACTGGTCACATGGCTATTTTGACATCACGGAAGGTCCTATCATCAGTGCTGGTAACCGGGAGGACGCAGCGATTATCGGAAGGAAAAGCAGCGGGAGACCTGTAAGTGTAATGGCAATGCTTATTAACTGTATGTGTACATGTATAAGGTGTTTTTATGTGTTTGTTTGCCTCCCATTGTTTTCAATGGGGTTCGAATTGGTTCGTCGAATGTTCGACGAACGTTCAACAAACTTGTCCTCCGTTCGACGAACCGAACCGAACTCGAACACTAGGGGGATGGCTCATCTCTAATGACGAGGCCTGTTTTGAGTGGAACCTGTCTTGTTAAACCTCTGCATGGACTTGGCCACTGTGTTGCAGCTCAGTTTCAGGGGGTTTGAAATCTTTTCAGAGCCTAATCCATATTTATGTAGTGCAACAATTCTGTTTTTTCAGATCCACAGAGAATTCTTTGCCATGAGGTGCCATGTTGAACTTCCAGTATGAGAGAGTGCGTCAGCGATAACATCAAATTTAACACACCTCCTCCATTCAGAGATTATAACATGGCATCGGGGAGGGAATATGACTAACTGGGCAAATTTGATGATTTTCACTTAGGGGTCTACTCACTTTTTACAGAGGTTTAAACATTAATGGCTATGTGTTGAGTTATTTCGGCCGGTTTCACACATCCGGCATTTTGCACTTTGCCGGATCCGTCACACTCCAGTACAGTGCAATATAGTACAATGGCATTGCGGCAAGCACCGGTCACATGCTGTCATGTGACTGGAGCTTGCCGAGATGCCATTGTACTGTATTGCACTGTACTGGAGTTTGATGGATCCGGCAAAGTAGCAAAATGCCGGATGTGTGAAACCGACTTTAGAGGGCACATCAAATTTACACTGTTAAGCTATGTGCGCAGGTTGCGTACAGTTCACTGCAGAAATTTCTGCAGCGATCTGAAGAGCACATGTGCGCTTTAAATCGCTGCAGAAATGTCCGTAGTGAAGCCGATTCCATGCGCTCTGCCTGCAGCTCCTCCCATAGACAGAGCAGGAGCTGCCGGCAAAGCGCACGGAAGAAGTGACATGTAACTTCTTTTTGCGCAGCGCTTCGGCAGTAGTCGAAGCGCTGCGCTCTAAAACGCCACTTGCGCACGGCCCCTGCACAATCTCCATAGACTGTGCAGGGGACGCAGGACGCATGCAGTTACGCTGCGCTACAAAGCGCAGCGTAACTGCATGTATTTATGCAACGTGCGCACATAGCCTTATACAAGCTGGAGACTGACTACTTTACATTGTATCAAAGTTTTATATCTTCAGTGTTGTCCCATGAAAAGATATAATAAAATATTTACAAAAATGTGAATGGTGTACCCATTTTTGTGATATACTGTATATAGAAGATGTGTCAGCATTTATTTCAGTCCACTATATACATATATGGTCAATAGTAAACTCCTTAAAGGGAATCTGTCAGTAAAGGCCAGGTCTCACTAAGCGACATCGCTATTGACATCGCTGCTGAGTCACATTTTTTGTGACGCAACAGCGATCTTGCTAGCGATGTCGCTGTGTGTGACATCTAGCAACGACCTTGCCCCTGCTGTGAGGTCGCAGGTCGTTGCTGAATGTCCTGGACCATTTTTTGGTCATTGCTCTCCTGCTGTGAAGCACACATCGCTGTGTTTAACAGTGATAGAGCAACGATCTGAATGTGCAGGGAGCAGGGAGCCGGCTTCTGTGGACGCTGGTAACCAAGGTACACATCGGGTAACCAAGCAAAGCAGTTTGCTTGGTTACCCGATATTTACCTTGGTTACCAGCGTCCGCAGCTTCTAGCAGCCAGCTCCCTGCACACGTAGCCAAGGTACACCTCGGGTAACTATAAGCAAAGCGCTTTGCTTAGTAATCCGATGTGTACTATGGTTACGAAGCACAGCGTCGTTACACGGGTCGCTGGTGGCTGGTGGCTGATCTCTGATCGCTGTGGAGATCTGCCTGTTTGACAGCTCACCAGCGACCATGTAGCGATGCTCCAGCAATCCCTGCCAGGTCAGATCGCTGGAGTGTCGCTAAGTGTGACAGTACCTTAAGACAACTGCCCTTCCACCTATCAACCAACATATATGGGCATATAGGTCACTGGAATATAAATCCATCAGTACCTTTATATTTTCTATTTCTAGCTGCATTTCTGAGTACTTAGCATGTTAATTCATTTGCAAATGAGGCATAAAGTGCTAAGGGTGTGACAGAACACTTCCCAAGCCCCTGAATCCTGAGATTGCTTCCTAGCTCAGCATCATTCAATTTAGCTTGATAGCTCACTGTCTGAGTGACACCAGGAGCTATGCAAGGAAATCAGACAATGAGCTGTCAATCAGGCTAAAGAGGCTTGTGCTGGGCGAGGAAGCAACCTCAGGAAGCAGAGGCTTGGAAAGTGCTCAGTCACACCCATAGCACTTAACATCTCATTTGCATATTAATTAAAATACTTAAGTATCCTGTATTGCAGCAACAAATATAACATAAAGGTATCGATGGATTTATTGACTTATCTTTCAACGACCTGTATCCTCATATATCCGTTGTGAGGGGGAGGGTGTTCTTACTTTGTGACCCCAGGAGCCTGGTAAGGAAATCAAACAATGTGCTGCCAATCAATCTAAAGAGGCTTGTGTTGGGTGGCGAAGCATTCTGTGGTGACAAAGGCTCAGGAAGTGCTCTGGCAGACCGATAGCACTTAACGTTTTATTTGCATATGACACGCCTGCGCCGTGTCATGGTGGTTACGGGCCGCGATTCCATTTCTGGGATGCTGCTGTGGCAAGGCCCGGTTCCGTGACCCAGGCAGTGTCAGTTAAAGCAAAGATGATAGGGATGATAGTTTGTGATACCACCTGTGGTATGCGGCAAAGTAGGTGCTGCTGCCGCAAGATGGGGACCTCTAAGGCAGATGGTGACATAGCTTGGATGGTGCAGCTCTCCACAGGCAGAGCTGGGCCCCAGGGCAGATGGGGGTAGCAGTAGGCGATGGCGAGGGTGCATGGCCGCAGGCGCAGGCGAATAATGGAGCGACACAGGGATGCAGTCTCAGGGTTTTTACTCACTGTAGCAGGTTCAAACGTAACATGACATGTCAGTGACTGCCCTTGGAGTGCTGGGTTCCACTGCGAAGTGCTCCAGCTGATCCCGGGTAGTTCAGAGGTCAAGACCGGTGCACCCTTCTAGTGTTCCTTCCCTGGTTGTTTTCCTGCGCTAACTTCTCTCCCGTCTGTCCTGCGCCGTCGCACACAGTGCCCTGAGACGGTGTCTGTGGGTCCTTTTGGGTGGCTTGAATCTCTATCCCTTGGCCCTATGTGGTCACCTTCCAGCGGATTCGTGTGCGGGTTTGGCTTTGGTACTAAATGGTCCTCAGCCTCTGGTTTTACTAGTGGAACACGTTGGTTCTTCTCCTCTAGCCTAGGGACTAGTCCCCGATCTGCAGCCAAGTCCTTCCACTCCGGTGATGTATGTGGAACGAGGCCACGGGAGTATAGTGCACTTCCCATTGTCTCTAGGACCCCTTCTTTCTTGTGCCCGGGTTGAGCTGCAACAGCTAAAGGCCACAGGTCTTCGCTACTCCACTTCTCCTCCTAACTGTCTCACACTACAGTGTCCCCAACTCACTAGACTCCACCCCCAGGCCCTGCCAGAGTAGGGGGAGGGAGGAACCATCACCAGCAGTGTGGTGGCTTTACAAAGCATTAATGGAACCAAGCCCTAACCCTAAACGGGTGGAGAGCTGCTAATTGAGGTGTTGTGACTTTTGTGTGAACCGGTGGATGACCTCCTCCATACCCAGGGATGGGATACCACACTTCTGGCTGAGTTGCAGTACCTCTATGGCGACTCAAGCCTCAGGGGTGCCACACATATAAATGCTGAGTACTGAGGAATGAAGCAACAAATAGAGCATTTGTAGACTGTGAGCCCTCGCGGACAGGGTCCTCTCTCCCCCTGAACTAGTCTGTACCTTGTATTGTTCATGATTATTGTACTTGTTTTTATTATATATAACCCTTTTCACACGTAAAGCGCCATGAAATAAATGGCGCTATAATAAAAATTCAATATAAAGATGTAAATGGTTTTATTTTTTTCAAAGACCTACATCCACCTAGATATGCAGTTTGGGGGGCTCATCTTGCTAACAGATTCCTTTTAAAATCAAGCCTCCAACGTTTTGTATATACCTGGGTACGATTATGGAAACACAGACTTCCTGTTAGTTTCTTGAAAGTGGGCAGTATCTCACCAATGTCCGAGGCCTGCTGATAGAAATCCATACCGTTCTTGATAGTATTCTTTAAGTCTTGAAAAAACCTCCATCGTGTGTATTAAGTAGAAATAGTAATGTTGTTTTTCTGAGCCAAAATATACCAAATCGCAGAAGGTGACACGTGATGTGTTCATCTGTCACTCTGTAATCTCTTCTTCACCCATGTCTTTATTTAAATTCCTTCTGCCTCTTGTCAGGTGATTTGTTAGCAATTGTTCATCTGCCACCCTTGTATCACATGCAGACTTCACACATCTATTCACCATTCCTGAATTTGACAGAATAATTGAGAGACAGTGTGAAAGGAAATTGGAAGACAAGAGGTAGGGGGAGAAGCCAAGGTTACTCCTAAAAAAGGATGTAGAGTGCCAGCCCTTGTACAGTGACAGTGCCCCTGGGAATCACGTGGGACTGGAGTTACAGAGCAACATGATAGCAATCTGGACCTGACAGGTTTCAGCCTCTGTGCAAGAAGCTGGAAAATACTATGTGTGAGACATAGGCCTAGAGCAGAACTATCTCCACATTTAATTCACATCATATCCCATGTGCAAGAGATATTGAAACAGAAAATAGTGTTCAATAAAATGAGGTCTGACAATAGGAATCGAAAATAGGAAAGGAATGTTTGGGAAGAACAGAAAGACGCTATAAGGCACCGTTCACACATTCAGAATTTATTGAGAATTTTGTCATTAAATCTGCTAAATAACTATATGCAATGCAAATGAATGGGATTTTTGTAACTAAACATATGTACCATAAAAAATGTCTGCAGAATTTTTTGTCAACACCAAGGAAAAAAAAATATGCTACTTTCTTTAGTGGCTATTCCATTGAAAAGACAATGGGCAAGTCCTATTCAGATGAGGGTCGCCAATCGCCATATACAGTACAAGGCTCAAATTGCACAGTAGTGATCTGAGTTTCTGCCGCAGATCCTGCAATAAATATGTTTTGGATTTCCCGTAGGCAAATGATAACACATCTGAAAATATCGATATACCTAATAGCTGACTGCTTTTTTCAAGTATGAAGAAATCATGAATATGATCATAGGAATCCTCTAGCTTGTACCAGGCACTTTTTCTCAAACCATGTGTAGTCATAGAATATACATATTCAAAGAATTTCCAATCAAAGTGGTAGAGAAAGACTGCACATTACTTAAAAGATATATATATCCATGTGTCGCGGGCGGAGGAGGGGACGCCGCGCTCTCCCACTGCTCGGGTCCGGCTGCCGCGGCTGCTGCGGCCTGCTGCTGCTCGGTGGCTCGAGCGATGGGCCGGATCCCGGGGACTCGAGCGGCGCTCCTCGCCCGTGAGTGAAAGGGGATTGGTTTTTGGGATAGTTTATTGTCCGTGACGCCACCCACGGTTGTGGTGATTGTATGGACACCACCGCTGCTCTGTATGGGGATCCCGGGAGCGGTGACAGGGAGCAGCAAAGTTGTTAGTTCTCCCCTCCGTGGGTAGGGGGTGGTTGTCCCGGGACCCAGTGATGAGGTGGAGGATGAGGGATGGCAGGGCCGGTGCAGGGCTTGGTGGGGTGCAGGGACGCGGGGGCAGCGCTGTGCCTCACGGCACTGTGGTACTCACTCAGCCTGAGACGGGCACACAGTTCTCGGTAAAACACACGGCTGGAAAGACGGTTCCCACGGACGGCTGCTGTTGCTTTTCCCCAGTAGTTGACAGTGACGGTCCCTTTTCCTGCACCTGAGATGATGATGGTAGCGATGGGTTCCCACCGGTAACCCGCTCCCCGGCTTGGTTATGGGCCGGAGGAGCCCTACTTTGCCCGCAGGCGCTGGCCCTGAGAAACTGGTGCCTTGGCGGTGGCGGTGTCTCTCTCATACGGTTGGACTGTTGCCTTCAATCGGGACTTAGTTGTTGGGAGACCCGGAGGTCCCCTTCACTGACGGATTTGGCAAATTCACGGCGACTCCTAGCCTTGCCGGGATCCGAAAGGCCCCTGCCAATGGTGCTGACTGCTCTTCGTATACCGCTCCGGTACCGCCGGGCCACCACCCGTCCACGGTCCTTCCGGCAACCTCTAAGCAGCCTCTCCTGCAGACAGTCACCGCCGTCTGCTGACCTTGCTGTCTCAGTCCGGGGCACACACCCGGACCAACTTCAGGCTTTCTTAATTGTTACTTTGCACTGTCTCTACTCTTACTGTCCTCCTCTACCACTTCCTTCTCCTTCACTCCCCTAGCTTAACTGCCTGGTTTTCCCGCCTCCAGGGCTGTGAACTCCTCGGTGGGCGGAGCCAACCACCTGGCCCACCCCCTGGTGTGGACATCAGCCCCTGGAGGAAGGCAACAAGGATTTTTGGTTAGCCTTGGTGTTCCCATCTGGGGTGTATGGTGTGGTGGTGTTGTGACCTGTGACCCCTGGCTTGCCCAGGGCGTCACATTCCCCCTTAGCAAAATGCAGACCGTCTGCGGGCTGTCCGTCCAACACCGGTTTTATTTCTGAAAAGATATAAAAAGAATAACACACACATACAAATAGAAAAACATCATCCCACATTGGGAGGTTCGGTACTTAAACGTTGCAAAACGGTAACATTAAAACGGTTGCAGCTGCCGCTCTCTCCCACCCAAGTAACCTGGCCCTGATGCTGCCCCTAAGAAACAGGCAGCACCCCTTGACCCCAGTCCTGAACCAGTTACCCGAGCGGGATATGTCCTTCCCCTCCAGAGGATAGCCACCGGTTCCTGTAGTGGCTGGGCCCCAGCCTGCTCCACTGCGGGCCCTCCCTCCAACCTGCCTCTCCGGAGGCGGTAACGGTTAGCTGCAACAACAGATTTTTATTTACAACCCACTTAACGTTTGTGGTTGCCCTGCAAGTTCACGGGCTTGTCCATAGGAGTTCCTATGCAGCTAGATGGTCCCCACGGGGACAACAATGCCGGCAACGGCCGGTTCCCAATCACAGTAGACAATCAGGTTACTTTCACGGTAATCATTTTCTCATTTTTCTTATATTTCAACTTTCAAACTTTTTAAACACACGCAGTGGTGGTCCCAACGGGGACTGTGCAACGGTGCTCCGCTGCCATCATTCTGAGTCCTCGTCTTCACCTGAGGGAGGGGGCGCAGCGCTCACACGGGTCTCCTGGCTGCCCCTCAACTTAGCATCCAGCGCGAACCACCCAATCTCCCCACAATGCCGGGTGTACTGCACTATATCGCCCGGCATCAGGTTACGACCGGGGTGTTCCTCTGGCAGGTGAGCATTCACATCCCGCCGGGCTATAAACACTTCGGCCTCCAGACCCGGTTCATATATAAACCCATAGCCCCGGCAGACATCAAACCGCCTCACCTGCCCTTCGTACAGCGGGCCCCGGACACGGAAAGTTGCCTGATGGAGGTTCTCTTTTTCCCGGATTGCACGGGCCACCAACTCTGCCTTTTTTCTTTCCCTCTCTTCAATCTCCAGGCTCAACGGTACCGGCTCCCTGTCCCAGTATGGCGCTGCTGCGAGCTCCGGCGCACGGGTCGGGCCCCGCGAGACCTGTTAGACATTGCCCACTGCTGGTACTCTGGGCGTTAGGTCCCGCGGTGACTTGGCCTTAGACGCTGCTTTGCATCGGCAACCCGGCGTAACCTCAGCCGAGGTGTGGGGGATGGGCACAGGGGCTTTCCGTGGATGGGCCTTCGGCACGGAGCGGGCTATCGGCTCCGGCTCGGGGACTTTCTCGGGGGATGCCTCCGGTTCAGGACTTCGGGGCTTTCCAGGGCAGCACCTCCGGTTTGCTACGGGCTCCGGCTACAGGTCGGCCCGCCGGGGCGGGCATGCTGGGTATCGCTACTGGTTGTGGTGGCAGCGGGCCTAGTGGCGGGGTCACGGCTTCCGAGACGGGTGGCAAGGGAGGTAACAGGGCGAGAGGGTTTAGACCGGGTCCCGCAGCCACGATGACCGGCCCTTCAAGGGCATCGGGGCGTGGGTCACTCACCCTCCCTTCCTCAGCTTCCTCCTCGCGTCTCCGCATGGTCGCTATGACATCCGCCATGTCGGTCTCCCACTCCTCCATGAGGAGCTGCATCTTGACCTGCAGCCTCTGGTAGAGCTGCGCGGTCCGGATCTCCACCCACGCCGCGGTTCCAGGCGCGGGGGCTACGGTGCTGCGGGACGGCATCCACATGTTGCTGGCGGCTTCTCCCAGGAACAAGATGGCTGCAGGGTCCTGGCGTCCCTGCTTTTATAACCGCGCTCACATGCAGCTGGCCGCCATTCCGTCTCCCTTAGCCTTTTTCTGGCCCTTCCTCTGGGTCTTGGCCTTCGCGCCTCCACTACTCGAGAAGACGCTCGAGCGGGAACTTTTCGCGCCAAAGATGGCGGCTTCTGAAATTTTCTGGCCGGACACCTCCGGCGGTAACAAGGCGCACCTCTACCCAACGGCAGAGCGGTAAGATCCTGTTCGTGACGCCAAGTTGTCGCGGGCGGAGGAGGGGACGCCGCGCTCTCCCACTGCTCGGGTCCGGCTGCCGCGGCTGCTGCGGCCTGCTGCTGCTCGGTGGCTCGAGCGATGGGCCGGATCCCGGGGACTCGAGCGGCGCTCTTCGCCCGTGAGTGAAAGGGGATTGGTTTTTGGGATAGTTTATTGTCCGTGACGCCACCCACGGTTGTGGTGATTGTATGGACACCACCGCTGCTCTGTATGGGGATCCCGGGAGCGGTGACAGGGAGCAGTAAAGTTGTTAGTTTTCCCCTCCGTGGGTAGGGGGTGGTTGTCCCGGGACCCAGTGATGAGGTGGAGGATGAGGGATGGCAGGGCCGGTGCAGGGCTTGGTGGGGTGCAGGGACACGGGGGCAGCGCTGTGCCTCACGGCACTGTGGTACTCACTCAGCCTGAGACGGGCACACAGTTCTCGGTAAAACACACGGCTGGAAAGACGGTTCCCACGGACGGCTGCTGTTGCTTTTCCCCAGTAGTTGACAGTGACGGTCCCTTTTCCTGCACCTGAGATGATGATGGTAGCGATGGGTTCCCACCGGTAACCCGCTCCCCGGCTTGGTTATGGGCCGGAGGAGCCCTACTTTGCCCGCAGGCGCTGGCCCTGAGAAACTGGTGCCTTGGCGGTGGCGGTGTCTCTCTACAACGGTTGGACTGTTGCCTTCAATCGGGACTTGGTTGTTGGGAGACCCAGAGGTCCCCTTCACTGACGGATTTGGCAAATTCACGGCGACTCCTAGCCTTGCCGGGATATGAAAGGCCCCTGCCAATGGTGCTGACTGCTCTTCGTATACCGCTCCGGTACCGCCGGGCCACCACCCGTCCACGGTCCTTCCGGCAACCTCTAAGCAGCCTCTCCTGCAGACAGTCACCGCCGTCTGCTGACCTTGCTGTCTCAGTCCGGGGCACACACCCGGACCAACTTCAGGCTTTCTTAACTGTTACTTTGCACTGTCTCTACTCTTACTGTCCTCCTCTACCACTTCCTTCTCCTTCACTCCCCTAGCTTAACTGCCTGGTTTTCCCGCCTCCAGGGCTGTGAACTCCTCGGTGGGCGGAGCCAACCGCCTGGCCCACCCCCTGGTGTGAACATCAGCCCCTGGAGGAAGGCAACAAGGATTTTTGGTTAGCCTTGGTGTTCCCATCTGGGGTGTAGGGTGTGGTGGTGTTGTGACCTGTGACCCCTGGCTTGCCCAGGGCGTCACACATGACTTAAAAATAAATGTGCCTAAGCACTATCAGGTAGGTAATTGCTAAAAAGCAAAAAAGGAAAAACCAGCTCAACTTCAAGACGTGCATGGATTAGAAAAAACCCTCAACAGGGAACAAACAAAAAGGGAAAGATCCAGCATTGAAAATTAACTCATTTAATGCATATTAAAAATATAAAGTGTGAACATGGAGGAGACAGACAAAAAATACACCTTGTTCTGGTTTATATGTTTCGAGGAACAGCCTCTTAATCAACATTGCTACCTACCTGCATATTGTGACTGGCGTCATTCACCACCGTCACAGATCACTACTGCCGACAATACAATGGCTTCGTCAACAGAGTGGAGGCTTCTTTTCCGCTCTGTTCTGTAGACGGTGCAGGACTGCCGACGTCATGCTGATTAACAGCTGGCTCCCTCAATTAGGGGTACTTCACACACAGCGAGATCGCTACTGAGATCGCTGCTGAGTCACGTTTTTTGTGACCTCATTAGCGATCTCGCTGTGTGTGACACTGAGCAGCGATCTGGCCCCTGCTGTGAGATCGCTGCTCGTTACACACAGCCCTGGTTCGTTTTTTTATTGTTGCTCTCCCGCTGATAAGCACACATCGCTGTGTGTGACAGCGAGAGAGCAACAATCTTGAATGTGAAGGGAGCAGGAGCCGGCGTCTGACAGCCTGCGGTAAGCTGTAACCAAGGTAAACATTGGGTAACCAAGGTGGTTACCCGATATTTACCTTCGTTACCAGCCTCTGCAGCTCTCACGCTGCCAGTGCCGGCTCCTGCTCCCTGCACACGCTAAGTTAAGCGGTGTGAGCTGGTAACTAAGGTAAACATAGGGTAACCATACCCGATGTTTACCTTAGTTACCAGTGTCCGCAGCTTCCAGACGCCGGCTCCATGCAAGCGCAGCGTCGCTTGCACGTCGCTGCTGGCTGGGGGCTGGTCACTGGTCGCTGGTGAGATCTGCCTGTTTGACAGCTCACCAGCGACCATGTAGCGCTGCAGCAGCGATCCTGACCAGGTCAGATCGCTGGTCGGATCGCTGCTGCATCGCTAAAGTGTGAAGGTACCCTTAGGCAGCGGGGAACCGGCTGTCAATCAACATGACATTGGCAGTGACGCCCATCCTGAAAGCCCAACGAATGAGAAGCCACCGCTCTGTTGTCGCTACATCAGTGAAAGATGTAGAATCACTGGCAGCAGTGGTCGGTGACTGCTTTGGGTCGGTGATGTCCAAAAACCTGTGCCGCTTCCAGTAAGAATATTTCCCATCCTGTTCCCCTTCCTGGTATAATTTACCCCATCCTGAGCCCAATTCAGTAATACTTTCCCCCATCCTTTTGTAATGCTATGAGCCTGGGTCCCTTCCTGGTATAAGGTCTCTCATCCTGGCATAATGTCCACCATCCTGGGCCCCTTCCTAGTTTAATGGTACAATGTCCACATACACTCTCCTGCCAATAATAATGCACCCTATCCAGGGCCCCTTCCTGTTATAATGTCTCCCCTTATGGGCCCATTCTGTAATAATGTTCCCTGTTCTGTCGCTGTTCTCTAAGACATTAAGAAAAAAAAAAAAAAGAAGATTGCTCGCACCATGCCCTGCTCCTTTGATGTGCAGCGTCCTCTTCAATGGCCAACACAGAGGCCAGCAGCTGATTTTGATGGCTATGCTATTAGCAACACATGACATCACTACTATGTGCCTTCTGTGACTAGCACACCTTGGATTGGTCAATGACGTGTATTGCTGTGTAGGGACCCGTGGTGAGCTGAGCCACACTGAATGTGCAGTTAGGTCCAGAAATATTTGGACAGTGACACAATTTTCGCGAGTTGGGCTCTGCATGCCACCACATTGGATTTGAAATGAAACCTCTACAACAGAATTCAAGTGCAGATTGTAACGTTTAATTTGAAGGTTTGAACAAAATTATCTGATAGAAATTGTAGGAATTGTACACATTTCTTTACAAACACTCCATATTTTAGGAGGTCAAAAGTAATTGGACAAATAAACCAAACCCAAACAAAATATTTTTGTTTTCAATATTTTGTTGCAAATCCTTTGGAGGCAATCATTGCCTTAAGTCTGGAACCCATGGACATCACCAAACGCTGGGTTTCCTCCTTCTTAATGCTTTGCCAGGCCTTTACAGCCGCAGCCTTCAGGTCTTGCTTGTTTGTGGGTCTTTCCGTCTTAAGTCTGGATTGATTTGAGCAAGTGAAATGCATGCTCAATTGGGTTAAGATCTGGTGATTGACTTGGCCATTGCAGAATGTTCCACTTTTTTGCACTCATGAACTCCTGGGTAGCTTTGGCTGTATGCTTGGGGTCATTGTCCATCTGTACTATGAAGCGCCGTCCGATCAACTTTGCGGCATTTGGCTGAATCTGGGCTGAAAGTATATCCCGGTACACTTCAGAATTCATCCGGCTACTCTTGTCTGCTGTTATATCATCAATAAACACAAGTGACCCAGTGCCATTGAAAGCCATGCATGCCCATGCCATCACGTTGCCTCCACCATGTTTTACAGAGGATGTGGTGTGCCTTGGATCATGTGCCGTTCCCTTTCTTCTCCAAACTTTTTTCTTCCCATCATTCTGGTACAGGTTGATCTTTGTCTCATCTGTCCATAGAATACTTTTCCAGAACTGAGCTGGCTTCATGAGGTGTTTTTCAGCAAATTTAACTCTGGCCTGTCTATTTTTAGAATTGATGAATGGTTTGCATCTAGATGTGAACCCTTTGTATTTACTTTCATGCAGTCTTCTCTTTACTGTTGACTTAGAGACAGATACACCTACTTCACTGAGAGTGTTCTGGACTTCAGTTGATGTTGTGAACGGGTTCTTCTTCACCAAAGAAAGTATGCGGCGATCATCCACCACTGTTGTCATCCATGGACGCCCAGGCCTTTTTGAGTTCCCAAGCTCACCAGTCAATTCCTTTTTTCTCAGAATGTACCCGATTGTTGATTTTGCTACTCCAAGCATGTCTGCTATCTCTCTGATGGATTTTTTTCTTTTTTTTCAGCCTCAGGATGTTCTGCTTCACCTCAATTGAGAGTTCCTTAGACCGCATGTTGTCTGGTCACAGCAACAGCTTCCAAATGCAAAACCACACACCTGTAATCAACCCCAGACCTTTTAACTACTTCATTGATTACAGGTTAACGAGGGAGACGCCTTCAGAGTTAATTGCAGCCCTTAGAGTCCCTTGTCCAATTACTTTTGGTCCCTTGAAAAAGAGGAGGCTATGCATTACAGAGCTATGATTCCTAAACCCTTTCTCCGATTTGGATGTGAAAACTCTCATATTGCAGCTGGGAGTGTGCACTTTCAGCCCATATTATATATATAATTGTATTTCTGAACATGTTTTTGTAAACAGCTAAAATAACAAAACTTGTGTCACTGTCCAAATATTTCTGGACCTAACTGTATCTCCTCAGACACACATCCAGCTGAAGTAGTCACTGGCATTGCAGGCTCCCCTTCCACACAGGCACGGTTGCAGTCGCACCTTGTGTGACCATGATGATTGCGTCCCTGCCAAGCATGCTTGTAATACTGTATGGAAAAAAGAGAGAAAGCTACTGCCAGACACCGGAAACAAAAGGATTGGGCATTGTTTGACACTTAGGGGTACTTTGCACGTTGGGACATCGCTAGCCGATGCTTGCGATGCCGAGTGCGATAGTACCTGCCCCCATCGCACATGCGATATCTAGTGATAGCTGCCGTAGCGAACATTATCGCTATGGCAGCTTTACATGCACTTACCTGCCCTGCGACGTCACTCTGGCCGGCGGACCGCCTCCTTACTAAGGGGACGGGTCGTGCGGCATCATAGCGACGTCACACGGCAGGCAGCCAATAGAATTGGAGGGGCGGAGATGAGCGGGACGTAAGTAAACATCCCGCCCACCTCTTTCCTTCCGTATAGCATCCGGGACGCAGGTAGGAGATGTTCCTCGCTCCTGCGGCTTCACACACAGCGATGTGTGCTGCCGCAGGAATGAGAAACAACATCGTCACATCGGTCTTCCATAAATTATGGAAATGACCGACGCTACACAGATCGCCGATTTACGACGCTTTTGCGATCGTAAATCGGCGCATCTAGGCTTTACACGTTGCGACATCGTTACTGGCGCCAGATGTGCGTCACTCTCGATTTGACCCTGACGATATCACAGTAGCGATGTCGCAACGTGCAAAGTACCCCTTATCTTCACTCACATCATCTCATGAGGCAGAGTTTCAGGGCCCCCATATATATAGGAGAGTTAGCGAATATCAACAATAGTAATGGGTTTGGTTGGCTAAATTCTAATGCACAGTCTATCATTAGAGAATGGTCCACATCCTCAAATAGTCCAACTAAACAAGATTAAAGGCTCATTCATGTTGAACAACAATATGTCAAATTCTAATGCTAATGTCGCGGCCGGCGGGGCGCTGTGCTCACCAACGCTCGGGTCCGGCGCTGCTGCTGCTGCTCGGTGGCTCAAGCGGTGGGCCGGATCCGGGGCCTCGAGCGGCGCTCCTCGCCCGTGAGTGAAAGGGTGTGGCTTGGTTTGGGGATTTAGTCCGTGACGCCACCCACGGTTTGTGGTGAGGTTGGGGGCACCACCGCTGCTCTGGACGGGGATCCCGAGAGCGATCACAGGGAGCAGCCGAGATGTTTCTCTCCCCTCCATGGGTAGGGGGATTTTGGTGGTCCCGGGGCCCGGTGATGGGGACTGTAAGGTGGATGGCGGGGTTTGGCGAGGTGCAGGGTCGCGGGGGCGGCAGCACAGTGCCAGGCGGCACGGTGGTACTCACTCAGCCAATAACGTAGATGGACTCTCTGATAAAACAAACGGCTGGATGGACGGGTCCCGCAGGCGGCTGCGGTGGTCACTCCCGGTAGGTTGGCGGTGACTGCCTCTCCCTGCACCTGTGATGTGTTTTCGGCTCCGATGGCTTCCCACCGGTAACCCGCTCCCCAGCGGTGTATTTGCCAGAGGAGCCCCTTTTTGCCCGCAGGCTCTGGCCCTGGGAACTCTAGCTGTGGCGGTAGCTGTATTTCCCTTCACGGTTGAGCGGTTGCCTTCAGTCGGGTCTTTGCTGCTGAGAAACCCCGGATGTTCCCGTCTCTGACGGATTTGACCAGTTCAACGGCGACTCCAAGCCTGGTCGGGGTCCGTAGGCCCTGCCGAATGGTGCTGGCTTCTCTTCGCTCCCCGGTTCGGTACCGGCGGGCCACCGCCCGTCCCCGGTCCTCACGGTTGTGCGTCAATCGACCTCGCCTGCAGACGGTTACCACCGTCTGCCATCTTGCTCTTGAGTGCCCGGGCCACGTACCCGGACACCGTCAGTCTGCTCTTGCTCCTCCACTACTACTTCTCGCTCCTCCATTTCCACTCTCCCTAACTCAACTCCCTTCCTTTCCCGCCTCCAGGACTGTGAACTCCTCGGTGGGTGGGGCCAACCGCCTGGCCCCGGCCCACCTGGTGTGGACATCAGCCCCTGGAGGGAGGCAACAAGGATTTGTGTGTGTGACTGATGTGCCTAACCAGGGTGTGGGGTGTGTTGTTGTAGTACCTGTGACGTCCTGGCTTGTCCAGGGCACCACACTAACTACCATCGTTCATGATAATTGTGCAATGTGAATTGGTTGATCGTTCATTGTGCATGAAATCATTTCGCTGAGTAAAAAAAAATATCATTCATCTTTTGAAAACTGTGTAATGTAAATGGACATTATGATTGCTGGAGAAAAGGAGTGGAATGCAAAAAAAAGTATTCTATCTTTATTGACACATGTAAATTACAAAAAAGGAATGGATCTAAGATACAAAAAGAGAATAAAAGAAATCCACCACTGAACAGATCATGAAAAATGTCCCTGTGTGGCTATCATTAAACAAAAATAAAGTTAGTGCAATAATTATTATTGTACTAGCACTTCATTTTGCTTAATGATAACCACAAAGGGACATTTTTCATGATCTGTTCAGTGGTGGATTTCTTTTATTCTCTTTTTGTATATTGGATCCATTCCTGATTGAATATTTTTATGTATGTTTTTTGCATTCTACTGCTTTTGGCTATGTGCGCACGTTGCGTCGGAGTACCTGCAGTTTATTCTGCACGTTTTCCTTCCCTTGGTTTTTGACCAAATGGCTTTTGACCATTTTTTAGCGCTAAAAACGCATGCGTTTTTACCGCGTTTTTACCTGCGTTTTCACCTCCGTTTCTGCAGATGCGTTTTGTAGATCAAGACACTGAGAAATAAAGTTGAAATAGTCAAAAAGAATGAAAAAAGAGAAAAAAAGTATAAAATTAACTTTTAATAAAAATATATGGGAAATTATCAATTTTAATGAAAAAATAGTGGTTATGCACATTTTATCAGAAAAATAGGTGAAATTTATAATTTTTTAACATTTAAATTTTCGGTTATTGTGTGTGTGTAAAGGAACATTAGAACCCATTAATTTATGTCCAGAAAAGCATGCGTTTTTGGAGCCAAAAACGCAGTGGAAAAGCAGGTAAAAAGCATGAAAAACGCAGGAATTGTGCTTTTGGTTGCGTTTTGCCATTTCTCATTGACTCCAATGTTAAGGAAACGCTGCAGAAATGGCAAAAACAACTGACATGCTGCTTCTTTTTCAGCATGGTTTTTGACCACAAATATGCAAATTAAACGCTGCAGAAAAAAAAGCAAAGTGCAGACAGGATTTCTGCTTTTCCCATAGACTTTGCTGGAAATCAAAAACGCATGCGTTTTAGCATAAAAACGCTGCTGCTAAAAACGCTGCAGAAACACGGAAAAAAACGCAACGTGCGAACATAGCCTTTCTCCAGCAATCATAGTTATCATGGAGTTTTTGCATTGCCATATGTAAGGCGTATTTTTTCGCATTCATATGGTTTATTTGATTGATTAAGCGACACTGCATTTATGCAAATTATCCCTTCAGAGAGGAAGGAGACAAACTCTAGCGCTACCTATTAGAAGTAGCAATCCTAAAAGTCATAAGTGGCTTTTTAAACAAGCCTTTTCATAAGGGTACGCTCACACGAGCGTGAAAATCGGACGAGTCTCAAAAAAATAATCTTTACTGTCAATCATCCTGATGAGGTAATGGACCTCAGCATGCCCCCAGGGTGAACAGCGTCTCCTGGCCGCCATGTTCCCGCCTCTGAGCACAACATAACATGAACGCTGCCCACCAGACTTCAAAGAAGACGGGAGAAACGTCATGACGTCGCGTCGCACGAGCGTCCGCAAAGCGGTCTGAATCACGTCACAGCAGCGTTCCCGTTCGCAAAGCTAGCGGTCTGAATGTCACCTAACCCGCTTGAACCGAGTCACAGCAGCGTTCCCGTCCGTGAACTTGAATGCTAACTATCCCGCCTGAAACCGAGTCACAGCAGCGGTCTTAAAGTACCGCTCCCTTGCTATAGCGTCTCCGGTCTGACTGTAGCGCTGGTGTGTGCATGTTGTATTTTAAATGTATGGATTTATGTTTATTGGATTTCTGTGTTATGTATTTTGTTGTTGATATGCAGTCCCATATCATTAAAGACTGTGGAAATGTATATGTTCTTTACAGCCTGTTATATTTTTAAATGTCATTGTAATGACACCAAATAAAAGTTCCAGCATCATCACTTTGACCAATGCAGATTTGCATTTCTGTATTCTTAAAGCTATATATTTTTTTTCTGTGATGGGGCTGTTTTGCCAGTGTTATAACTACCGCGGTTGCACTAACATGTCAGACTACGCATTTGTGCCGCACCTGTGCCAGCACCCGCCGCTGCTCGGATCCGGACCGGATGGTTGCCCCTGGGCCCAGTGTCTTTGTGCAGGGTATAGCGATGGCATAAATTGTCAGCGGTACCATTTTGATTTAAATATCTATTATAGGAAGAAGAATAGAGCGCACATGGGATTATACCCAATGGGGTATCGGTACAGAGGACCTAAATGGTTGTTGGTACAAATGACAGTCAGTGTAAAAAAAGTAATCACCCATTAGAGTATATAACAATATTTAGTTAAACAAATGCAAACAGTATAATCTTCAGAAAGAAAAAAAAATCTTAAAAGAAAAATATATTATTATATACAGTATAGACAGCAAAGCGTTCAGTAGGCCACTATAATATCTGATACTGCCAAGTTACAGCACCAGGACCGTTAAAATATCGGCAGTAGTTGTCTCGGCAGGCCTTCGCATCATCCTTGTTTCTGCCATGTATGAACGGTTGAAGGCCTGCGATTGCGGGATCGTTAGCATGCCAGTCACCGAGCACCACTTCCCCATTTGTTGGTTCCACAGAGTCCACGAAACCAGGTGGACTGTACGCATTTGCATCTTGCCGACGAAGGAAGTTGCGCAGCGTGCAACAGGCCAAAACAACTGAGTCTATAGATTCAAGCTTCAGGTTAATAGGAGTGTGGAAAACTCTGAAGCGGTTGGCCATGATCCCGAAGGCATTTTCTACAACCCGACGTGCCCTTGAGAAGCGGTAATTGAAAATGCGTCTTTCCTCCGTAAGAGTTTTTTGTGGAAACGGTTTCAGAAGATTGGCATGAGGCGGGAAGGCTCATCGCTGACAAAAACAAAATTAAGGTTGCCTGTGGTCTCAGAGTTGGGAGGCAAGTGCAAGGCACCGTTCTGCAAATGCTCACCAAACATTGTGTGCTTTAAAACCCCACCATCAGAAACCCTGCCGTTCATGCCAACATCAATGACTCGCCCACCCCAGGGCTATGGGACACCCGGTGCCGGGCCGGACTAGTCCGGGGGTAGTCAGTGGTGGCGGGGCCCGACTCCGTGGCCCTGGTGGGTGTCAGTTTAAATATGGCTGGTGACTTGGGGTTTGAATAAAGTTTGTGTTCGTGACGCCACCTGTGGTATGCGGCTATTAAGCCGCCGCTGCTGTGTAAGGCCTCCGGGGTGATGATATGGCAGCAATGATGGTACTGCTCCCCACAGGTGGAGCAATGCCCCGGGGCACTGTTGGTGCTTGTGAGAGTCTATGGTGTAGTGAAAGTCTAAGCAGACGGAATAACAGAGGCAACTCCAAGGGTGCAGTTTCAAGTTCTTTACTCACACGTCCTGGTAGGAGCTCACTGGTGCCCTCAGACGACTGGAACCCACTGTCAGGGACCTCCGCCGTTTCTGGGTGATTCTTGGAGTAAAAACCGGTACCCTTCTCTCTAAAGGTGTCTCTGCCTTCAGCTGTCTTCCTAAGCCTAGCTCTTTTAGGATGAACCTGCTCGGCCTCCACTACAGCGTCCAGGCTGGGGGGGTCACCTGTCGGATGATTGTCCGCTTTCTAGAGGTTCTGCTGTGGGCTGTGGCCCGGGGAGTTTACAACTTTCCCTGGGCCTCGGTTTTTACTGTTTGGAGATGATTTTGCACTCCTCCGGTTTCTAGGGACCGTCCCCTGTTGCAGCTTGATCCCTCCATCGATGTTCCTGTGGAACAGGCCACCACAGCTCTACAGCTATCCGTGGCCCTGGAAACCCTTCTTCTCTCTGCTTGGTGTCACCTGGACCCTCTGAGTCCCAGGATCTTCACCAGGAAGCGTCACTTTCTTCTTCTTAGCTCCTGACTGACTTGCGCTGTCTTTCCTTCTCTCCTCCTTGCCTGCCTCCTGCAGACCTCCTCCTCCTTCCCCACTCTCTCTCAGACTTCTGTTGCTTTCTCTGTGCGGACACTGAGCTCACAGAGCTCCTTTCTCTTTCACAGCTACATGCTGTCTCCTCACTCTCTCACTCTCTGAAGTAAACTGCAACTAACTTGACCTTCCTTTCTCTATCTGCTCTCTGGTGGATCCTCCCACCTCCCCAGTTGCTAAGCTGTACCCTATAGGAGCAGGGATGGGTCTTACGGCCCCTCCCAGCATGCAGCATGGGAGGGTTACTGCCACTTTCCCTTGTCCCAGTATGTACCTAACAATGGGTGTTGTGTAGATTTACCAGGGGACCGGCGTTCACTCCTTTCCTCACCCAGAATGGGGCATCACACCGCTGGATGGGGTGCAATGTCCTGTGGCGACGGAAGCCTCAGGGGCGCCACATCAACATTTATGAATTCGCAGTTGGCGTTAACAAGGGCCATCATGATGACGCTGAAATAGCCCTTATAATTGTAGAAATAGGATCCAGTGTTCTGTGGTTGCGTGATCCGCACATGTTTCCCGTCCAAAGCCCCACCACAGTTAGGGAACTGCCAAAGCTGCTCAAAATCTTTGGCAATTTTTTTCCATGCCTCCTCCATTTTGGAAAACTGATTATCGCTATGTAGACTGCGAACAATCACGTTACATGTCTCCGGAATTATAACGCTGAGCAGGGACCTTGAAACAGTTGCAGAAAAATGGAAGTCTTGCAGGGAGCGTCCGGTGGCCAGGAATCGCAGTGTGACTGCCAATCTTTCATCTGTCGGGACGGCAGCACGCATAGCTGTATCCTTCCGTTGAATAAGTGGCGTAACTCTTTCCAGTAACAGTTTGAAGGATTCCTCAGACATCTGCAGATAGTTGCGGAAATCATGAGGATCCTTCTCCTGCAGCTCTCTTATAAGTTGCATGTGGGAGAATTCAAACCTCCTCTGCAGCCACTATCTGGTCCACATGCAACGCTTTAGCTTGGAACGCCTCTCTAACATCCGTGCCTCATCTTGTCGCCGAGCTTCCTCAACCAGCAATGCAGCAACCATAACAGCACGCTGCGCATCATCCATGATGTGCAAACTGCAAAAAAAAAATTAGATGAGAGAAGTTTCAACAATAACGTGATTATTATAACTGTACATGTTGAATGTCATGGAAAACTGTGTTCCAGTCCGTTGACAAGCGTGCCACGTAAGATTAAAATGCCACACGCACAAGAATTGAGTACAGCGGCTTGAGAAAGCACAGCATGAGTACAATGCTGAGAATATATATATATATATATATATATATATATATATATATATATATATATTCCTATGTACAGGAATATAAAAGCTATAATACTTCCCCCTATGTACATAAATAAATATACCGTATTTTCCGCTTTATAAGACGCACTTTTGTTTCCCCAAATTTTGGGGGAAAGTAGGGGGTGCGTCTTATAATCCAAATATACGGGGGGTGTATATTATTATTATTTTTTTATTATTTATTATTATAGCGCCATTTATTCCGGCGCTTTACAAGTGAAAGAGGGTATACGTACAACAATCATTAACGGTACAAAACAGACTGGTATAAGAGGAGAAAGGACCCTGCCCGCGAGGGCATACAGTCTACATATATATAAATATATATACAGTGCCTACAAGTAGTATTCAACCCCCTGCAGATTTAGCAGGTTTACACATTCGGAATTAACTTGGCATTGTGACATTTGGACTGTAGATCAGCCTGGAAGTGTGAAATGCACTGCAGCAAAAAAGAATGTTATTTCTTTTTTTTTTAAATTGTGAAAAGTTTATTCAGAGGGTCATTTATTATTCAACCCCTCAAACCACAAGAATTCTGTTTGGTTCCCCTAAAGTATTAAGAAGTATTTCAGGCACAAAGAACAATGAGCTTCACATGTTTGGATTAATTATCTCTTTTTCCAGCCTTTTCTGACTAATTAAGACCCTCCCCAAACTTGTGAACAGCACTCATACTTGGTCAACATGGGAAAGACAAAGGAGCATTCCAAGGCCATCAGAGACAAGATCGTGGAGGGTCACAAGGCTGGCAAGGGGTACAAAACCCTTTCCAAGGAGTTGAGCCTACCAGTCTCCACTGTTGGGAGCATCATCCGGAAGTGGAAGGCTTATGGAACTACTGTTAGCCTTCCACGGCGCTGAGAAGGTAAGGAAATAGTGTTTTATTTTACTAAAAGCAGCAGCCTGGGGGCGATATCTAACACAGGGTGATGTGTGCCAGCCACAGGGGGCCGTGTGCAGCAATAGTGGGCTGTGTGCCAGCCACAGGGGGCCGTGTGCAGCAATAGTGGGCCATGTGCCAGCCACAGGGGGCCATGTGCCAGCCACAGGGGGCCGTGTGCCAGCCACAGGGGGCTGTGTGCAGCAATTTTGGGCCGTGTGCCAGCCACAGTGGGCCGTGTGCCAGCCACAGTGTGCCATGTGCCAGCCACAGTGGGCCGTGTGCCAGCAATAGGGGGCCGTGTGCCAGCCACAGTGGGCCGTGTGCCAGCCACAGTGGGCCATGTGCCAGCAATAGGGGGCCATGTGCCAGCCACAGTGGGCCATGTGCCAGCCACAGGGGACCGTGTGCCAGCCATAGGGGCCGTGTGCCAGCCATAGAGGACATGTGGCATCACTGGGGGATGTGTGCCAGCACAAGGGGGCTATATTCAATATAAGGTGGCCATATCCAGATTAAGGGCGTTAATTTTAGGATGGGGGGCTATGAGGGACATATACCCTATATGATTTGCTAGACGGACACTGGCATTATAAGATGGACCCCATTTATTAAAAAATTCTCTATTCCTTCACCAAATTTGGGGGTGTGTCTTATAATCAGGTGCATCTTATAAAGCGAAAAATACGGTAACTATTATAATACTGCTCCCTATGTACAAGAATATAACTACTATAATACTGCCCCTGTGTACAAGAATATAATTACTATAATACTGCCCCATGTACAAGAATATAACTACTATAATACTGCCCCTATATAAAAGACTTCTATCCTATATACAACAATTTAAGAACACAAAGCATACCTACCTTTTTAATCACAAGGTCTGATGAAAGATCCACAAAGAACGACGCACTAGCGACACAGACTCTACTACGTGGAACAAAGAATGGAACAAAGAATGAAAATCACTGTAACGTCTTCGGCAACTTACCCAATCGGAACGCTGTTGTGACCACCAATCGGAGTCGAGGCGGCGTTGTAAAATACACCGCATAAACACGCCCTTGTCCCTGCCTTCAGCGTCATCATGATTGTCGTTGCTATGGCGTCAAACACAAGGATGCATGTGGCGCAGCGGGATAGCAGCGATCAAAAAATGAACTTGGATATTCAAGAGCGAGCAGCAATCTCGCAGCAAGGGTCTGATCATTGTTATGTGTCACACATAGCGACGTCGCTGTCAAGGTCGCTACTACGTCACAGAAAATGGCGACTTAGCAGCGACGTTGTTGTCGCCGTCGCTGTGTGTGACACCACCATTAGACTTAGGATTTATTTGCCAGATCAGAATCCCAATTTGCAGACACGGTGTTTCGGGGCGATTGCCCCTCGTCAGTGCAAAGTGTGGGTATCTGATCAGGGGTTATGAGAAGCTATGTGGGGACCACGGGGAAGACAATTCTCCTTTTGGAGACCTGACAAACCAGTCTGAATTTATGGGATTTTGAATTTCTGTAAATGGATATTGTTTGCTCGTTCAACCATTAGACCAGGAACGATCGCTATTTAACTATTTAATTCACGATTCTCGTCCAATATAAACATTTGTGTGATATTGTGTCCTAATGTTACGATCGCATCGTTTAAATGATTGTCCGCTAGTGTAAATGAAAGCTAAGACATCAGTATGCTATACACTATCCTTTTTATTCTGATACTTGGCTTTGTGTACTGTGTGACAGAATGAAAATCACACGGAATTACATGTTGGCGGTAAATTTACTTGGACCGGAAAGATATGGTCAAATGCTCCTGGAGACAAGGAAAACATTTTAAGATGACATTGTGTGATTGGGAGGTAATAAAAGACTGGTGAAAGCTGGATAGAAAGAATAGAGAGGGGAGTGAATGCTGCAGTTCACGGTAAGAATAATGTCCGCTCACAGCCGTCCTGTTATTACAGCATTTTATTGGATTTGTATACAACATATCTCAGTGCCTCTGTATTCTTAAGCAACATTTCACAATGACAAACACCATACTAATAACATTACACAGTTTTAGAGAAATAGTAAATAGTCAATCATGAAAAAATAAAATAATGTAAAAAGTGAGCTAAATAGAGATCAGTAAATGATGCATTACAGCAAGCCTTTATATCGACTTGTATGATTTCTGGCCAGTTGAGCAGAAAGAAGTTAATATGTAAGCAAAATTAGCAAAAATGATGGTTTACTTGTAACCATACATGGTCCCAGGTTTGTTGCTTGCAAACTACTACTATGCTTGGTCAAAGATTGGCTTCTTTGAGCATCTGGAGACATGTTCTAGTGAATTGTGATCCACTGTTCAATATTTGTTATTCCTAAAATATCATTAATGGTCGTAATTTTGAACATTACAAAATGTTGGCTTTTTCTATTAATTACAACCAGCTCTGTAACTTATCTACTTTTGCCTTAAAAGCAATATTTAAAGCAAAAATACATCTTCCTCTCCCTTCCTTCAATGCTGAGCCTTTTTTTCTCACTAGTGAATTTGTAAAAAGTATAGAGTGTAACTCAGTATTATCAGTTGTTAGCAAATTCTAACAGAATAATGGACTCATCTGCTAGCCAGTAGGCTGTACATGCTGCATAGAGCTTCTATCTATGGAAGTCCCATGGCATAAAGCTCTATATAATGAACCCATGAAAGGGATTGACTGGAAAAAAACAATTTATCATCACCTATTCACAAGATAGATGATAACTTAACTTAATCGGTGGGCGTCCGCCATTGGGAACTGCACTGACTGGCAACTATGAGACTTCTTTTTCCAAATGTGGAATTTTTTTCCCTCCTTACAAGATTACGAGGGAAGTTGTAGATATAGGAGCGGCAGTCGAGCATGCACAATATTCTAACAGGACTAAGGGGTACTTTGCACGTTGCGACATCGCTACTGCGATCTCGTCGGGGTCAAATCGAAAGTGACGCACATCCGGCGCCAGTAACGACGTCGCAACGTGTAAAGCCAAGATGCACCGATAAACGATCGAAAAAGCGTCGTAAAACGGTGATCTGTGTAGTGTCGGTCATTTTCATAATTTCGCTGCAGCGACAGGTACGATGTTGTTCCTTGTTCCTGCGGTAGCACACATCACTGTGTATGAAGCCGCAGGAGTGAGGAACTTCTCCTTACCTGCCTCCACCGGCTATGCAGAAGGAAGGAGGTGGGCGGGATGTTTACGTCCCGCTCGTCTCCGCCCCTCCACTTCTATTGGCCACCTGCCGTGTGACGTCGCTGTGACGCCGCACGACCCGCCCCCTTAGGAAGGAGGCGGGTCGCCGGCCAGAGCGACGTTGCAGGGCAGGTAAGTGCGTGTGAAGCTGCCGTAGCGATAATGTTCGCTACGACAACTATCACAAGATATCGCATGTGCGACGGGGGCGGGTACTATCGCGCTCAGCATCGCAGCATCGGCTAGCGATGTCGCAACGTGCAAAGTACCCCTAAGGCTATGTTCACGCAGTGCATCTTTTCTAACCACAAAAATGCAGCATTTTTGGCCCCAAAAACACGCAAAAAAATCACCAAAAAATGCATGCATTTTTTACGCGTTTTTACCACATTTTTCCCAATGCGTTTTTTAAGTCAAATCTATTGACTGGAAGGGCTCAAAAATGCTAGAAAAAGCAAAATGAATTGACATGCTGCATCTTCAAAAACACAGCCAAAAAAAGATGCAGTGTGGACCGCAAAATAGAATTCTCATAGACTTTGCTAGGGGAAAGAAATGCATGCATTTGGGTGCATCTTTGTGACATCAAAAAATGCACCAAAATGCAATAAAAGATGCACTGTGAGAACATAGGGAGAACAGATAACGTTTAGGCTATCGGTGCGGGTCTGAGCAGTTGGACCTTCTCCATTCAACAAGTTGTCACCTATTTTTGGAGTAGGTGATAATGTGTTGTAATCGGACAGCCCCTTTAAAGCTAATTATAACTATGTAATATCAAATTGCAAAGGAAAATGTCCAGCTCACTGTTAGCATCACCAGGAGGTAGTTTGGAGCTCAGCAATGCTCTAGCCGTGACGTGTACAATAATTCAAAAGAACTCAAGCTTCACAAACTTTTGATCTCCTTTATTCATTAAAATTCTTCCAATAATAGCACTGCCCAAATTTCAGTAGTAAATTATCCACGCTTTCGGATGTTGCAGCATCCTTATCCAAAACGCGTGGATAATTAACTACTGAAAATTGGGCAGAGCGGTTATTGGAAGAATTTGAATGAATAAAGGAGGGCACAAGTTTGTGAAGCTGGAGATATTTGAAGTATTAAATTGCCCATTGTGGTGACACTGAAAAAAAAAATAAACACTTTTTACCAGTTTTTAGAGAAGTGTGCTCCCTGTAATAAGTTTATCATATTGGAGAGGCAATGATTCATACAATAAGAATTTCTAAAAAATTGTCAGCAGCTTCAATGAGTGTCATTACTTCATCAAGAATAGCAACAATCTGATGTCATTGGTCCATATATTAAGAACGATTAAAAATGTATTCACAATTTGCATCATAATTCAGAGTCTTGCAGATTCTGGTGCAATATGTATCTAATGCGGTTGGTTACTCCCTAATACAGCACGACAGTATGTAGGAATAAAGGCGCTTAGGAACAATCTACAGGTAGCCATTTTTATATTCTATGAATAGTGGATTCACTTGTGCTTATTTGAATAATTGCAAATGAGTCTCTAATAAATTAGTCTTAGTACATTGTATAGTAAACTAGAAATAGCAGTTATTTCCAGGTTCTAAGGATGGTGCTTTATATATATTAGGTGCAATTGTGCCTTTAGCGAATTAATGGATGTATACCACCATGCTGCATTTCTTGTCTGTCTGAGCACTTTCGTCAAATGAATAATTTATTGAGATTTCTACCGATTCTTGAACTTGAGATGTCACATCAAAGTACAGTCTAGTATGACTTTGGACATTCCATGGTTAATTGGAGGATCATTGAGCTATTATAAGGACCAGATCTACCATTAGTCATGCATGACCTATACCAAGAGGCACTTCGTTTTCTCCACTCATGTCACGCCAATTTTCTTTCATTGGAACGGAAAAATGAGCTGACTCGAGATTTAATTTGAGCAAGATGGATGGTTTAGTGTTGTTTAGTAGCAATATATTTTTATTGTTGAACTTGAGGAAAAAGCAACATATGTTCTTTCTTTGTAAAAATGAGAATTTGACAGGGCTTAGCGCACCAAGGGTTATATAAATCTCTCTATATATATTCATACATCTCATAAACCTTAGAGACAATGTATCAAACTTGAGAAAATGTGGAGCGATTATCCATTACAACCAATCAGTTTCTACTGGTTACTTTTCAGAGGTTCTTATTTAAATGAAAGCTGAAACCTTTCCATGACAGATTGGCTTGATGGCCCATTTGATACCTTGCACTCCTGGCATATATTCCACCAATCCCACCAAAACTATACCACTGATTTTTTGTAGTCAACTTTTTCCCTTTTCCTTAACTTCCCTGTCAGCTCTGCTCATATGATTCTTATGTCTATTTACGTACAAAGTACAAAGTTAGATTCTGTAGGTTCTCTAAAAACTAAGCTTTAAAGGGAACCTGTCACCACATTTTGGCCTTCTAAACTAAAACTAGCATCTTAAGCAGGACCTGTGCTGCATTCCATGATGGTGCACGTTACCCCTTGACCTCCACTGTAGACCCCAAAAATACCTTTATAAAATCTCCCGCCCGGTATGTAAATTGTCCGGTCCGATGACCATCCTAATCTGTGCCTCCTGTCCCTCCTTTCACCCTGCTCCTGGGTTGACTGACATGGATGATGCCTCAGACACCATCCATGTAGGCGGGCAAAATATCCATATACGTGGCTCTCGCAGTTGACATCATCCGCTTCATCCACATTGCGGGGCAAAATCTCATGCCTGTGCAGAGAACTTTCCGGTTTGTGCAGCCGCACCTCTGTTTTCGGCTCTGCCCGCAACAGGGCAGAACAAAGTGTGCCTGCGTGAACCGGGAATATGGAGATTTTGCCCGCCTATACGGATGGTGTCCGAGGAGTCATCCACGTCAATCAGCACAGGAGGAGGATGAAAGGAGGGACAGTAGGCACAGATTAGGACGTCTATTGGACCGGATTGGACAATTTACATACCAGGCGGGAGATTTTATAAAGGTATTTTGGTGCAGATTAGGACGTCCATTGGACCAGACTGGACAATTTACATACCAGGCAGGAGATTTTATAAAGGTATTTTTGGGGTCTACAAAAGGGATCAAGGGGTAAAGTGCACCTTCGTGGAATGCAGCACAGGCACTGCTTAAGGTGCTAGTTTTAGTTTAGAAGGCAACAGGTGACAGGTTCCCTCTAAGATTGAATTTGCTTTTCTCCAGAAGCCTAATATTTTGTATATATGCTACTAAGCCAACTATAATCCACAAAACTGCTTACCCTGTTGAGCAGATGCCAGTAAGTAATTCTGCCCAAATTAAAAATGTTACTTGAATAGCTATAATGGGTGCTGTACATCACAAAAGAATGAATTGCATGCTTGCTATTTTTTGCAACACTCTTAATAATTGTAAATGACCTTCTGAGGCCTTCTAGATTTCACAATTCTTTTTCTGTTTTCCAGAAGTTAGTATAATGAGCACCATGTTTTTAAAAACTATCCCATGTAAGAATTATAATATTTCCTTAGTATTCAAAGAAGTCACAACTATAAAAAATAAAAAAGAACACACCCAAAATATCCAAAGTATCAAACCACAAAAAAACAGGTTAGTACAAAGGTAAAAATCTTGTACATGTTTAACAATGGAAATGGTTCAGGCACTGAGAACGTTACAATTAAGTGCATGAATATGTGCAGCATAGACATATAAAGATTCGGGGGGGACATATTGGTACAACCTGTGCAGTAATACAGGAGCCCAAGAGGTTAGCGGGTCAATTACCAAGCCGCTTCTGTCATAGACAAAACTGTTGGACTATAAGGGCCATATATTGATTTTTCACGAAGGCCCTTTTTGTCTGCGTCCACCACTGTACAAATTGTATGTATATGCTTTTATACTGTAAATATAGTATATACCTGTAGTAACAAGTTCACATTTTAGATGCTAGCCACTGTCAAATTAATTAGGTTAATTAGGTTTGTGTTAAAAAGTTACAGTTCTGGGTGATGGGTCAAGCAATAAGTATTACAAAGTAAATCATAATTTGTATTAAAACTTTTTCTCAATTTATTCTTTCCACCCTGTTGAATATTCTGGTTGTAATAGTGGACTGGACTAAATTCAGGTGCTAACGACACGTTACAGAATATATATATATATATATATATAAACCAGGAGGCAATAGAAAATCTAACATTACTGAAATCGTCATTAGTTTAAAAAACATATAAGAAAAATCTATGATTTGTAACTTATTCCTACGCAAAACATTATAACAAAGGTTATATACTTGTAGTCAATAGAAACGAAAACCAACTGCAAGTCCTTAGTAGATTGAAGGTAATGTCCAAAACTGACTTCCTAATTCAATTTATCCATAACTTTAAAAAATGTAGACCCCCAAACTACAACTTTATAGCCCCAAACTTTAGATAACAAAAAACTGATTATTAGAAATATTGTGCTGTCATGTCTTCAGGGCAGTTATCGGTTAATTGTAGGACCCTTAGGCTCACAGCGGGGGACATTGATGTTGTCCCGGGAGGCACTGTTAGCCGGTTGTATACAGTATTATAGCTCAGAGAAGATGCAGAGCAGGTGCAGCCGTATTACTCATCTTTCTTCCATAATCCTCCAGCTTTAATGTAATTAGATCTCCTTGGGTTTCACATAGATCTGATTTTCTACTGTAAGTGGTGATGGAGAAGCATCGGATCAGCTAACACAGAAAAGATATATAGTTTTGGCTTATCTATACATCTAGGATTGGTAGCTGCAGTCATGATCAGATGAAAGTATTCGGATACTGGTGTAGAATTATAAGCTCATCATATTGAAAGTCTTTTTTTCATCCTCTTGGTTATTTTTGGTGGTTTCAAGACATCGATGGAATAAAAATTTCATTTTGATCTTTTCAACATTAGAATCTTTTGTAGCGCATTATATCCAAATAATGTGTATATGTGTGGTAAATGCTTGGATCAAGAAGGTATCTTGCAAATAATTAGGATGCTAGGTATCTGTATACTCTAGATGCTGTTTTTATACAGGTATACACTATGCTATGTCATAAGTGCTCTCGGCAGAGAAACTGCTTTATATACATTTACCTATAATATATACGCACTGTGCACTCACCTGTTGGCAAAACACTTACACACTTTTTTATAGACTAACCTAAAATTGTGGCATATTCACAGACATAGCTACATTAACACTTTGATGCACACAGATATGCGACACACAGGGCATGCATACAAATGTGCAGTGTTACAAAACCATCAGCAGAGATGTCTACTAGTGGGCAGGATCTTGTCAATGAGACTTTGAACTGGTGAGAAATATTCTCCGGCTGGCAAACAGTGGGTAGAAAACACTGCCATTATGGTTGTTAGTAAAGTTTACCATCGCACCTCTTAACTCGTGTGTTTGCTTTAAACTCCTCCTTTCACCTATAAATTCTTGAAAAGGTTCACATTTCTGGAGACTGGAGGGATTGTTCAGGTTTATGTTCTTGCAGGGGTTTCACAGGAATACTGATGAATTAGTGAATTAAAGAAGGTCTCACTCTCGAATACAATTGCAGATAAATCAAAGGAATTGAATGAAGGTGATCTCTTTACACCCTATCATATCAGCGGGCAGGTTCTTTGTAGTTACCGTTAATTTCCTCAGAGATGGTCACAGCCTCAGCTCCCAAAGGAAGCTTATCACTGTACTCAGATCCCACCTCAAAATCTTCCTGGTTGGTTTTGGATTGGGAGCTTGGAAGAGCATCATCTACTACATTTTCTTCAACCTCCTTCTCAACCTCTTCTTCTGCAGGTTGTGTTTCTGCCTCTGCTTCTCCTTCTACACCAGTTTCACTAGGGTCAAAATTCTTTTCAGACTCTACATAAGATGATCTGGGGTCAAAATCAGCAGCCATGTGCTTCTCCATTGGATCTTGTTTGTGGGTTTTCATTATTAATTTATAATTTTTGCCATGATATTTAGAAAGCAGATGACAACATGTAGCTCCCACTAAAGGAATGGTGGCCAAACCCAGAAGGAAAATGCTCACTATAACAATAATGATTAAAGAGGGAACTTCCTTCTTAGTGGTAAAAACCACCTGCACTTGACAGTCTTCTCCTTTGTATGTTAAGCATACAGAATAGTTGGTGCCAGGTGTTAGCCCTTGAAACCAATAGGAGTTTACTCGATCCTCAATTTCAGACCACTGAACCAAAGAATAACCTTTCGGACTTTCCTGGCAGAGGTATAGCATCTTTAGATTCTGTTTTCCAGAATGTGTATTATATGGAGTTATTTGCACCTTTGCATCTTTCTCTGATACATCAAGTGCTATCACTCCTAGATCAAAAACATGAGGTTTCAAGTTGCTACTTTCATTGAATGCATGGTTGGAAACATGTAGGCCTCCTACACTAGGTCCACATTTCTTTTCATTTGAGTCTGTATTTTCTAAGGTATTTATCTTCTTAATCTCAGTATCAGCATTTGATGTTGTTTCTAAAGGATTTAATTTTTCCCCTGGATTATCTACTTTAAGAACACTGTTTCCTAATTCTTTACCTGTTGTTTTCTTTGTGTCTGTAGGCATCTTTCCTGCACCTGGATCCTCAACCTTCTTGGGATATTTTTGACTGCCTGCAACAGAGACGTTGACCGAATTCTGGCTACTTCCCAACTCATTTGTGGCTATACAAGTATATGCCCCTTCTAATTTCTTGCTAAGGTGAGGAATAACCAGTGTACCATTTTGATAAACCAGAAAATTTCCATTTAACTCTGCTTTGGCAACATCACTGGGCAGTTTAATTTCTGTCTCTTGGGTTGAATTGCGAACTTTCCACTGGATTGCTGGCTTGGGATTGCCACTGACCAAACAGTGCAAAGTGAGAGTAAATCCATCATATAACTCTGTGCTATCAAGATTAGGGTGGTAGCTTAGTTGCACATTAGGGGCCTCACATTGCAAATCTGGAATTTTACTAAGTGTTTTCCCTTGGAGCTCTTCGGGGGTGCCACATACTATCAAGTCCTTCTCTGCTATAGTAATTTGAGCTTCTTCTATCCATTTTTTCAGCCACATGAGTGAGCAAGTACAGTGGAATGGATTATTGTAGATTTGAATGTGAAGAAGAGAAACAAGAGGTTTGAAGGTTCCTTCCCGAATAATAGTGAACTGATTATTATTTATTCGGAGTGACCTAAGATCTTTTAAATTATCAAAGGCATCCATTGGTAGGTTGACCATACGGTTGTTGTTCATTTTTAGCAGCTGAAGGGAAGGGAGGCTGGACAGATCCACCCATGGGAATTCCACTAGTTGGTTATGACTAATATCTAGATTCTTAAGATTCACCAACGTTGCTAAAGTACCCCTTTCAACTGAGCTGATATCATTATGAGCTAACCACAGTGATGTCACCTGAGGCACACCAATAAAATTTGATTTCTTTAAAGAGCTGATTTTGTTGGCTGAAAGACTTAAGGTGGTGACATTGGAAGGGAATCCAGTTGGGACCTTTTGGAGCTTCTTGTAGGTGCAATCGGCAAATTGTTGATTGTATTTGTCCACGCAGGAGCATGCATCAGGGCAGCTGAAAGTTGTCCTCAGAAGAGACACAGCAATATAAAGGAAGAGGAGTGTACCCATCCTTCCACCTGCAAGACACATATATATTATATAACAAGGGGTAAAACAACAATTTGCTGTAATTGATTCGTATAAATATCAATAGCCTAAAAAAATAAAACATGTGCAACTAAAGGATATAGCGCACTGCTTGTACTTTTGCATCTCAGACACATACATGATTTGAAGGTTTATATATGAGTTACGTTTGTCTGCCCATTTTAGTCAATAATCATCCATTCTACCATTGGAGTAAAGTGAAGTAGGGCCAGCCTAAAATGAAGTGACATAGCTCTTTAATAGCACCATTGCTTATTAGTATTAGCATGTAGCACAGCCCGAAAGAGTTGGGGTCTTTATTCCTCCAAGCAGGCTCAGGCTTTTAGTCATAGGGGCATGTTTCTGTCACTGCTTTGTGCATAATAAGCAACAGCTGTAACCATACCCCAGCACTGACTGACAGCTACCTTTGTACTGACACAATGATGAGCCAATGGTCAGTCATTGTCAGGGGTGTGGATACAGCAGCCACTCACTGTGCACATAGAAGTTACTGAAGCTGCCCTGGCCGTGCCCTTATAACTGAAAAGGATGGGCACCGAGATATAGAACAAAAAAATTCTAAAGAGAACTGATTTAGTCAAAAAGTATAACAAATTTTATTATTAAAATGAATGCCAACTGGCAGAGAACCTAAAACAGAGGCATCACATGTATAAATATTGAAAAGTTAAGGACAGGTATCAATGCACAGGTATTGAGATACTGGAACTGATGGTTTGTATTATGGAAAAAATCTGATATATGGTACCATATCAAATTAACACAGTTGTTCACAATAATGTCTACTGCATATATGCAGTAACTAACCATCAGGTATCTTTTTAATAAAAAAGGGGTTAATAATGGACACATATAGTGCTAGACATAGTGGGTGTTATAAAGACAGAACCATATGCATAGTTATCAGCACTCCCATGAGTATGTGCAGTAATGATGGCTGTGTTATGCAATGTAAAGAAATGTTATAAAGGTGTACATACACAGCTCAAAAAATCATTAGTATGGCCTGTTGTGCAAAGTTAACTACGGCAGATGTATATAAAACCGCCTAAATGGGGATATGGTAGGTATAAAGAAAACGTTTTTTACCTGGACAAGAGAAGACCTGTGCTCACATGTGAACCACGCACGTTTCGGCATCACCTTCATCAGGACTTTTCAGTCTCGGACTTTTGAGACCTTATAACTGAAAGTCCGAGACTGCCGGGAGGAAAATGTTTACTTCCTCCCGGCAGTGGGGCTCTCAGTGTGGCAGCCACATGGCGTCACTCAGAACACTATTAACCTCCAGACTAACCCCATATCTGCAGGTTAATAGCATTTTTTTTTTTACACAATAGGTTCCCTTTAATAGCATATTTGAGCAATATGTGTCCTTAAACAACCCCTACATGTTTTATCTTAAAGGTATTTGTATGGTTTTTGATTTTCGTTGCATATGGCTTTGAACCAAGTTCCTTACTGATCTGCCTTCCATCTCTGTCACTTACTTTACATTTACACACAGATGCTTTATATGCCTTAAATCTTTGAAAGTCTTGAGAGGTCTTATGAAGTTTTAGGTTGCTTATCTGCAATCGCAGGTTCTAGCTATTGTTTTATTTATACTAGGGAAGATAGGTATGTTCCTGCGATAGCACAAAGGCTAAAGTGATTTACTGATGAACACACGTTTTATGCATGACTCATCCCCAGCATTGAGCTTACATCTATTCAGCACTGATCTTATATTAAATTGCAGATTTGTGTGCCATATAATGTAATTAAAATGCCTTAAAACATTCTCTCTCATTATTCTGGCATTTGACAAATATAAATACTTTTGGTTCCTAATTAACCTAAAACGCAAAAGGTTTAGGCCCTGTACGCACTTACCGGATTTTGCCGCGGATTTGCTGCATGTTTCGCTGCAGAAAATGTTCATAACATCTCTGCAGTGAATCACCAGAAAAACCTAATGGAAAAAAAATCCTGTGCGCACTATGCGGATTTTGACAGCTGCATGTTTTGCTGCGGGATTCCCGCAGCAAAAACAATTGCATGTCAATTCTTTTCCGCACGTTGCTGCGGGATTTCACTCCATTGACTCCAATGTAATCGTGAAATCCCGCAGGGAATAACGCAGGCAGCAAATTCTGTGCGGTTCACTGCGTTTTGCTGCGTTATTCCCTGCGGTATTTCGCGGTTTACCTCCGGTAATGTACATCGCTTGCCTGCGGTTTTGCAGGGAAGTGATGTCATTACAGGAAGAGGAAGCAGAGCAGAGAGTAAACACACACACACATCACAGACACACACAGACATCACAGACATAGAACACAGACACAGACACATAGAACACACATAGAAATCAAACGGAAATATAGAAAAAAAAAAACATGTGGGCTCCGCTGTATATTTACCGTCCAGCCGAGGTAAGCACACAGTGGCGGCCCGGTATTCTCAGGCTGGGGAGGGCGAGGGGCAGGGTTAATGTCCCCCACCTGACTCCCCCTCCCGCAGCCGAGAATATCAGCCGCAGCTGCCCCGGCACTGTCACATGCATTATGCGGCACTACCAGAGTGTCCTCGGCTCTTCCTGCAGCCGTGTAGCAGTGGCAGTCAGGGTAATACAAGGAGTTAATGGTGGTGGATCACCGCCACTAACTCCAGGCTTGATTATGGCAGCGTCTATGTGACAGCTGACATGATCAACCCGTAGGTAAAGTGAAAAAACACACACACACCGAAAAATCCTTTATTTTAAATAAAACACAAACAAGCCTCGTTCACCCTTTTATTAACCCCTCCCGAAACAAAGCTCCGGCGTAATCCACAGCTCCGACGTCCTGCGAGGCTTACAACCAGCCGCAACTGACAAAGACACTGCTGAATGCAGCCTCGCAGCAAGACAGCAGAGGTAACTCCAGGGCATTTCCCACGGCCGGTAATGTGAACTCACTGCCGACCGTGAGAAATGCAGAGTGTGCTCACAGGGACTCTGTCTATCTATCCCTCTATCTATCTATCCCTCTATCTATCTATCCTTCTATCTATCTATCCTTCTATCTATCCCTCTATCTATCCCTCTATCTATCCCTCTATCTATCCCTCTATCTATCTATCTATTCTTCTGTCTATTTCTCTATATCAGAATGAAATGACTTTTTTTTCAATGTGCTTTATTGCATTGAATGAAATAAAGCACATACCAACCCGCACGCGGCAAAACTGCGGCAATACCGCGAACAATACCGCGGTAAAACCGCAGCAAACCGCGGCAAACCGCATGCGGTTTTTGGGTGCGGTTTGCCGCGGTTTTTTACCGCGGGTGCGGTAATCTTTGAATACCTGCGGAATTTTCTTGAGAAAATTCCATTTTCCAGTGCGCACAGGGCCTTATTCTGATTTCATGTCAGATAGTGAGAAAATCATGCAGATGTGTCTTTATAGATAGTGTATGTAAACTTCTGGTTTCAACTGCATATATTTAACATTAGACAAACCCTTAACATCAAACTTTTCTTGCTTTTCTGAATTACAGTAGAGTGCCATTGATAGAATAAATCTGTTAGAAATTAGTGTAATTAAGGTGGAATAGATATATAATATTTGGATACTATATATTGTATTATATGTGGATACAATGTAGAGAAATACAGACCCATTTTATGTGTATAAATTGTTTTGTTGTTTTTTTTTCTTTAAATCAGGCATTTTAGTTCTTGCATTCAAATATATGAGTATAAAATTACAGTTACACTTTTCTTTTGTGCATTTTTGAAGCACCAAATGTATTCAGAAGAGAATAAATACACAAGCGATATAGCCCAAGGTTGGGTTTGGAACACCTTAATACAGACACATTTTCGGATCTGTCCTGGTGAATCAAACCTTGATCACAATAACGATGCTTTTTAGTTTTAAGTCTCATATGACTGCCTGAAACTGGCTAAAGGGTATCCCAGACCGACGATCCTCTAGAGTTGACAGTGGTGCTTTCACCATAAGTAAATTGCTTGCAGCATCCCTAAAAATGCCACTGTCAAAGTCTTTGATCCTTGTGACAGCTATTAGTTTCTGTGTACACAATCTATTTTGACAGCTTCTTAACTATAGTCATAGTAGAACTGCAATCATAAAAGCTACAAAAAATATAGCTGTTGTGAAAATAGAAAAATAGCATACAGTCCCTGACAGAAGTTCTGTCGCTTATCCATGTTATGTAAATAAAAGCTTATAACCTGACACTGCACTAGAGTTTGTCTCCTTTCCTGGAGAGACAATTTGAATATTTCCCGAGGGGCATGGCAGCTATAAGTCCCCTTACTGGCAGCCAGATTGGCTTGCAAAGTCTCCTTAAGGAGAATAGTGTTCCCCCGTGGTCCCCACATAGCTTCTCATGAGCCAGATCAGACACCCCATACTTTGCACTGACGAGGGGCAAGCACCCCAAAACACCGTGTCTGCAAATTGGGATTCTGATCTGGCATAAATCCTAAAGGCCTCTTTACATGCTGCGATATCGTTACCGATATCGCTAGCATGCGTACCCGCCCCCATCGGTTGTGTGACATGGGCAAATTGTTGCCCGTGGCGCACAACATCGCTCAGACCCGTCACACTACTTACCTGCCTAGCGACGTTGCTGTGACCGGCAAACCGCCTCCTTTCTAAGGGGGCGGTTCGTTCGGCATCACAGCGACGTCACTAAGCGGGCGCCCAATAGAAGCAGAGGGGCGGAGATGAGCGGGACGAACATCCCGCCCACCTCCTTCCTTCCACATTGCCAGCGGCCGCAGATAAGGTGAGGTTCCTTGTTCCTGCCGTGTCACACACAGCGATGTGTGCTGCTGCAGGAACGACAAACTACATTGTACACGCAGCAGCAACGATAATTGGGAATAGGGGGGCATGTCACCGATTAGCGATTTTGAACGTTTTTACGACGATTCAAAATCGCTCATAGGTGTCACACGCAACGACATCGCTAAAGCGGCCGGATGTGCGTCACAAATTCCGTGACCCCAACGAGATCACTTGAGCGATGTCGTAGCGTGTAAAGCGGCCTTAAGTCATATGCAAAGGATTGTTAAAAATCCACTTTTGACTTTTAGGATCGCTACTTCCAATAGGTGGCGCTGCGCTAGAGTTTGTCTCCTTTCCTGGAGAGACAATTTGAATATAACCTGACTTTAAATTCATCCATTGGTTTTATAAATTACTCTTTTGAAAGCTGAAACCCTACCAAATTTGGTTTAGATTATTAAAATAAAGTTGCTGCAAAGCTGAAATATTGATCATTTAATGAACACAGAAAGGTCAGATTTTGGCAAGGCAAAAGTTTTGTCGCCCACAGAAAGTAATGTGAAATTCAAACAAATAATTAACTTCTAATACAAAGATATGTTGCATAACATTGGTGAATGAAGTTGTGGTGCTATTAGAGCCATATTTAATATTTTCTGTAACTTCCATGAGCTTGAAGGACTGCATCCATGCGGTTCAACAATGATTCATACAATTTATTGATGAAGTCATCAGGAATAGCACAGAATGCAGTCTTACATGCCTCCCAGAGTTCATCTAGATTCTTTGGTTTTGTCTTCCAAGCTTCTTGTTTCATCCTACCTCAAACATGCTTAATGATGTTCCTGTCTGGTGACTGGACTGGCCAGTCCTTGAGCACCTTGATCTTCTTTGCCAGGAGGAACTTTGTTGTAGAGATGGATGTATGAGATGGAACACCATCCTGCTGCAGAATTTGACCCCTCTTATGATTGTGAATGTAAGAGGTAGCTAATACTTCTTGATATTTTAGGCTATTGATATTGCCTTCCACCTTGCAAATGTTTTGCACACCCCCATACTGAATGTAACCCCAGACCATGATCTTTCCACCGCTAAACTTAACTGTTTTCTGGGTGTATTTTGGATCCATATGGGCTCCAGTAGGTCTCCTGCAGTATTTGCAGCGGCTGAGGTGTAATTCAACTGAAGATTCATCAGAGAAATCCACCTTCTGATACTTTTCCAGCATCCATCTGTTTAGCAGGCTGTGGGACTTTTAATTGCGTTTTGTTTAGTGTTGGCTTCTGGGCACTAATTCGTCAATGGAGGCCATTTCGAGACAGAATCCTAACAACTGTTCTAGTTGACACAGGGACTTGAGGTGACCAGGCCTTTTGGAGCTCTGCTGCAGTGGAAGAGGGGCTGGCTTTGGATTTTCTAACCAACAAACGTTCCTCCTGAGCAGTTGCTTCTGCTTGCGTGCTGTGCAGTGAAGCAGAGAGTAGGGAGATGCTGCGCTGTGACGCTGGGCAGTGATGAGTGGTGAAATGCCACCCACAGCTCAGTCACTCAAGAAGACTGCGGCCCGCCTCAGTTGATGTGACATCAGAGATCACGGACCCCAGGGGTCATGCAAAGGCGGTGAGCGGACCACAATAGCACCGCTCTCAGGCACTATTGGCAACACAATGTATTTGAGAGAAACAATCCCTTTAAACACAAAAGTTTAACATCACATGATAGCGAATAGCATGACTTCACAATGTCCTTTTATGTGTATAAAACTGTTTGGATTACTAATCAGTCTTCTTATTTATTTATTTATTTATTTTAGTGAGCAGCAAAATCACAAAGGAGTTTTGCAATGACTTTACACCATCACCAGTGAGGCCATGGTTGGCTGCAGGAGTCAGATGATGGTAGGATAGGTAGAACTTCAATAAAGCAGGGCAGCAACCAAGTAATTGCAGGCCCGTCAGCTTTCTGATTCTCCCCTGCCCCCAAAAAAAGATAAACTGCAGAACTACCAGCTTTCTAATTGTCCACTGCGTACCTCCCCTCTCCAGCTTTCTGTCCATTTAAAAAAAGAAACTGCAGGACCACCCGCTTTTTTTTTAAAAAAAAAGTCTTGAATTTGTGTTACAACTTGTAAATATAATTCTTAAAGGGTTGTCACTACTTGGATGTTCCCTTGTTAAATGCTGAAGGTTCTCGTGGAAAATAGAAAAAAACTTATATTCACCTTCCACACCGGAACTGTTCCCGCAACGCCAGCAACAGATCTCTTGGCGCATATGTGATATTATGAATAAAAGGCACCACGCTGCCAGCTTACCGCAGTCAATGTTCATTTGAGTTCGCTCTGATCGGGGTGGAATCTGGACTCAGTGCATTGTATAGACTAAAAAGAGGACTTTTCATCCAGCGTGATATCCAATAGCCCTGGGTATCTAAAAATGTAACTTTTATTATCTTCCATAACAACAAGGAAACATGTTACAAATAGGCAGCATAAATCCAGTGAGTTATAAAAGACAAGTTGTTGCGAAAAGTTACATTTTAAGATAACTGAGACTTTTGGACATCACGTTGGATGAAAATTCCTCTTTTTCCTCTATGTGATATTATGTCACGCTTTTCTTAATGAAGTCAATGGGTGGAAGGGCTGAAGACAGAGGCAAAATCGCACCAACAATTGACATGCTACAGGTGACAAATCTGCACTAAATCGGAATTAAAACAAGCATCAAAAACGCACTGTGCACACACAGCCTTAGGCGGGCTTTGCACACTACGACATCGCAGGTGCGATGTCGGTGGGGTCAAATTGAAAGTGACGCACATCCGGCATCGCATGCGACATCGTAGTGTGTAAAGGCTCGATGATACGATTAACGAGCGCAAAAGCGTCGTAATCGTATCATCGGTGCAGCGTCAGCGTAATCCATGATTACGCTGATGCGACAGTCCGATGTTGTTCCTCGCTCCTGCGGCAGCACACATCGTTGTGTGTGAAGCCACAGGAGCGAGGAACATCTCCTACCAGCGTCACTGCGGCTTCCGTAGGATATGCGGAAGGAAGGAGGTGGGCGGGATGTTTACATCCCGCTCATCTCTGCCCCTCCGCTCCTATTGGCCACCTGCCGGGTGACGTCGCAGTGACGCCGAACGACCCGCCCTCTTAATAAGGAGGCGGGTCGCCGGCCAGAGCGACGGTCGCAGGACAGGTGAGTCCATGTGAAGCTGCCGTAGCAATAATGTTCGCTACGGCAGCTATCACAAGGATATCGCAGTTGCGACGGGGACGGGCACTATCGCGCCTGGCATCGCAGCATCGGCCTTCGATGTCGCAGCGTGCAAAGTGCCCCTTAGTATTCTGTTACAATGGACGTTCACTCTGATGGAATAGTGTAGGCTGGACCCAATCAGCAGCTACTGATTGGCTGCAGAGCTCATGTGACAGAAAAGTGTCATGTGACTGCTTAAAGACACAACGTCAACGTCTTTGAAATAGCACCAGTCTAGGAAGTATGTGGGGATTTTTTTAAAATTTTTATTTAGTTTTCAAATATATTTATTGCATAGAAACGTACGTAGTAAAGCAATGAATAACAAAGGGGAAAAAGATGTATTAATTTAATTTGCTTTATCAGTCAATGTTGGAAAACTGTTTTACTACAAGTATGTCATTATATAACAGGGTTTTCAAGGGGTTATGGGGAGGGAACAGAATCAATCTTGGATCATTTATTACCTTTAAACAGAACCTGTCATTGTTTTTCATAAGCTTTTGGATTCTTTGGGGCAAGACTATGAAGCAGTAATATGTGTAGGGTCTTCTGCTTTGCCCCGACCTGCATCTAGTGTCTGTATCATTTTTATTTTTTTTTTAAAGTTGGCACTGTTGCAGTTCTTGTTGCGGACGGTGGTTGTGCAGATTGATCTCCAGGTAGTCTTCAGGGAAATGATGAGCCAAGATTTCAATCTGTGCATGCGCCACTACCTGCGCCGTTTTTTTTAAAGCCAGCCAGGGGATCGATCTGTGTAAACACCACCTGTAGCTAGGACGACCTTTGGAACATTGGAACCCTATGGAGCTCGAAATTCCTGGGACTTCTAGTGTTAAAGTTTACATTTGCTATGTGTAAATGGAAATGTTGTTGTTTACTTCAAAAGGATGAAAACCCAGACAAATCTAATTCTTCTTGTAGATGACAGTTTGCAACATATCACAGTTTTAAGGTTTGAAGACGACAAAAGTCCAGTAAGTTCAACCTATAACCTAACTTGATTCAGAAGAAGGTAAATCACCCACAATGCAGATGATAATTGCTCCATATAAAGGAAACTTTTTGCAACTCCATACATGCCAATCAGACTGGTTTCTTAAAGCAGCGTTCTATCGCAGAGTATAGTGTTCATAATCTGTAATGTTATTTTTATCAAGAAAGGAATCCAGGCCCTTCTTGAAATTCATAATGTAATCTGATCGAACTGGAAAGGATCGCCTTTTGTGATGATTAAACCTTTCTTCCTCTATATGTAGAGAATGCCACTTGATATTATTGTAAGTATAAAAAGATGTTTAGAAAGCTCTCTGTACTGTCCATGTGTTGCGGGCGGGGAGGGCGCTGCGCTCACCACGCTCGGGTCCGGCGCTGCTGCTCGGCGGCTCGAGCGGTGGGCCGGATCCGGGGACTCGAGCAGCGTCCCTCGCCCGTGAGTGAAAGGGGATGATTTCTGGGTTTGGGAAGTCAGTCCGTGACGCCACCCACGGTTTGTGGTGATAATGGGACACCACCGCTGCTCTGGACGGGGATCCCGGGAGCGAGGACAGGGAGCAGCTGAGATGTTTCTCGCCCCTCCTTGGGTAGGGGGGGTTTGGTAGTCCCGGGGCCCGGTGATAGCGACTGGAGGGTGGATGGCAGGAGTTGGGGAGGTGCAGGGTCGCGGGGGCAGCGCAGTGCCAGACGGCACGGTGGTACTCACTCAGCCAGTAACGTACACGGAGTCTCTGGTAAAACAAACGGCTGGACGGACGGGTCCCACAGACTGCTGCGGTGGGCACTCCCGGTAGGTTGGCAGTGACTGTCTCTCCCTGCACCTTTGATGTGTTTTCGGCCCCGATGGCTTCCCACCGGTGACCCGCTCCCCAGCGGTGTATTTGCCAGAGGAGCCCCTTTTGCCCGCAGGCTCTGGCCCTGGGAACTCTAGCTGTGGCGGTAGCTGTATTTCCCTTCACGATTGAGCGGTTGCCTTCAGTCGGGTCTTTGCTGCTGGGAAACCCCGGAGGTTCCCGTCGCTGATGGATTTGACCGGTTTAACAGTGACTCCAAGCCTGGTCGGGGTCCGTAGGCCCTGCCGAATGGTGCTGGCTTCTCTTCGCTCCCCGGTCCGGTACCGGCGGGCCACCGCCTGTCCCCGGTCCTTACGGTTTTGCGTCAATCGGCCTCGCCTGCAGACGGTCACCACCGTCTGCCAACCTTGCTGTTTGTGCCCGGGCCACGTACCCGGACACGGCCAGTCTGCTCCACTACCACTTCCCTCAACTCTCAAAACTCAACTCCCTTCCTTTTCCCGCCTCCAGGACTGTGAACTCCTCGGTGGGTGGGGCCAACCGCCTGGCTCCACCCCACCTGGTGTGGACATCAGCCCCTGGAGGGAGGCAACAAGGATTTGTGTGTGACTCTGGTGTTGCTAACCGGGGTGTGGGGTGTGTTGTTGCTGTATCTGTGACGTCCTGGCTTGTCCAGGGCGCCACACATGTACATGCAAAATCTCTATACTGTCCATGAGTATACAACGAGCTAGATGGTCTCTCTCCTCTTGAGTCTACAGGACACAGAGTCTGTAGTATCCATAAAGAATTTCAAATTTTCACTCATCTGACCATGGAACAGTTTTCCATTTTACCCCATTCCATTTTACACAAGCTTTGGCTCAGAGACGTCAGATTGTGCTGATTTATGGCTTCTTTGTTGGCATGATTGTGCCTTAGCTTGTGGCTTGTGGCGAATGGTGTTTACAATTATTTCTGGAAGTATTCCTAAACACATACAAGATTTTCATGACTAAATCATGAATGTTTTTAATGCAGTGCTGTCTGAAGGACCATAGAGCAAGAGCATCCAATCGGTCTTGTCCCCTGGTACACATGGATTTCTACAGATCTCTGAATCTTGTAATGAAATTATACACTGTAGATGGGGGGATATTGCAAAAGCTTAGCAAATAATAAACATTTTTCTAAAACTGTTACACAATTTTTTAGAGAGAGTTGTTCACTAATTGGTGAAGCTTTGACCATCTTTGCTTCTGAGGGACTGCCTCTCTAACATGCTCTTTTTGTATACAGCAGTTGTCCCCAACCTTTCTTACCTTGATAGTCATAACCAGCTCTGATAGATGGCTGTAAGTCACATCCAGAGCCCCTCTCCCCCCACAGTAGTGTCACCTAGAGCCCCCCCACCCCCCCGTTACTGATATGACAGCCTAAGCTTCTCCACAGAAAGCAGACAAATACCGTGTGCTTCTCTCCCTTACAACAGTATTGTTACATACAGGGGTTCCACTTTACCCCCATTCGGTATTTTTACATCAAGCACTCCCAACATTCTGCCTACAGCTTAAATGTATAGCCTCTCGCCCACCAGTATTTGTCCATCTAGATCTGTTCTTATTCACTGTGTGGAGCTGCTGGTTGGAAACTCCTAGTATACAGTCATGTGATTTAGTTGAAAATTGACGCTCCAGCTGTTTTCGTTAATAGCACTTACTTTTTAACCATCACTTTTTTTGTTGGCCATCAGTGAGCAAGTTGTTCCCCCAAATACACATATTTTACTCTAATGGGAAAGCGCACCACTTACTGGGATCTCTGTGAACACAGGAAAGAAGCTATAATAAATACAAAGAAGAAAAAGATGTGCTCATGTGCCGTCCCTGCGTCAGCAGCCAGGATGCTCAGATCCAGATCCGCGGTGGCTCGAGGGGTCTCCAGACCCGAGGGCTGGGGTCGCGCGGCCTCTCGAAATAAAGGGGGAGTATTTACAGGGGATGGTGTGGAAAGTTTGTGACACCACCCGTGGTGCGTGGTAATGTGACGCCCTGGGCAAGCCAGGGGTCACAGGTCATCACACCACCACACCCTACATCCCAGTTAGGAACACCAAAGCTACTAAAATCCTTGTTGCCTTCCTCCAGGGGCTGATGTTCACACCAGGGGGTGGGCCAGGCGGTTGGCTCCGCCCACCGAGGAGTTCACAGCTCTGGAGGCGGGAAGAACCAGGCAGTGCAGTTTGGGGGAGTGAAGTAGAAGGAAGTGGTAGAGGAGCTAAGTGAAAGTGAAGTGGTAGTGGAGAAAAGAAGAAAAGGAACAAAAGGGAGCGTAGAAAGGCCTGAAGTGAGTCCAGCTAAGTGCAGGACAGGTCAGCAAGGTCAGCAACAGCGGTGATCGTCTGGAGGGGGACTGCTCGGAGGTTGCTGGAAGGACCGCGGTCGAGTAGTGGCCCGGCGGTCTGGAGCAGTATACGAAGGACAGTCAGCACCAGGGCAGGGACCTCTCGGACCCCGGCAAGGCTAGGAGTCGCCATAATTTTCCGAATCCGTCAGTGAAGGGGACGTCGATCCCCCAACAAGCAAGTCCCGATTGAAGACAACCGTCCAACCATTAGTGAGGAACACCGCCACCGCCAGGGCACCAGCTCCTCAGGGCCAGCGTCTGCGGGCAAAGTAGGGCTCCTCCGGCCCATATCCAAGCCGGGGAGCGGGTTACCGGTGGGAACCCATCGCTACCAACTTAGAAACATCAGGTGCAGGTCAGAGGGACATCACCGTTACCTACTGGGAGAGCAAGTGCAGCCGTCCGTGGGAACCGTCTTTCCAGCCGTGTGGTTTACCGTAAAACTGTGTCAACGTCTCAGGCTGAGTGAGTACCACAGTGCCGCAAGGCACGGCGCTGCCCCCGCGTCCCTGCGCCCACCAGGCCCTGCACCCTTCCACCCCATCACCGGGCCCCGGGATCACCAACCCCCTACCCACGGAGGGGCAACACAACACCTGGCTGCTCCGCATCACCACTCCCGGGATCCCCATATTGAGCAGCGGTGGTGTTACAAATCACCACAACTGTGGGTGGCGTCACGGACAATCTCCCCAACAAAACCCCTTTCACTCACGGGCGAGGAGTGCCGCTCGAGAACCCCCGGGATCCGGCCCACCGCTCGAGCCACCACTGAGCAGCAGCAGCCGGACCCGAGCAGAGGGGTGAGCGAGGTGCCGGCACCCTACTCCCCGCCCGCGACAGTAAGATGGAGTACCAAAGCTGCAATGGGGAGTACCCAGTGGCGATGGTGTGGGCAGCCAGATGTTTAACCCCTCCACGGGTAGGGGGGATGCCTCGGGACTCGGTGTAGGTGACAAGGAGGTGCCGTTGGGATGGTCAGGGATCACTTAAGTACTCACTCAGTCCAATAACGCTGACACCGACAACCGTGGTAAACCAAAGTTCTTGATATCGCTGCAGCAGGGAGGGAGCACACCTGGATCCCGTGCCCATTGGTGTTGCTTGTTAGCCTGTGGCCTTTTCCGTGGCACCTTGTGTTTTCTGGTTGGCCCCTTGAGTATACAACTATCGGGTCCCGCTCACCAGTATGGCTAACTGGGTGAGCTTGCTGTCAGGGTTCACGCTTGGGATTTTCTGGACTATGTTTTGGAAAAGTCGTATCCCCCTCATTGCGCTAGTACCCCAATTTTGGAGCGGGTGTAGAACGGATCTTGAAGGCTCCGTCCTTGTCGGGTATATTGCCAGGATGCATGAAGCTCCTTCCTGACCTAGGGACCACGTACCCCGTCGTGCCCTGTCCCCTGCCTGGTGATGGCACAAGGCCACCGGCTGTCCTCCTCGACAGTCCGTGTCCCTTGTAACGATTCCCTGCGACCGGGGTCCAGCTCCTACCAGGCCCAGACCAACGTCTGCCACCTAGTAGACTCAAGGAGCCCAGCTCCTGACCTCCTCTCACTTTCACCTACAACACTACACTGTCCTGCTCCTAACACTCCTGACCTCCCTTTAACCAACCCCCCAAGTGGGCAACCCTATTCCCTTCAGGTCAGCCACTGGTGTGTCTGGTGGGTGTGGTGCAGAGTGTTCCTAGGATTTTGATTAGCTTGTTCTTAGCAACACCAAAGATCAGGGACCCGTAACCAAGGAGGAGGTGGATATTGTACAGAAGGGCAGATTACACAATATCCTGTGACGACCTGATAGGCCAAGGCGTCACACTCATATACAGGATCACCCAAAAAAAATGAGTTAAAAAATATATATATGGAAAGTAGCAAATATTTATTGAAAAATAAAGACCAAAAAGGGACAAAAACAAATACATTAAATATAAGCACATCTTTTTCTTTAAATTTATTATATTTTACTCTAATCCCATCATTTTCATTTTTATCTAAACTTATGTGGCACCATATCAAACACCTTTGAAAAGTTCAGATAGACAACATTGACAGCATTAGGGCTCATGCGCACGTTGCTGAATTTCATGTATTTACACTGCGTATTGCACTGCAGCGTAAATGCATGCGTCCTGCGTCCCCTGCACTATCTATGAAGATTGTGCATGAGACGTGTGCACGTTGCTTTTTTGAACGCAGCGATTTGGGTGCTAAAATTTTGACCCAAATCCGTGCGTTCATAAAAGCAGCATGTCAATTATTTGTGCGTTCTGGATGTAGCTCCCACTCTGTCTATGGTGGGGGCAGCAGAGATAGTGCATGAAATCGGCTTTTTTTTAAGAAATATACTGCATTCATTCTGCAGCGATTTGAAGCGCACATGTGCTGTCAAATCGCTGCAGAAGAATCAGCAGTTGCGTGCGCATGAGCCCTTACCCTGGTCTACTTTGGAACTGACCTCCTCATTCAAACTTACTACTGTAGTGTGACAGGACAAGTCCCTCATAAACCCCTTGTTGATGCTGAAGGATGAGTTTTTATATTATGTTAGAGATATCCATGATGGTATCTCTTAGAAAATTTTCAAATATTTTGCCCACAATAGAGATTAAACTTAAAATACTTTAGCTTCCAGGGATCAGGTTCTTGTCCCTTTTTTAATATTGCCACCATAATTGCTATGTGCCAGTCCGATTCCTGAGGAAAATATCTTGTGATTATGAAATCCTTAAATTTAAAAAATATGGTCTGTTTTGGTACTAAATTCCCTGGAGAACTTGGGAGTTTATGCCATCCAGACCTGATGAGTTTTTTATTTTAGGGTTTTTGAAGGAGGTAGGCTATTGAAAAGAAACCATTTAAAGGGAACCTGTCACCAGATTTTTCCCCTTATGAGCTGTGGCCACCACCAGTCAGCCCATACATACAGCATTATACAATACTGTATATAAGAGCCCAGGCCTCTCTGTAGAAAGTAAAAAAACACCTTTATAATACTCATCTAGGGGTTGGTCCGGTTTGATGGGTGTTGTTGCTCTCGGTCCGGCGCCTCCTCCATCTTGTGCGATCACCATCTTCCTGACCAGCCACATGTGAGGCCAGATGAAAGTACTTTAATGCACATGTACGGGCGGTCTTTGACCTTTCCTTGTGCCTGCGCATTACATGCGCAATGGAGGCCTCTTTGTAAATAACGCAGGACACATTCTGCACACGGGGCTGGGAGGAGGACGCTGATCGCACAAGATTAAGGAGGTGCAGGACTGAGAGCAGCAACACCCATCAGACTGGACTGACCCCGAGGTAAGTATTATAAAGGTATTTTTTTACTTCTTACAGAGAGGCCTGGGCTCTTATTTATAAAGTCTCTCACAGCCCATCACTCTGCCGGCTAGTCCACAAAACTCAGACCACATGGGTGCACTGTCTCTTAAAGTCGTAGCGTGTTAAACCGTTCATATGGGCGGCACCCCTACATTAATGCAAATCTACACATCTACACTGTTTTTCCAAACTGTATTGTATGTATGTGACGCCCTGGCAAAACCAGGTAGTCACACAAGAGGCCCCCGCATAACACCATCCCTCACAGGGTTACATACAGCCGACCTGAAACCATAGCCACCCCCCTCAGGGCAAGACAGGCACACCAGTGGGCAGGTCCAGGTGGTTAGGAAACGCCCACCCAGGGGTCTAGACAGCCCGGGGCGGGAAAACAGTCAGTTTTAAATAAGAGTTCAAGTAGGAGTTGAGAGGAGTAGAGGCTGGGGCTACGTGTAGCTCCAGCGGAACTGAAGCTCAAGTTGACAGGCGCCAGGGTCGGAGCCTTGGTGCCTTGGCTAGGTGGCAGATGGTGGTCCCCGTCAGCAGGCGATGGAAAGACGGCAGCCGGAGATCTGAGGTGGACTGGGACAGGGTTGGAGCCTGCAATTATCGACACCGGAGCACCGATCCGGAAACCATGCACAGAGGTGGTACTTGGACCCTGAAGCCAGGACCGGAACCAATGGCCTAGCTAATTAACCAATTGAGGGCAGGATTTTAGGTCCTGTCCCAACCAAAGTCCCAAAAGCAGACAACCACCCACAGAGAGAGATAGGGCAACCACCAGGGCCCGATAAATCCCACGGGTCAGCGTCAGCGGGCACGGCTCCTCAGGTACACAGCAAGCCGGGAGCGGACTCCCGTGTTCCATACCGGGAAGCCAACACAAGCAAAAACAGTGTAGAGGGAAAAGACGGCGACCACCAGCCCGGGTGGGGGAACAGAGTACAACCAGCCGCAGCGGCCGGCCACCAGCACCTTGGTTTACCAAAACACTCGTGTGATTTATTCAACTGTGAGTAACCAAACACCCCCTGGTACATCCGGGCGCCGGCCCCTGCCATCGCCATACCCTGCACAGAGACACTGGACCCCGGGGCAGCCATCCCTACCCACGGAAGGGTTAACATCCAGCTGCCATTACATCTCCCCCGGGGTGTCCCACAACAGCAGCGGTGGTGCCATCTTTCACCACACACCGTGGGTGGCGTCACAAACTGAATACGGCCAAGCTCGTACAACTACGTCCCCCCTTATCATTTGGCGTGTCCCCGGGTCTGCAGGATCCCTCGAGCCACACAGCGGGTCCGGATCTGAGAAGCACGGCTGCTACAGGCGTGTGGGCGGCACATCTATATCTTATAGTGTATATTCTGTCATGAAAGGCTGCCCTGTAATTACAGTATCCACAGTTGTCAAGTGCTGTTATGCAGAGATGGGGAATAAAACAGTTGTGTAGGCGATTAGATGAGTCTGTTCATAGTACTAATGCACATGAAAAATATGCAATTGAAACTATCACAGAAACCATTAAATATCATCATTTGTTGCACTTATTAGTGTATATAGAGAGCTGTTAGCTGAAAGTTTCAACCATAAATTTCACAATGATAACCCATATTTGGGCACATGCATGTTAAAAAATAATGTCTACTGATCAGGATGTGCCTCTATTAGCCATATTACAAAGCCACACACAGTTTATAAAATAGTTAAATGAAATGCCAGGTCCAATTTGCCATTATTTTAAGACATAATAATAATAATAATAATAATAATAATAATAATTATTATTATTATTATTATTATTATTATTATTATTATTATTATTATTATTTTAAGCAGATTTATCTACCAGACCTGTTCTCTGTTTTGACTCTTGGTACACTTCAGTACTGATTTCAAACCCTCTTTGGTCATGACTCCAGAAAGTCTGACTAGTGGGCCCTTACCTTGTCCAACTGACTATCACCCCCACTCGCTACCCCAGTTCGTACCTGAAATAAACACAAAGACTGCATGACGTTAGATATAAAAGGCCACAGCAGCCCCGTTTATTAAATAACAACAAAACACCAGAACATAAGTAACGTTTTATTACACGATGAAAACACCCGAAAGGAGAGGGGTAAATGAAGGTACCAGAAAACCGTTTTATTACAACATTGGCTCCACCACCTGCCCTCAGACGCACCACACCGGCTCGAGACACCCAGCCGAATGTTGCCCAACCCATGTCTGCTGAGACTCAATCCAGCAAGGACCCATGTTACCAATCAAATGCCCCCCCAGGGGTAATCCGTTCCAGGACTGGGTTCCCCCCCTCACTGTTTTGTGCACAACCCCACCATCAAATACCCCCATCCTTTCCCCCGCTGCTGCATCGAAGTCTCTCCTTCCATGTCTCCATGCTGGTTGACGAACTGCTACAGGGCGGGTGGGTGGTAACAAATCGGGTCGCCTTCCAAGGTAAAAGTGACCTACCCCCGGGGACCTGACCTTATATACTGCTCCCCGTAGCATCAACCTATAACCAATCAGAGTGCCCCACAATCCCAACTAACCCTACAGCTCCACCCTATAATTTTCCCGCACAAACTACTCCACAAATTAACCCCTTCTCTGCCACTAAGCCTTAGCATCCCTCCTTAGTCATGCTGCGATCCTGAGAGCACCTTCAGGGCAGCAGTCCAGGCTGTCCTTCATCTTTACAGCAATCCACTTCCATAGTGTGTCTACAAGTCTGTTGCAGTCCAATAGCCTACTCACACTCGGGTATTTGTCTCCTCAGCATCACAAAACTAGCACATTTCTTCTTCACATACATCAGCATAAATATTCCCTCTGATGTGGCACTCTCTTGACTTTTGGATATGGGAAGGATCCCCACTCCACCTTAAATCAACCATATCTACAGTAAACCTATAGTTGAATAGATACTCAAAACACATTACAATGGTTGTAAAAATGGCCACAGATTTATTTAAATCACAGGATTCAAACAATGATAGTAGGAGTCAGATAAAGTGCTCGTACATTAGGATTCACAAGCACTGTGATATCCCCCACTGTCTGACATACAGCACCAGGCCAGGCAGCCAAAAAGGGGGCAGCACACACTGGCTTGCCATTCAAGCATAGCCAGTAAACATTCAGGCAACCAATGACCTTATTATCCTCACTCCTGTGCTTAACCACTGTGTTCGCCCTTGATTGACGGTACAATTATGACATCATTCAGGCTGGCCACCAAAGCCGAGCCTGTTCACCACTATAGGGGGCTTTACACGCAACGACATCGCTAACGAGATGTCGTTGGGGTCACGGAATTCGTGACGCACATTCGGCCTCGTTAGCGACGTCGTTGCGGGTGAAACACACGAACGACCGTTATCGATCAAAATTATTCACCTAATCGTTGATCGTTGACACGTCGTTCTAATAGCAATAATCGTTGCTGTTGCAGGACGCAGGTTGTTCGTCGTTACTGCGGCAGCACACATCACTATGTGTGACACCGCAGGAACGAGGAACATCACCGTACCTGCAGTCGCCCGAAATGAGAAAGGAAGGAGGTGGGTGGGATGTTCCGCCTGCTCATCTCCGCCCCTCTTCTTCTATTGGGCGGCCGCTTAGTGACGCCGCTGTGACGCCGAACGAACCTCCCCCTTAGAAAGGGGCCGATTCGCCGGCCAAAGCGACGTCACTAGGCAGGTATGTGTGACGGGTCTTAGCGATGTTGTGCGCCAGGGGCAGCGATTTGCCCGTGACGCACAACCGACGGGGGCGGGTGCTTTCACCAGTGACATCACTAGCAATGTCGCTGCGTGTAAAGCAGCTTTATGAGGTTTTGCATCCTCTATTAAATAAAATGAGTAGAGCTAGGCGAACTCACAGAAAATCGGGACCAGCTTTCTCTTCCGGAGCCACAATTAACCCTCATTGAATATTCACTGCTCTTCCCGCCCACCGGCGCGTGTAATTGATTGCAGTTAGACGCGCCCCCACCCTGAGTGGCAGCTTGTCAATAACAGACACCAGGATGGCTGGTGGGCGGAGAAAGCAGTGCAACTGTCTGCGAGCGAGTATCCTGGGGTAAAATAAATGAATAAATAAAACAATCGGCGCAGGGACCCCATATTCTGATACCAGCACATATAAAGTCTCCGGTTACAGGCTGAATCCCCCAGCTGTCAGGCTTTATAATGCCTGTGTAACAGAATAAGGCCAGAGTCATACACTTGCGTGAGTCTCGCATCGCATCACCCGGCAGCTGCGAACTTTCCTGACAGGAGCTTGCATCTTTCGTGTCTGGAGAGTGTGCGGCTGCCGGGTGATGCGATCCAATACTCCTGCAAGTTATACAGTCATTGTGAGCGCACCTTAAGGCTGGAGCCACACTTGCGTGAGTCTCGCATCACATCACCCAGCAAGGCCTGACGCTCTCCAGACACGAGCGTGCAGCTGCATAGAGCTAGATGCAGCTGACCCGCCCCTGTCAGGAGAGTGTGTGGCCATGCTAGATGATGCGATATAAGACTTGTGCAAGTTCCTCGCAAGTGTGACTTGACTCCGGCCTGAGAATAACCGCATGTGATGCTGGTATCTCATAGATGCCTGTGCCATCACAAATCTGGGCTTTAGTAGTAGCTGTGTGCTGTTATTAACCTTTCATTACCCCAATTGCCACCGCATCAGGGCATTTGAGAAGAGCTGGTAAATCACAGGGCTTGTCACATCTAATGGATGCGACAATTCCGGGCAGCTGGAGGCTGATATTTTTAGGCTGGCTCTCACCAGCCTGACAATACCAGCCCCCAGCTGGCTTTATCATGGCTGGGTATGAAAATTATTTATGTACATAAAAAAAAACCAAAAAACTGCATTTCTGTTTCTCTTCTTTTGATACAGAGCCAAGATAAGGGGGGCTGTATCCATGGGCTTTATCTTTGCTGGGTATCAGAATACCGGGGGGACCATACACCAATTGCTTTATTTATTTTTATACCTCGATACTGACCCGCATACAGCGTCTGTCAGTGATTACAGTCAAACACTATTACACAGGCTGGTGGCGCGTCTGACTGCAACCAATCACAGACGTCAGGACAGCCGGTGGGCGGGGAAAGCAGGAAAAGCCATGCGTATGCGATCGTGGCACAGGAAGTGAATGTGCGACCCGGAAGCAGTGTGCCACCATGAGACCAAGCCTTGGAGAGTATGAAGCGGTCGCTTCATTCCAGTCTTCTTTATTTTTCCTTTTTTTTTTTTTTTTTTTTAAATTTCTCGAGTGTCGAATCCGGATCAAACACCCGAAATCCCGGGCCCGGGTCCGGCACCAGGGCATCTTTGAAATCGCGTGGATCCTGACTTTTATAGTCCGGGTCCGCTCAGCCCTAAAAATGAGTCCACCTTAACTTGTCTACAACTTCCACCTGACTCCTATCCCACCACCAAAGAGGCCATTTGACACCTTAAATGGACTAAACCGCCATCAACCATGCCTAACAAAGCCATCAATTAGTTCTAAAAGCTATGGAAAGACTTAGTTTTAGGCCCCCTTCACACGTCCGTGAAAAAAACGATCTGTTTTTTCACGTACGTGTTAAAGGGGTGGTTTGCTCCCCGTGTGCCGTGTTTGTGGCACATTCCTGTTCACCGTGTGTTATACGTAATAACACCCGGAGAACGGAAAGCCCCGCCTACCTGCATCATCCGGCGCTGTCTGTGGTGCTGAATGACAGCGTCTGGCACCGGCCACGCCCCGCTGACGCTGCTTCCGGCCCCCCAGTGAAGAAGATGCGTTGTTCAAATTCACTGGGGGATGGATGCAGGGGACAGCCGTGGCAGAGACTGCAGGACTCGTGGAGGTGAGTATGTGTTTTATTTTTTACAATTCCACGTGTGTTTCTCCGGCGCGAGTCACGTGCACCCGCATCCACACTACTTTCGTGTGGTACGTGTGCGGGACCGTGCTGCCGGAGAAACACTGACATGCATCCGTGTGGAGCACACGGCACACGTCTGCTCCACACGGAGGCACAGGCCACTGGCAGAAAACGTGCATGCACATATACCCATTGATTTTAATGGGTATACGTGTGCCCGTGTCTCCGGTACATACGGGCACGGACCTAGCACGTACCGGAGACACGGACGTGTGAAGGGGGCCTTAGACAAAATTCCAGAGCAATAACAGATTAATTTAAACAATGCAACTCTTCCAAATTGTGACTGATGGTGTATGGTAACTAAAGCAAAAAGAAAGTCACTAAAATCCTGTAATTGGGAATGTGGAAAATAACCATAATAAAGGAGGTAACCATAGTGTTAATACATGTATAGGGACATCTATCATACCTCAAAACTATTATGTGACATGTAATGTAAACAGTTCGAAAAATTCACCGATTCACAATTTTTGGTTCCAGAAAACCACTGTTATGTATAAGAACCAATGGACGTTTTTTTGTTTTTTTTTATAATAAAAAACACTTTGAAGTAACATATTCTTTAAACCCACAAACTGCTAACTTAAAAATGATGAGTACATGTAAAGAGAATTATATGATCAATAAAGCATACATAGAAAACTATATACATATAACATCAACATTAATAGCTATCCATTAAATAACATTTAGAATATTTGGACATAATAATTAAAATAAACCTATAACAGAAAGTCTACTAAAGCCTTAATAACCCTGACGCTCCTTTGTCAATCATTTTATGGGCACTTCATAGTATTTTATCCTTAGCCGCTCCCACTGACTCAAGGGCACCCGGGATCGGCATACTGTTCTTTGTGTTAATGCACTAGATTACTTTACTCTTAGGGGTACTTTGCATGCTGCGACATCGCTACTGCGATATTGTCGGGGTCAAATCGAAAGGGATGCACATCTGGCTCTGGTAACGACGTCGCAACGTGTAAAGCCTAGATGTGCCGATAAACAATCGCAAAAGCGTCAAAAATCGGTGATCTGTGTAGCGTCGGTCATTTTCATAATGTTGCACCAATAGGAGATACGATGATGTCCCTGATTCCTGCGGCAGCACACATCGCTGTGTGTGAAGCCGCAGGAGCGAGGAACATCTCCTTACCTGCCTCCACCAGCTATGCGGAAGGAAGGAAGTGTGCGGGATGTTTATGTCCCGCTCATCTCCGCCCTTCCGCTTCTATTGGCCGCCTGTGTGACGTCGCTGTGACGCCGCACGACCCACCCCCTTAGGAAGGAGGCGGGTCGCCGGCCAGAGCGACGTCGCAGGGCAGATAAGTGTGTGTGAAGCTGCTGTAGCGATAATGTTCGCTACGGCAGCTATCACAAGATATCGCATGTGCAACGGGGGCGGGTACTATCGTGCTCGGCATCACTAGCCAATGCTAGCGATGTCGCATCATGCAAAAGTACCTCTAAGTCACTCCCACTGACTCCACGGCACCAAAATTAAGTGGATTACTCTTCATTTTAATGCACTAGATTACTGCTTTGTCCCAATGAGATCCTTGAAAGAAGCAGAAGTTGGTCAGTTTAAACAGTAAAACTCTGTACCTCAAAATTCTCAAACACACAAAAAAAGAGGGTCTTTGCAGCTACAGATCATATTAAACAACATGCCTACCTCATCTCCCTCTCCCCTCCAGCCTCTGTTTCTGGCTTGGAGGAACCAATTAATTTGGTAGCATGCAAAATATCATTGACATGACCCAGGGACTCTACCATAAGAGGGTCTTAAAAGATATAAATGCTTCTGGAGACCAGTGGGTTATACCATGATGGTCACTCTGCCACACAAGGAGGTCATATGTGAGATGGTTATCCCTCCACCAGGGAGTCATACCTGAGATAGTTATCCCTCCACAACAGGGGTCCATACTCGACATGGTTACCCCTCCACACCAGGGGGCCATACCCAAGATGGAAACCCCTCCCCACCAGGATTCCATAACTGAGATGGTTACCCCTCCACAACAGGGGGTCATACCTGAGATGGTCACCTATCCACATTAGGAGTCAACAACTGAGATGGTTATGCCTCCACACCAGGGGCTCAAATGTAGCACCCAGGGTTATGAGGTACTCGGTTCCGGGGCAGCGTACGTCTTGGGAATGTCACGATGGTGGCCGTTACCCGGTATCCAGCCCTGGGCCTTTTTTGTAATGGGGATATTTACAGGGGATTGCTGAATAAAGTTTATTTGTGACACCACTTGCGGTGTTGCGCCTAAGTGTAGGGAGCCACCACTATCCAGCCCTGGGCCTTTTTTGTAATGGGGATATTTACAGGGGATTGCTGAATAAAGTTTATTTGTGACACCACTTGCGGTGTTGCGGCTAAGTGTAGGGAGCCACCACTTCAGAATGTCTCTACTGGGGCTGGTGATATTAGCAGCTAGTATGGTAGTCCCTCCGCAAGTAGGGTATTGCCCCAGCAGGTGTATGGTGCAGTGGGTGTCGGAAGAAGGGAGTCCAGACAGGTATTCAGTGCAACTGGTTTACTCACTGCTGAGATGTTAACTGGTTGCCCGAGGTCGGCTGGTTTCACCTCCAGGTCCCCGTCATCCCAGTGCCAGTCTGGTTCTCTTGTACCTTATTCCCCTGCACCTGTCTCTGGTAAGTGGGTCCCCGTGGTAAAGAACACTGGTGGTCCCTGTTCTGTGGTTTGTCCACTTCTGTCCACCTGACGGTAGTGTGAACCCTGTGGGGATGGAGTCTCTGGTCCTGTCCCCAGCTCTCCCTTTGCTACTGAGTCTTTGGATTCTCTAGGGTCAGCAAGGTCCTTGATGGTCCCCTTTGCTGTGCAGGAGTTAACAGGTCGGCTTGAAGCTCATTCCTGTCCTAGGGTCCAGTACCCTGTTGGTGCGTAGTTTAGGGAGTATTCCACCGTACTCCACCGGCAACCACTTCTCCTGGGTACCAAGTAACCGTCAACCCGAGTCAAGGTGTCACTTCGCTTCCACCTTCACTCCTCGCCTGTCAGACACTATCTACTGACTACATTCCACAGTCTGCCCCTCCCACCTGGTCAACTAGTGGACTGGAGTGGCTCCACCTCTAGGCGGCCATCCATTGGTCCCACCCTAGCTAAGTACCATTGTATGGGGGATTTGTTGGGAAAAACTGGGATTACCTGGGTTTTTGGTGGTACCAGCACTGGGGTTCTGAGTCCCTAAGAGGGTAGGCCCTGCATCCTGGTGGGGATGCAGAACTTTGTAGCACCCTGATGGGTTCAGGGGCGCTACACATACCTGAGACGGGTTACCTCTCAACACCAGGGAGCCATATGGTCACCCTTCCACACGAGGTTAATGTGTGTGAGATGGTTACCCTTACTGATCAAATTATAAATGACTTCAAAGACCTATCAAAAGGAAAACCAAACAGGTTTTTTTTTTGTTTTGTATATGTACTACAGTGAAGGAAATAATTATTTGATCCCTTGCTGATTTTGTAAGTTTGCCCACTGACAAAGACATGAACAGTCTAAAATTTAGTAGGTTAATTTTAGTAGTGAGAGATAGAATATCCAAAATAAAATCCAGATAATCGCAGTGTATAAATTATATAAATTTGCATTTTACAGAGAGAAATAAGTATTTGATCCCTCTGGCAAACAAGACTTATTGCTTGGTGGCAAAACCCTTGTTGGCAAGCACAGCAGTCAGACTTTTTTTGTAGTTGATGATGAGGTTTGCGCACATGTCTGGAGGAATTTTGGTCCACTCCTCTTTGCAGATCATTTCTAAATCATTATCTAAATCATTAAGATTTTGAGGCTGTGGCTCGGCAACTCAGAGCTTCAGCTCCCTCCATAACTTAAGGTCTGGAGACTGGCTAGGCCACTCCATAGGCAGCATTTCTCTTCCTCCAAACACGGCGAGTTGAGTTAAGGCCAAAGAGCTCAATTTTTGTCTCATCTGACCACAGCATCTTCTCCCAATCACTCTCAGAATCATCCAGGTGTTCATTGGCAAACTTCACACGGACCTGCACATGTGCCTTCTTGAGCAGTGTGACTTTGCAGGCACTGCAGGATTTTAATCTATTACGGAGTAATGTGTTACCAATAGTTTTCTTGGTGACAGTGGTCCCAGCTGCCATGAGATCATTAACAAATTCTCCCCGTGTAGTTTTGGGCTGATATATCATCTTCCTCATGATCCTGGATACCCCACAAGGTGAGATTTTGCATGGAACTGAAGCGACCGGTGGTAGGGCCGCGGGTGTGTGTGTATGCTCTATTCCAACAAAATCCCCATACTCAGATTTTACCGGTAGTAACATTTCTTTACTATGAAACATATTTATAACACAGTCAACCGAACTATCTGCGCACATGTGTATGGTGGAGTCCCCGGATCTTCACTCCTTCCGGGTACGCAGCAAGGAAAAAAAAGAAAAGAGAAAAACACAAAGAAATGGCGGCAACTTTCCCTAACTTTCCCTACAATCACGTACCAGTCTATCCCAGAAGAAGGTGCCGCTCCCACGTCGCAGGCCTGGGGTCTCACGATGATGGGTCCCGGTGCAGCGCTGAAGGGATGCAGCTCCTCGGTCTTCTCCTTTGATCTTCTCCCGCTGGTAACGGATTCTAGTCAGTCTCTTAGTCCCGGGGCACACCGAGCAGAAGAAGGGAGGTCACGGTTGCACGGATGGCTCCCTTGTGTTGGTAACGGCCCCTGCACTTGCACTCAGGGTGCGATGCTCTGCAGTCAAGTTGTCACAGCCCCTGGAAATGCACTCCGGGCGCGATGCTCTGCAGTCCGGTTAGATCCTCGGTGAAAACAAAGTCCTGCAAACCGGGGATGGCAGAAACCACTTTCACAGGGTGATTCTTCCAAGAATCCGGTTGCAAAAGAGCCCTCTGTTCAGGGAGACCACACGTAGCTCTGTGCTGGCTGACCTCCGGGGCTGTACTGTCCTCCCGCTCTTTTTCTTCCTGGTTAGAACACACCAGCTGTAGGGGATTTCCCAACTCTGTGTCTGTGATTGCACAGTCTGACACTGCCCCCTTGTGGGCAAGTGCTGAAGCAATGTTCAAATCCATTTCTACATTGATGATGCTGTCTGAATAGTGGATCCCATTACATACCCCCCACTTAAAGGTTGGCAGTCCCTGTCAACTACCGTCGGTTCCCAGGCAGTGATGACTGCAGATGTCACAGGGGTTGGTTGAGAAGTGGGCCATATATACTGGTCCCTGTAAGACCGCCCGGGCGGGATCCCAGCAGTGGTGCGGTCAGTGCGTCTCAAGGGTCGGTTGTTCCCCTCCCCGTCACTGTCTTCACGCCCCACTTCAGTCAGCACTCCGGGGGAAGAACTGGGTTGTGTAGGTGGGTCACCGGTCTCAGTCGACGTGATCACTGGGCTGGGAAACGTCCGTGACGTCAGTCGCGTCGGCAGCGTCACCCCCTCCGGGTACTGTGGTAGGGGAGTCAGGCTGGGATCGGCAGGGATGCAACATATTTCGGTGCACAGTGCGGATGCTGCGACTGTCTTCACCCCGCACTCGGTATACATGCCCGTTGGGGTAGGGGCGTTCGATTACCCGGTAGACCTCAGTCTCCCACTTGGCTCGAAGTTTCCCTTGTGGCTTCTTGATACGGAGCAGGACTAGCTGTCCCAACTTCAAGGGGTGCTCTTGCACGGGGAGTGGGTCAGCATGTATCTGGCCCCGGATTTGTTGGATCACTAGCCGGTGTACAGTCTCCATCTTCTGTCGGTGAGCATTTAGCCAGGAGGGGTAGTTATGGCAGACATCATCTCCAGGGCGGAATAGGTTCAGGTCATGGACCCCTTTTCCGGGGCGGCCAAAGAGAAGGGTGTGTGGGGTGTAACCAGTCACGGAGTGGACCTGGTTGTTGTAGGCCCATACTAGATCGGGAAGGAATTGGGGCCATTGGTCTTTCTTATCATCGGCCAAGGTGTGGATCAGCTGGAGTAGAGTCCGGTTGAAGCGTTCACATGCACCGTTCCCTTGTGGGTGGTAAGGAGTGGTCCTTGACTTCTGGATCCCATACATCCGATGCAGCTCTTCGATGACTCAGCCTTCGAAACAAGCCCCCTGGTCGGAGTGCAACCTCTCCGGACACCCATAGACGTGGATGAACTGTCGACAGATGGCCCGTGCAGCCGATTCAGCCGTCTGGTCTTTGGTAGCAACAGCGACAGCGAATTTTGTGAAGTGATCCACCATGACTAGGCAGTACTGATAGTCACTGCTCGCCGTCCCAATCAGCAGATAGTCCACCATCAACAGCTCAAGGGGCCTGGATGTTTTAATTGTCTGGACAGGTGCACGCTGCTCAGGGGACCTGTGTATTTCACAGGTGCGACAGGTTTGGGAGACGTCTTCAACCAGCTTGCGGAGCCCCGGACAATAGATGGACTGTTGAATCCACCGAAAGGTCTTGTCTATTCCGAAGTGTCCATTCCTTTTGTGGGCTTTGGCCACAATCTCACGGGCCAATTGATCAGGCACCACAACTTGTGTGCATTCCTCCAGCATGTGCGACAAGAGAACCTTCCGGTATAGCACTCCTTCTCTCAGAATCAGCCGGTCCCACTGACTGAGCAGGGTCAAGGTCCCGGTAGATAGTCGTGCCCGTATATCGGCGGGAGGCTTCTGCTGCCGCTTCACCCATTGTTTGAGTAGAGCCCATTCAGGGTTCTGGTCCTGGAGCCTGCACCACTCCTGGGGTGGCAAGGCGACACCCACTGGAGTTCCAGCTTCGCCCACAACGAACTGGCGGTAATCCATCATCTGTTGGGCGAGCTTTGCAAAGTCAGGCGTCTCGTCCCCTTCTAATTCTTCATCCCGGTCTCGGGGGAATAAGGGGTATGACACTCTAGACAGGCTGTCCGCATTTTGATTCTCAGCTCCAGCCCTATATTTGATCTTGTAATTGAACTTGGAGTGCCGAGCCATCCAACGCTGCTCCATGACTCCGAGCTTCGCATTTTCTAAGTGGGCCAACGGGTTGTTATTGGTCAGGACTAGTACTTCGGTCCCCGTGAGGTACCCTGCAAATTTCTCCGCCATAGCCCACGTTAGGGCCAACAGCTCCAGCCGGAACGAGCTATAATTGGTGGAATTCTTCTCGCCCTCATGTAGGGACCGACTGGCATAGGCTATGACCCGTTCCTTGCCTTCTTGTACCTGTGAAAGTACTGCCCCTAGACCCTGTAGACTGGAATCGGTGTGTAGTTGGAAGGGCAGGTTGTAGTCCGCATATGCCAGGATGGGGGGAGACGTTAAGGCACCCTTTAGGGCTTGGAAGGACTCTTCCTGGCTGGGTCCCCAGCTGATGGGTCGTCCTCTGGGGCTGTTGGTGGTCCCTCGAAGCAGGTCATGCAAGGGTGCAGCAAGGCGGGCGAAGTTTTTGACGAACCGGCGGTAGTAGCCGGCCAACCCCAGGAAAGCCCTGACCTCCTTGACGTTTGTGGGCTGTGGCCAATCCCGTACGGCGGCTATCTTCTCTGAAGACGGCTGAACACCTTCGGCTGAGATCCGGTGGCCCAGGTAATTGATCTCGGGCTGCAGAAGACGGCACTTGCTGAGTTTCAACTTCAGGCCATGTTCTCTCAACCTACTGAACACACGGCCCAGCTGCTGCAGGTGTTCTTCATATGTGGCCGAATAGACTACAATGTCGTCCAGGTAGATGAGGGTGAAGTCAAAGTTGAAGTCTCCCAAGCAGCGCTCCATCAGCCGCTGGAAAGTCCCCGACGCGTTGTTCAGACCAAAGGGCATCCGGTCGAACTCGTACAGGCCCATGGGTAGGATGAAAGCAGTCTTCTCTCTATCTTTCTCGTGCATGGGTACCTGCCAATATCCGCTGGTCAGATCCAACGAAGAGAAGTATTTGGCTTTCTTCAGGGCTGTCAGGGATTCTTCGATCCTTGGCAAAGGGTATGAGTCCCGGGTGGTGCAAGCATTCAAACGGCGGTAGTCCACACAGAACCTCAGGGACCCGTCCTTCTTCTTGACTATCACCACCGGTGCAGCCCAGGGGCTCTGGCTTTCTCGTACCACTCCAGCGTGTAGCATGGAATTCAGGAGATTTTTCACTTCTTGGTATTGCTGGGGAGGTATTTGGCGGTACCTTTCACGGATCCGAGCAGCGTCACCTGTGGGGATTTCGTGCTTGATACTGGTGGTGCACCCAAAGTCGGTGTCATGCCGGGCAAAGGACGCCTGATGCTCTTGAAGTAGCTCTTCCACCTGGGACACCTCCCGTTTGGAGTATTGGGATACGTCCAACTGACACTTCTCTCGTAGTTCTCGCCCCGCGTTGGTGTCACCCGCGACAGCGGCCATGGCAGAGACCGTCACTGTCCAATCTCCCTCTGTAGACGGTACAAACTGGAGGGGGCTCATAGGGTTCACCTCTTCGGTTAGAGCGTAGACTCGGGCGAGCTGTGTCCCGGCTTCTAGGTCAACGCTCACGTTAGCCGTGTTGCCCAGCCAGACAGGAATTCTTCCCTTTCTCACTACTGCTAGAGTTCGAGCGACTAGTGGATTCAGCTTCCCTTCCTTCGGGGTGCGCGGCTCAAGCAGCACCTCCACGCCTTCAAGCTGTCTCGTGGTGCTAAGGGGTAGTGAGATAACTGTCTCTTTCCCAGCCGGTAAGGTGATCCTAGTATGGCGGGGTACGGTGATCGTGGCCAGTGGCAGTTGTTCTTCTGTCATTCGCTGGAGGTTGCAGGTCCGGACCACTTGCTGAAAGGCACGGCGGGTGGCCCTATGTGCGTTCACTTCTTGCCAGTACTTGGGCCCCCTCTTGGTAAACAACACCAGATTCAGGTCTTTCAAGATGTTCATCCCAATAATCATGGGCGTTTCTGATCCAAAGCCTTCCCTGACCACAATTATCCCTCTCTTCCCGAGATCTTGGCCACAGATTTCGGATCCAGGCAACTCCCGTCACCGGAATGGGTAGATTATTGGCTGCTTTGATCTTGATGGCGGTATCAGGGTCATATGCAACCCGCGGCTTTAGACACTCTTCGTAGAACTGCTCGGAGATGGTGGATACCTGAGACCCAGTATCCATTAACCCTTGTACGGTGATCCCTTCCAGTAATACATCCAGGGTGGGGCTATTTGATGCAAGTTTGTTCCGTGGCTGGCTCTGTTTTCCCACACCCCTCTCTTTGGCCTCCCCTGCCGAGTGAGCCTCTTTGGCAGGGGCGTCTAGTTTAAAGGCGGCCGCTGTTGTGAGACATGACTTGCTGGTTCTGGTAGATCGGACCGTGGATGAACTTGAAAGTTCTGGGGGCAACGGTTTGAAGGGCATTGGCATATTGAGGAATGTCCTCCGACTCGAGCTGAGTACGCCGGAAGAACATATAGCGCAATGTTCCCGCATATGTGGTCGGCCCATAGGTATTCTCCAGCACCTGCACCAAGTCATCCAACGTACGCCGGCCCCTAACCGTCTCCAGCCTGACTGTCGTCCACGCTTCCCCCTCTAATGTTAGCATGGCCATTTCTGCTAAGGTCTTAGGATCAGTGTTATACATTTCCCCCACTATCTTAAGTTGTTCAGTCCATTCAGTTACAGGATAGTTCCGTCCGTTAAACTTTCTAACCTGATTGACAATAGACGTCGGGGGAGCTGTCCGGTTATAAGTTACAACCGGGGGATGATTTTGTTGGTCACACATCCTGCCGACTACGCCACATGAAGCGACCGGTGGTAGGGCCGCGGGTGTGTGTGTATGCTCTATTCCAACAAAATCCCCATACTCAGATTTTACCGGTAGTAACATTTCTTTACTATGAAACATATTTATAACACAGTCAACCGAACTATCTGCGCACATGTGTATGGTGGAGTCCCCGGATCTTCACTCCTTCCGGGTACGCAGCAAGGAAAAAAAAAAGAAAAGAGAAAAACACAAAGAAATGGCGGCAACTTTCCCTAACTTTCCCTACAATCACGTACCAGTCTATCCCAGAAGAAGATGCCGCTCCCACGTTGCAGGCCTGGGGTCTCACGATAATGGGTCCCGGTGCAGCGCTGAAGGGATGCAGCTCCTCAGTCTTCTCCTTTGATCTTCTCCCGCTGGTAACGGATTCTAGTCAGTCTCTTAGTCCCGGGGCACACCGAGCAGAAGAAGGGAGGTCACGGTTGCACGGATGGCTCCCTTGTGTCGGTAACGGCCCCTGCACTTGCACTCAGGGTGCGATGCTCTGCAGTCAAGTTGTCACAGCCCCTGGATATGCACTCCGGGCGCGATGCTCTGCAGTCTGGTTAGATCCTCGGTGAAAACAAAGTCCTGCAAACCGGGGATGGCAGAAACCACTTTCACAAGGTGATTCTTCCAAGAATCCGGTTGCAAAAGAGCCCTCTGTTCAGGGAGACCACACGTAGCTCTGTGCTGGCTGACCTCCGGGGCTGTACTGTCCTCCCGCTCTTTTTCTTCCTGGTTAGAACACACCAGCTGTAGGGGATTTCCCAACTCTGTGTCTGTGATTGCACAGTCTGACACTGCCCCCTTGTGGGCAAGTGCTGAAGCAATGTTCAAATCCATTTCTACATTGATGATGCAGTCTGAATGGTGGATCCCATTACAGAACCACAGATCGATATTGATTGACACTAATTTTATATTTCTTCCATTTTCTGACTATTACACCAACAGTTGTCTCCTCACCCAGCGTCTTACTTATGGTTTTGTAGCCCATTCCAGCCTTGTGCAGGTCTATGATTTTGTCCCTGACATCCTTAGAAAGCTCTTTGGTCTTGCCCATGTTGTAGAGGTTAGGCTATGTGCGCACGTTGCGTACAGTCACTGCAGAAATTTCTGCAGCGATCTGCAGAGCACATGTGCGCTTTAAATCGCTGCAGAAATGTCCGTAGTGAAAAAAAAAAAAAAGACGATTCCATGCGCTCTGCCTGCAGCTCCTGCCGTAGACAGAGCAGGAGCTGCCGGCAAAGCGCACGGAAGAAGTGACATGTCACTTCTTAGAACGCAGCGCTTCGGCAGTAGCCGAAGCGCTGCGCTCTAAAACGCCACGTGCGCACGGCCCCTGCACAATCTCCATAGACTGTGCAGGGGACGCAGGACGCATGCAGTTACGCTGCGCTACAAAGCGCAGCGTAACTGCATGTATTTGCGCAATGTGCGCACATAGCCTTAGAGTGACTGATTGAGTCTGTGGACAAGTCTTTTATACAGGTGACAATTTAAGACAGCCATCTTTAATGCAGGTAACAAGTTGATTAGGAGCGTTTAAGTGGTCTGTAGGAGACAGAACTCTTAATGGTTTGTAGGGGATCAAATACTTATTTCTCTCTGCAAAATGCAAATAAATTTATATAATTTATACAATGTGATTTTCTGGACTTTATTTTGGATATTCTATCTCTTACTGTTAAAATTAACCTACCCTTAAAATTATAGACTGTTCATGTCTTTCAAAAATTCCCTTGAAGATCACACGATCTTTCCTCCCACTTTATCAGGAACTCTTTTGCAAATAAATTTAAATAGAAAATGGAAAGATAATAAAAAAGACCTTAACTACAAGACACATGAGAAACAAAAATACAAAACTCCTGATCAAACTGGTAGTTCAAACTCCCTTTCTTGCTGGGAATAAATTGCCCTCCAAAAATAGTGTATGTAGGAAAAGCACTTATTCACTTGCAAGAAACCAAAGAGAATATTCTAAAACACCAATTTAGAAAAAGACATAGATTAAGCAGAAACGCCCATCAGTGCAAATTCAGCCTTTAACCAAGCCCAGACTAAGAGAACAAAATACTTATCAGGCATAGCTGCAGACTCAGGATGACATGAGAACAAAACCGATGCAAAGGAACGAAAAACCTCTGTAGAAATCATTCCTGGAGAATCCAAAAGGCGCAAAGAAGGGAAAACAAAAATATTAAAGTGAAAGGCAAAAGCCTAAAGGCTATAGGACAAAATTCAGGACATCTTCACATGAAGCAGAAACAATTATCACTGGCAAGGTTAGACAGAGACTGCCTTCCTAGATCCCCCCCAGACTGGACTCCATAGGCTTCCTGAAACAGCAATCATCTCCAACACCTGTCTGAGCGACAGATGCAAAATCAGACTCACTACCAGCACTAGCCACCAGAGGGAGTGCAGAAACACTCCCGGGAACAGCACCATCTCTGATGATATTCACAACAGGGAGGCCTTTAGTTATCATAGATTAGTGATGGGGGTAAGGCCTCATAGAAAACTGCCATCACTAATCTATGACTTAATGGCAGCTGTGGGCTGTCATTAACTTCTTATTACCCCGATTGCCACTGCAACAGGGCAACGGGAAGAGCCAGGTCCAGCTCCAGAATAGGCACATCTTATGGATGCGCCCCTTCTGGGGCAGCTGTGGGCTGCTATTGTTAGACTGATTAAGGCCAAATAATGATGGCCCTTCCCACCCTAATAATATCATCCCCTAGTTATCTGCTGTACCTTGGCTGGTTTTAGAAAAATGAGGGGGAGCCCACATCATTTTTAAAAAAAAAAAAAAATAATCAGAAAAAAAAGTGTGGCATCTCATCTATTTTTCATTACCAGCCAAGGTACAGCAGACAGCTGAGGGTTGCAGCTTGCAGCTGGTGCTGTTCTATTGCTGGATACGAAAAATGGGGGGGGACCCCACATCATTTTTTTACCCCCAAAAATGAAGAAAAAAAATAAAAAAACAGCTGGCCAAGCTAGCTATCCCTCTATCAAGCTATTCTGCTACTTCTTTCTATCTATTCCATCTGTTCTTTCTTATTATCTATTCTATATGTTCTTTCTCTCTATTCTATATGTTCTTTCTATCTAGCTATCTATTTATCTATCTATTCTAGCTATCTATCAATTATCCTATCATATTTTGTTTCTCCTTTAAAAAATGCCTTAACAAAAATGTGGCAAAAAAGCGGCAAAATCGCATCAAAAACGCACCACCATTACAAGCGTTTTTTCTTTACATTTCCAGGTTCTCTGTGAGAAGGTGCAATTTTGATTGCAGTTTGGGTGCAGTTAAAACTGCAGCGTGCGCATATAGCCTTATATGGTATAACAATAAATGAGACGCTGGTTGCTCCAGTTAGTCCAAATAGTGGCATTTCAAGTTAGATTTTTTTAGTGTAGCTGTCCAGACACGGATGTTTTTAACCTAGATAGTGGCATTTTAGTTAGGTACCCGGATTATTGAGATTTACCTTGTCGTTGGTTTCCGGGCCTACATGCATTGGCCAATTCACCAGAGTTCCCTTATACATTGATGTTAGCTAACACGGTACAAAGATATATTTTACTTATACATTGATGGCATTTTAGTGTGCAGCTGTATGCATTTTTTATTTGCTATGTTTCCTATTCACACTTGTAGGATGTGCAGGTCAGTTTTTTTTAAAATATTTGTAGCTCCTCTAGATACAGACAGGAAATGCTTTCTAATTATCAGCTGCACATAAATAGTAGGTTATATAATATTTAAGTCTAGTATTAGCCACATGCAGTCACAGGTGTATGTGCTGAAGACTGAAATGTCCATACCCAGGTTACTCACTGTACTGTAAAAAAAAAAAGTCTTTTGTACTTCCTGTTTTTTCTCTTCCTGGTGCAGTGCTGAATGACTGTGCATATTTACCTCATGTTCTGAGAAGTAAAAGATTGTTATCCCATGTAATCTGCTCTGTGAAGTTTCTTCTGCAACTGGGAAGCTAGAAGCTCTGCAACAGGTTATAATACCAGGCACCCAGGATACCAGGCACTGAGGACCCCAGACACCCAGGACATCAGAAAGCCCAGCAAAACCCTGGTGAATGCAGAAGAATTCTTCAGTACAGTTTTCTCCAGACAAGTAAGACGAGTTAAAAATGATGAGTAGCACAGAGCTAAAACTCATAGTAGCTAAGCTGAACAATGAGAACTATCAGTTATGGAAGTTCAAAGTGAAGATGTTATTGTCTAAAGATGATTAAGGGAAGTAATCACTACAGATAAACCCAATGATTATAATCAGACATGGAATAAGAAAAATAGACAAGCAAGAGCTACTATCAGCCTATTAGTGGAAGATTCTCAATTAATCCACACAAAGAATCAGGATACAGCAAAGGGAGTGTTGGAAGCATTAAGAAAGCTACATGAAAGACCCAGCTTAAATCACAAGTTATTTCAGCTAAGAAAGCTTTACAGTATGAGACTGAGTGCAGACAATGACATGCAGAAGCATATATTCTCTATGATGGAAGTGATGTCACAACTGAGATCAATTGGTGAAGATATTAAGGAAAGCCATGTAGCAGCAATATTATTGTGCAGTTTACCGGATTCATACACTGCTTTAATAAATGCACTAGAGACAAGATCTGAAACAGACATCACATTAGAGTTTGTGAAGACCAGACTCCTAGATGAATATCAAAGAAGAAAAGAGCAAAAAAATGATTCTACTGAAAAAGATGGTGGAAATGCTCTGAAAGCTACAGAATCAGAGACCCTATAATAAAGAAACAAGCGAATGTTTCAGATGTAAGAAAAAGGGACATTTAAAGAAAGACTGTACAATATGGAAATCAGAAAAACAGAAATTACACCATAAAGAGAATACACAGAAGGTGAAAAACACAATTTCTGTTTCATGTGTAAATACAACCTCTAAATCAATTGACCCAGAACCACAATAAAATTATTAATTCTTTATTAAGCACAAAATGCATATATCAATATATAAAAACTAACTGTACTACCCGGCTTTGCCCGGGTTAATAACTGCTGTTAACAAAACAGAATGTATTAACAAAAATTTATTCTGCACACAAAAACCACAAAACAAATAGAAATGTAATTATTAAAAGGCAAAAACTAAGCTAATAGAAACATTTCACAACATATATTTCAACACCCCAGATATTCCACACAGATTTAAATAAATTGGCCAAGTAATGTGCTCCGTTTGTCTCTTTCCAGGTCTGTCTCTTTCCCCCTCTGTCTCTTTCCCCATCTGTCTCTTTTCAGGTGTCTCTTTCCCCATCTGTCTCTTTTCAGGTGTCTCTTTCCCCATCTGTCTCTTTTCAGGTGTCTCTTTCCCCCTCTGTCTCTTTCGCCATCTGTCTCTTTTCAGGTGTCTCTTTCGCCATCTGTCTCTTTTCAGGTGTCTCTTTCCCCATCTGTCTCTTTTCAGGTGTCTCTTTCCCCATCTGTCTCTTTTCAGGTGTCTCTTTTCAGGTGTCTCTTTTCAGGTGTCTCTTTCCCCCTCTGTCTCTTTCCCCCTCTGTCTCTTTCCCCCTCTGTCTCTTTCAGGTGTCTCTTTCCCCATCTGTCTCTTTTCAGGTGTCTCTTTCCCCATCTGTCTCTTTTCAGGTGTCTCTTTCCCCCTCTGTCTCTTTCCCCCTCTGTCTCTTTCCCCATCTGTCTCTTTCCCCATCTGTCTCTTTCCCCATCTGTCTCTTTCCCCATCTGTCTCTTTCCCCATCTGTCTCTTTTCAGGTGTCTCTTTCCCCATCTGTCTCTTTTCAGGTGTCTCTTTCCCCATCTGTCTCTTTTCAGGTGTCTCTTTCCCCCTCTGTCTCTTTTCAGGTGTCTCTTTCCCCCTCTTTCTCTTTCCCCCTCTGTCTCTTTCCCCATCTGTCTCTTTTCAGGTGTCTCTTTCCCCATCTGTCTCTTTTCAGGTGTCTCTTTCCCCATCTGTCTCTTTTCAGGTGTCTCTTTCCCCATCTGTCTCTTTTCAGGTGTCTCTTTCCCCATCTGTCTCTTTTCAGGTGTCTCTTTCCCCATCTGTCTCTTTTCAGGTGTCTCTTTCCCCATCTGTCTCTTTTCAGGTGTCTCTTTCCCCATCTGTCTCTTTTCAGGTGTCTCTTTCCCCATCTGTCTCTTTTCAGGTGTCTCTTTCCCCATCTGTCTCTTTTCAGGTGTCTCTTTCCCCCTCTGTCTCTTTTCAGGTGTCTCTTTCCCCATCTGTCTCTTTTCAGGTGTCTCTTTCCCCCTCTGTCTCTTTTCAGGTGTCTCTTTCCCCCTCTGTCTCTTTCCCCCTCTGTCTCTTTCCCCCTCTGTCTCTTTCCCCTCTGTCTCTTTCGCCATCTGTCTCTTTTCAGGTGTCTCTTTCGCCATCTGTCTCTTTTCAGGTGTCTCTTTCCCCATCTGTCTCTTTTCAGGTGTCTCTTTCCCCATCTGTCTCTTTTCAGGTGTCTCTTTTCAGGTGTCTCTTTTCAGGTGTCTCTTTCCCCTCTGTCTCTTTCCCCCTCTGTCTCTTTCCCCCTCTGTCTCTTTTCAGGTGTCTCTTTCCCCATCTGTCTCTTTTCAGGTGTCTCTTTCCCCATCTGTCTCTTTTCAGGTGTCTCTTTCCCCCTCTGTCTCTTTCCCCCTCTGTCTCTTTCCCCATCTGTCTCTTTCCCCATCTGTCTCTTTCCCCATCTGTCTCTTTCCCCATCTGTCTCTTTTCAGGTGTCTCTTTCCCCATCTGTCTCTTTTCAGGTGTCTCTTTCCCCATCTGTCTCTTTTCAGGTGTCTCTTTCCCCCTCTGTCTCTTTTCAGGTGTCTCTTTCCCCCTCTTTCTCTTTCCCCCCTCTGTCTCTTTCCCCATCTGTCTCTTTTCAGGTGTCTCTTTCCCCATCTGTCTCTTTTCAGGTGTCTCTTTCCCCATCTGTCTCTTTTCAGGTGTCTCTTTCCCCCATCTGTCTCTTTTCAGGTGTCTCTTTCCCCATCTGTCTCTTTTCAGGTGTCTCTTTCCCCATCTGTCTCTTTTCAGGTGTCTCTTTCCCCATCTGTCTCTTTTCAGGTGTCTCTTTCCCCATCTGTCTCTTTTCAGGTGTCTCTTTCCCCATCTGTCTCTTTTCAGGTGTCTCTTTCCCCCTCTGTCTCTTTTCAGGTGTCTCTTTCCCCATCTGTCTCTTTTCAGGTGTCTCTTTCCCCCTCTGTCTCGGTTCTTCCAGTCTGTCTCTTTCCCCCTCTGTCTCTTTCCCCCTCTGTCTCTTTCCCCCTCTGTCTCTTTTCCGCCTCTGTCTCTTTCCCCCTCTGTCTCTTTTTTCAGGTGTCTCTTTTCAGGTGTCTCTTTCCCCCTCTGTCTCTTTCAGGTGTCTCTTTCCCCCTCTGTCTCTTTCCCCATCTGTCTCTTTCCCCATCTGTCTCTTTTCAGGTGTCTCTTTCCCCTCTGTCTCTTTCAGGTGTCTCTTTCCCCTCTGTCTCTTTCCCCATCTGTCTCTTTCCCCATCTGTCTCTTTTCAGGTGTCTCTTTCCCCTCTGTCTCTTTCCCCCTCTGTCTCTTTCCCCCTCTGTCTCTTTCCCCCTCTGTCTCTTTCCCCCTCTGTCTCTTTTCAGGTGTCTCTTTCCCCCTCTGTCTCTTTCCCCCTCTGTCTCTTTCCCCCTCTGTCTCTTTCCCCCTCTGTCTCTTTTCAGGTGTCTCTTTCCCCATCTGTCTCTTTTCAGGTGTCTCTTTCCCCCTCTGTCTCTTTTCAGGTGTCTCTTTCCCCCCTCTGTCTCTTTCCCCCTCTGTCTCTTTCCCCCCTCTGTCTCTTTCCCCCTCTGTCTCTTTCCCCCTCTGTCTCTTTCCCCCTCTGTCTCTTTTCAGGTGTCTCTTTCCCCCTCTGTCTCTTT